>NC_083361.1:68834510-69176853 GCF_030254825.1 Meriones unguiculatus | reverse complement strand
GGAAGGGAAGGGAAGGGAAGGGAAGGGAAGGGAAGGGAAGGGAAGGGAGGAAGGGAAGGGAAGGGAAGGGAAGGGAAGGAAGGGAAGGGAAGGGAAGGAAGGAGGAAGGGAAGGGAAGGGAAGGGAAGGGAAGGGAAGGAGGGAAGGGAAGGGAAGGAAGGGAAGGGAAGGGAAGGGAAGGGGAAGGGAAGGGAAGAGGGAAGGGAAGGGAAGGGAAGGGAAGGAAGGGAAGGGAAGGGAAGGGAAGGGAAGGGAAGGGAAGGGAAGGAGAAGGGAAGGAGAAGGGAAGGGAAGGGAAGGAAGGAAGGGAGAGGAAGGGAAGGAGAAGAGAGAGAAAGAAAGAGAAAAGAAAGAAAAAGAAAGAGAGAGAAAGAGAAAGAAAAAGAAAGAGAAAGAGAAAGAAAGAGAGAAAGAAAGAAAGAAACAAACAAAGAAACAAACAAAGAATCAAATGCACTATGGAAAATTCCTTAAAAACAAAACAACAACAAAACAAAACAAACAAACAAACAAAAACACCAAATGACCCAGAGATCCATACCTTAAATCTCAGTATTCAGAAAGCTGAAGCAAGAAAGTCATATTCAAGGCTAGCTTGAGCGACATAGCAAGACCCTGCTTCAAAATAAACTAACCTTCTCTCCCCCCACCCCACCCCTGCAAGACCTCAAAATATTTACATGCTTGTTCATAGCAGTCACATTTACAATACTCAAAGGCAGGGCAACCCAAGTATCTAGCAATGAATAAACAGATAACAAACAAAATGTAAATTATATAAAAATGGAATGTTATTCAGCCTGAAAAAGGATGGAGGTTAGGGGCGTAACTAGGTGCTAGAATGTTTGCCTGGCATAGATAAAGTCTTGTATTTTATTCATATCACAAAGAAATTCAGAGATACTCCAATATAACAAACGTTTAAGACATTCCATTAGTAATAATACAGTAAGACAAATACTGAATGATTCCACTTACATGACATTTCTAAAGCAGGCAAATCTGTAGACAGAGTAGAATGATGGTTGCCAAGAGTATAGGGACAGACAAGAGAATTGTTCAATGGACCAGAGCTGGGTGATGAACGGTGGTGACGGCTACATAATTTCAAATTACTTAATGTCACTGTACATTTAAAAATAAGGATTTTTTGTTGTATTCTACCATCCAAATGAAACCCAACAACAACAAAAAAATGCTGTCTGATAGCCAAACTCAGCTCTGCAAGGCCACCTCAGGCCAACCTAGACATCATACCTTAGTGAGGTTCTCAAAACAAGGGTGTGGTGAGCGTTGCTGGGGGAGTAGAGCTGCGGAGAAAGGAAAAACTACCTAGGCACATGGTCTAGAGTCCAATCACCACCTACGGAAAGAAGAAAAACAAAACGCTTTTTAAATGGGTTTAAAGATAAATGTTAAAGGAAAGAATTTAAGAAAACTAGTAACTAGTAACAAGCATCCCAGCATAAGTACAAGACTGAGGAAACCCTCTAAGTTCAAAGCTGGTCCCGCGAAGGCGAACCTCCAGCCCCTGCCCCACTCTGCCTAGGTCACCATGGTGGTTCAGCGCATAGACACTGCCCAGATCAATAGTCCACTGGTAGCCAGTTAGCCATGTGATCTTGGGCGAGCATCTACACCCGTGCGTCTGTTTCCCAGCGTAAAACGTAGCTGCCACAGAGCAAACAAACATAGTATTCATGATGATTTGCAACCTTGATGGCAAGCAGGCTTTCCTTCAGCCCTTCCAGACCACCAACAGGAAGTACATGCAGGGAGGACAGATGCAACAGTAAGGCAGCTCTGCCCAGCCCCCTCCAGTGCTCAGGACACCACTCGATGAGGCAGGAGTGACCTGGAAGCTGGGGAGCATGGATGGGGAGAGGACTGTGGCAGCAAGTACTGACAACTGATGACAGAAAGAAGAACCAGGACCAGCTGGCAGAGCATTTTTTAATTAGGTGGTTTTCAACTATTGCTGAACTAGGATTACCTTGGTTACCAAGATTCATATTTTCTTGGCCAGGGTTCTGAAATACTAGTCGACAGTCCATTAGTTCTCACAAATGACTGAATAAGAACAGGGTGTGGTAGTTTACCTATAACCCCAGCATTCAGAAGGCTGAGGCAGGAAACTGAGACTGAGTCATAGACAGTTACAAGCTGCCATGTAGGTGCCAGGAATTTAACACTTATCCTCTGGAAAGTGCTTTAACTGGCTGGAGCCATCTCTCCAGCCTGAGAAAAACTTGGTTGTGATAATCATTACGGCAGCTTGAGTGAAACTTACTTGACACCAAAGAACTATCTGCAGCTGCCTGTATATCTTACATGTATCCTGTTAACTTTCCTGAAAGATTTAAGAGCTTGAATGACTACCAAATTTATTTTTTTATTATTTTATTAATTACAATTTATTCACTTTGTATCCCAGCTGTAGCCCTCTCCCTCATCCCCCAATCCCTCCCTCTTCTCCTCCCTTGCCCCTCCCCCAGTTTTTAAACACTGGCTGTATAGCCCAGTCCACTGATAGGGGAGGTCCTCCTCCCCTTCCTTCTAACCCTAGCCTATCAGGTCTCATCAGGATTGGCTGCATTGTCTTCCTCTGTGGCCTGGTAAGGCTGTTCTCCTCTCAAGGGGAGGTGATCAAAGAGCCAGCCACTGAGTTCATGTCAGACACAGCCCCTGTTCCCCTTACTAGGGTACCCACTTGGACACCGAACTGCCATGGCTACATCTGTGCAAGGGTTCTAGGTTATCTCCATGCATCGTCCTTGGTTGTAGTATCAGTCTCAGAAAAGAACCCTGGGCCCGGATTTTTTGGTTCTGTTGCTCTTCTTGTGGAGCTCCTGTCCCCTCCAGGACTTTCTATCTCCCCCTTCTTTCATAAGATTCCCTGCATTCTACCCAAAGTTTGGCTATGAGCCTCAGCATCTACTTTGATACCTTGCTGTATAGAGTCTTTCAGAGGCCCTCTGTGGTAGGCTCCTGTCCCGGTTCCCTGTTTTCTTCCTTTTCTAATGTCCATCCTGTTTGCCCTTCTGAATGAGGATTGAACATCTTACCCAGGGTTCTCCTTCTTGCTTAGCTTCTTTAGGTGTACAGATTTTGTATGTTTATCCTATATTATATGTCTAATATCCACTTATGAGTGAGTATATACTTCTGGGATACCTCACTCAGGATAACCTTTTCTAGTTCCCACCATTAGCCTGCAAATTTCATGATTTCCTTGTTTTTAATTGCTTAGTAGTTTGACAAAGATGCCAAAACCATACAATGAAAAAAGATAGCATCTTAAACAAATGGTGCTGGTCTAACTGGATGTCTCCATGTAGAAAAATGCAAATAGATCCACATTTATCACCTTGCACAAAACTAAAGTCCAAGTGGATCAAAGACCTCAACATAAAACCAGGCACACTAAATCTGTTAGAAGAAAAAGTGGGGAAGAGCCTTGAACTCATTGGCACAGGAGACAACTTCCTGAACAGAACACCAACAGCATGGGCTCTAAGAGCAACAATCAATAAATGGGACCTCATGAAACTGAAAAACTTCTGTAAAGCAAAAGATAAGGTCGTCAGAACAAAACGACAGCATACAGACTGGGAAAGGATCTTCACCAACCCTATATCTGACAGAGGGCAATATAACCAGAATATGCAAAGAACTAAAGAAGTTAAAAGGCAATAAATCAAGCAATTCAATTAAAAAATGGGATATGGAGCTAGGCAGAGAAGTCTCTCTAGAAGAATATAGAATGGCAGAGAAACACTTAAAAGAGATGCTCAACGTCCTTAGCCATCAGAGAGATGCAAATCAAAACAATCCTGAGATTTCACCTTACACCCATCAGAATGGCTAAGATCAAAATCTCAAAAGACAACACATGCTGGAGAGGTTGTGGAGAAAGGGGAACCCTCCTCCATTGCTGGTGGGAATGTAAACTTGTACAACCACTTTGGAAATCAATCTGGTGCTTTCTCAATTAGGAATTCCAGCCAGGCGTGGTGGCACATGCCTGTGATCCCAGCACTCCAGGAGGCAGAGGCAGGTGGATTGCTGTGAGTTCGAGGCCAGCCTGGTCTACAAAGCAAGTCCAGGACAGCCAAGGCTACATAGAGAAACCCTGTCTTGAAAAGCCAAAAAAAAAAAGGAATAGTGATTCCTCAAGATCCAGCTATACCTCTCCTAGGCATATATCCAAAAGATGCTCAAGTACACAGCAAGGACATTTGCTCAACCATGTTTGTAGCAGCTTTATTCATAATAGCCAGAATCTGAAAACAACCCAGATGTCCATCAATGGAGGAATACAGAAATTGTGGTACTTTTACACAATGGAATACTACTCAGCAATTAAAAACAAGGAAATCATGAAATTTGTAGGCAAATGGTGGGACCTAGAAAAGATCATCCTGAGTGAGGTATCCCAGGAGCAAAAAGACACACACGGTATATACTCATAAGTGGGTGCTAGACCTACAAGATAGGATAAACATACTAAAATCTGTACACCTAAAGAAGATAAACCCAGGGTAAGATGATCAATCCTCAGTTAGAAAGATAAATGGGATGGACATTGGAAGTAGGAGAAAACAAGTAACAGGACAGGAGCATCCGCAGAGAGCCTCTGAAAGACTCTACCCTGCAGGGTATCAAAGCAGATGCTAAGACTCATAGCCAAACCTTCGGCAGAGTGCAGGAAATCATATGTAAGAAGGGGAAGTTAGTATGACTTGAAGAGGAAAGGAGCTCCACAAGGACCAAATATATCAGGGCACAGGGGTCTTTTATGAGGCTGTTTCTCCAACCAAGAACCATGTATGGATGTAATCTAGAACCCCTGCTCGGATGTAGCCCATGGTAACTCAGGATCCAAGTGGGTACCCTAGTAAGGGGAACAGGGACTATTTCTGACATGAACTCAATGGCTGGCTCTTTGCCCTCCCCCCCCCACCCGAGGGAGGAGCAGCCTTGCTAGGCCACAGAGAAGGACATTGCAGCCAGTCCTGGTGAGAAGTGATAAGCTAGGGTCAGATGGAAGGGGAGGAAGACCTCCCCTATCAGTGGACTTGGAAAGGAGCAGGGAGGAGATGAGGGAGAGAGGGTGGGATTGGGAGGGAATGAAGGAGGGGGCTACAAAGTAAATAGCCTGTGATTAATATAAAAATAAATAAAAATTATTAAAAAAAAAAGAGGGCCGGAGAGATAGCTCAGCGGTTAAGAGCACTGTCTGCTCTTCCAAAGGTCCTGAGTTCAATTCCCAGCAACCACATGGTGGCTCACAACCATCTATAGTAAAATCTGCTGTTCTCTGCTGCCCTGAGGCACACATGCAGGCAGAATACTATATAAATAATAAATAAATCTAAAAAATAAAAATAAATAAAAAAAAAAAGAATCACACCTGGAAAGCAGCTATGCTCACCACTTAGGAGGAGTTGAGGGAGGGGGCTACAATCGAGATATACAATGAATAAATTGTAAAATAAAATAAAAATGTGCCATGCATACAAAAAAAGGGGGTACAGAGTTAAACAGAGAATTCTCTGTAGAGGAATATAAAAGGGCAGAGAAAATCTTAAATACTCAACATCCTTAGTCATCGGGGAAATGCAAAGTAAAACGACCCTTAGATTTCACCTTACACCCATCAGAATGGCTAAGATCAAAACTCAAGAGACAACATATGCTGGAGAGGATGTGGAGAAAGGGGAACCCTCCTCTGTTGCTGGTGGGAATGTAAACTTGTACAACCACCTTGAAAATCAATCTGGCGTTTTCTCAGAAAATTAGGAATAGCGCTTCCTCAAGATCCAGCTATACCACTCCTAGGCATATATCCCAAAGATGCTCAAGTATACAACAAGGACATTTGCTCAACCATGTTTGTAGCAGCTTAATTCATAATAGCCAGAATCTGGAAACAACCCAGATGTCCTTCAATTGAGGAATAGATACAGAAACGGTGGTATATTTACATAATTATATTTTCTTATTAAAGGGTTTTGTTGTTCTTGTTGGGGTTTTGTTTTGTTTTTAATAAAACACATCTGTCGGGTGGGGAGGAAGAGGATGGAAAAAGGCTTTATCTCTTCAATTTCTTTTTCTGTTTACTTTCTCGCTATGTAGTCATATTGGCCTCAAACTCAGAGATCCTCCTGCCTCTGCCTTTCAAGTGCTGGGATTAAAGGCATGCCCAACTATGCCTGGATATCTCTTTAATTTCTAATTATCCTTCTTCTGCCCTTTCTCACTCCATAATGCATTTCTCAGCCTGACTTCATTTGTTGCCTTTACTTTGACAGATCAGCATTTATTTTAGATTCTAAGTAGAAATACAGATAATGTTAATGGAAATGTGGACGGGTACCTGGTACCCCAATCTGCAGAAAGGAACAGAAAAATAAATTTTCTGAACTTTTTCTTTTCCTGTTTGGATCCTAACATTTCAAGACATAAACTAGTCAAGGAGTTGGTGGCCCATTCCTAGAATCCCAGCACTCCAGGGTTGGAAGCAAAAGGATCAAGAGTTCAAAGCTAGCTTGGGCTACAGGAGTTGCTTCTCAAACAAACTAACAGAAAGTGTAACATGAAAATTAGGACAAAGGCCAGAGGCTGGTTGCTGAAGAGGTACATGTGGATATTTGGCCTCCTGTCCAGCTGTGAGTAAGCTCTGAATGTACCTGGCTATTCACTGCAAGGTGACCTCAGTGGCTCCAGCCATGGGGCTCTAGCCCATTAACCATGAGTCTCTGGTGTGAATAAACAGTCTGGCGACAGAGGCTGGAGGCTCCACTTAAGCAGGCGGAAAGTCTCCCAAACCACTGAAATCACAGCCTCTGGGACTGAAGTAAGAACTTTACCCTCACCTGACAAGAAATTCGCAGTGGCTGAGCCCAACTAGCACTCAAAGCTCTCAGGCTCCTTCCTGCTTCCAAAGACCAAGATGCCCTTGTAGTAAAGGCTCTGAAGCTCTAGGCATTTTTTCCCACTTCCCAGCATGGCATAAATTTTCCTTCAGTTTGGTATTGAGACAGTCACTGTAGCTCTTGTCATAATTATGACACACTTTATGCAGTGTTGTAAGACCAGGATTAGAAAACATTGTTCTGGAACATCTTTCTAGATTAGAGGGTTTTTTTCAACATCAGAAACACAAAAGCCTGTCAGAGCCAAAGAGATTCCAGGAACCCATTAAATTTAAGCCACTCTACAAATAAAGAAACAGAGGTCCAGAGAGGTGAGGTAATCACATCAGAAAAGGTATACAAATTGAAAAGAATGTTTGTTACCAGCAAGGTTCTTAGCATCCCTGGCAAGATCACAAGACCTGCCCCAAGGCCTTCCCACCACAGGGCCTGATAGTGCCTGCTCACACTAACCGCCGGATCCAGCAACATACTAGACTAACCACTGCAGCTCCAACCAGTGTGCTCACCCTAACCGATGGCTCCCTGTCCAGTGCTGAAGAGCGAGCTGATTTAATCCTTAGTAATTCTCACCCTGGATGAAGCTAACTCCAGCTCAGACCAGTTGTGTCTCCAGCTCTCCGGTGGGCCCTGCCCTCATACCTTCCCCACCTCCTGAAGCACTCTGGCCTGCAAGGTTTTGCATCTGCTTTCCCTCCACGCTGATCACCCTTCCTTCAGATGCTTATACAGTCAGTTTTCACCATCAGATCTCTATAAAGATCTTTTCGTCAGTGACATTTCTCTGATTTCCTTCTATTTTTCTTTGAAACAGTTTTTCTTTAATGACTAGGCTGGTTTCCTTTCCTCTTGCCTCAGACTCTTGAGTGCTATGCTTGACTTCTCATTCATCCATCCATCTAATTTTGCTGTGTGTGTGTGTAGAGGTCTGAGGAGGACTCCCTCTACCATGTGGATCCCAGGGACAGAACTCAAGTCATTAGGCTTTTCTACAAGCTACCTTACCCAATGAGCCATCTCCATTAAAAAAAAAAAAAAAGAAAAGAAAAAAAAGAAAAAAGAAACTGGCTGGGCAATGGTGACACATGCCTTTAATCCTAGCAATCAAGAAGCAGAGACAGGTGTTTGAGGCCAGCCTGGTCTACAGAGTGGAGTTCTAGGACAGCCAGGACTACAAAGAGAAACCCTGTCTCAAAAAGCCAAATGAAAAAGAAAGAAAAAAGAAAGGAAAAGAAAGAAGGAAGGAAGGAAAAAAAGAAAGAAAGAACAAAAGTGGGGGCTGAGAGCTGGCTCATGGCTTAAGAATACTGGCTGTTCTTCCAAAGGTCCTGAGTTCAATTCCCAGCAACCACATGGTGGCTCACAACCATTTATAATGAGATCTGGTGCCCTCTTCTGGCCTGCAGGCATATATGCAGGCAGAACACTATAAATAATAAATCTAAAATAAAAAAAAAAAAGAAAAAAGAAGAAAAAAAGAAAAACCAAATGAATGAATGAATGAATGAATGAATGAAACGATAAATCCAGGGACTCAGTGATTAAGAGCCAACTCCAAGCACTCACATGGCAGCTCATAACTGTAACTTCAGTTCCTGGAGATCCAATCCCATCTTCTGGCCCCTACAGGCTCCAGCCTTGTATACAGTGCATAAACATATACACAGGCAGAACACCCATACACATAAAATAATTTTAAAAAAAGCTTAGAAATAAAATAAACCCAGAGCTGGAGCTGGAGCTCAGTAGTATGGACTTTGCCTAGTATATGGCAAAACCCAGGTTCAATACCCAGTATCAAAGAAAGAAATCTGTCTCCCTAAAGCCACCTACCCAACACACCTACTTTGTTTTCCTTTATATACGTCTCGGCATCTTCCATATTTGGTATTTCTTGTTTACTGACTATGAGTCCCCAAATTCCTAGGAAATATGCTCTATGGAGGGAAGCTTTTAATCACGTTCTCTGCTATGTTCCCAGCACTTAGAACAGCGCCTGGAACACAGCCCACCTGCCTATCAGAACCACTAATCTCAAAACATGGCCTGCCAAATACACTGACCAGAACTCAGTAGCCTGAGGGGGATACCAAGTTTGAAGGCGATACAGAGACCCTATCTTACAAAGAAGAAGAAAAAAGAACTTAATGAAACAGAAACCATTTGAAAATAAGTATTTCTACTCGAGTTAATTCCTCTAAGGAGATTGTGAGTCAGGCAATCTGTCCCGAGTAACAAAGCTATAGAGACAGAAAGTAAAGCTGGAAGGAAATGATGGCATATTATTTCAGACAGCATCCTACTGTACTAGAGCTGTCAGATAAAGGATTACTCCACCCAAAGCAAAATGCTCTCAGCAGACCAGAAAGAACAGGCTCTTCTCTGGGGTGACCCTCAGAGATGAGAACAAGGAGAGAACCTCTACTCCCCATCACCATCCACCTAAGACAGCCTCTGCTCCCTACTTCCTCTTCACATTCACCTGCTTCTGAAACTTGTTTGAAACCACTGATCTGAAGGTTGGCAAGCTTTAAGGCCTCCGTCAGAGGCTACCCAGCAGAGGTCATCCTGCCATCACCAAGTCCCACTGATACCATTTGTTCCCTTCATGTCTGCCGATTTTCTGTCCTGTTGTCTCATTCTTGACCACCTCTGGTATTGCCCTATAAGATCACTCTGTGTGACTCTCTAAGCCTAATTCCCCTCAAGCTCTATTTCATCACATGATTTACTAAGCTCAAACCAAACAAACCTAAGAGTTTCTTTCTGCCCACCATCTCAGATTTCACCAAGGCTGGGCTTTCCGGAAGCTTTAGGATGTAGACCTAACCCAAATCTTCTGACCTGACATTGCAGCAGCTCTCCTTCACGTCCTCAGAACACCTAGCCACTGCCTTTCCTGGTATACCACCAGTTAGGAGACAAGACTGGAGACTATGATACTCAATCCTGTCCACCCTCCACTCCTACCAAGAGCGCTCTCATTCTCCCAGCACCTCTTTTTCCTTCTTTTCATCTTCCAGCTTCCAACTCTATGGCGTTCCCACCCCATATGCATAATATGTACATACATACACACACACACACACACTCATTCAATAATAGTTGCCAGTGTGGTAGTTCATGATAGTAATTCCAACACCCAGGAGACAAAGGAAAGAGGGCTCTCCCAAGCTTGAGGAAAGAAACACTGGTTCCCAACAGGGAATCAGAACGCCTTTCTCAGTTGGAGTTCCTACTTTCAAATCAGCAATTAGAGGGAATATTTCCTCAGTTCTGAAACACGTGGAAGTGCAGTGTGAATCTGGAAAAGAGGTTTTCCTCTTTTAGGCAGATGAGGGGGGGAAAATATATATATATATATGTGTGTGTGTGTGTGTGTGTGTGTATATATGTATATATATATATATATAAAATATATATATATATGTCCTGAAACAGGAGCAGAGGGAATGAATGGAGGTAGATTATGAAAGGCTACTGGAAAGACTTACTTTTAAGATTTGTTTTATTTTTAATTATGTGTATCTGTAGGTGTCTCTGTGTGTACATACTTGAGGAAGCTAGAAAAGGAGTTATATACTATGGAGCTGGCGTTATGTCTCTGCAAGCTGGAGTGCTGGTTCTCTGTAAGAGCAATATGCACTTTTTTAAAATATTTTTTCTCTTTTTTTTTTTTTCAGTATTAGTTACAGTTCGTAAACTTTGTATCCCAGCTGTATCCTGCTCCTTCATTCAATATGCACCCTCCAGATCCTAGAACTTGGATTTTATTTTATAAGGGAACTTGGGGTAAGGGACAATACATTCTATATTTTATGAGAGATCTATTTTCTCCTTATTCTAAAAAAAAAAAAGTTTTTAAACATTTAAAGATCAGTAACAATAAACAATGCTCACTTTCACATATATGTATATATATTTAAGCATTATGAATAATCAAAATAAAGCAAAATTTTATTCTGCCTTACCCATTTTATGTCCCCAGTCATTCTATACTTATCAAAAATACACTGTTTTGCTTCATTTTAATTTTAAACCTGTTCTCTGGCAATTTCACACATGCACATAATGTCCCCACCCTCTCTATGCCCATCCTATTCTTTCTTCCCCAGAGTCGGCCTCTCACATTCATCTTCTCACTGTTTTCTTGCGGTTTGTGTCTTATTGCACTATAGCAATATAAAAATTGAGTTTTAACAACATAATTTGAATCCAATAGTCTATAAGTTGGTTGACTTTAATAGCATTTTAAGGTGAACTGTAACATCATAAAAAAGGAAAAAAGAAAAATACTTAACCAAGTTTAGGAATTCTCTGATTTCTATCATCACAAATGTTTAAAATGATTTTAAAAGAAGCTTAGAATTACAGTTTCCACATAAAACCCTCCCATAACATTCTTCCATTGTAGAATGTTTCAGGTATAATCCCAACGTTCTCCCTTGAATTCATCCACATAACTAATTGGCTGACCCCACCAAAAACACGGATCAGATTTGCTTCTGTACTCACACTTCGTTTGTGCTCCACCCATGTTTACATTCATATGTCCTAATATCCAGCTCGCCGCATTAGTGCCTTAATGTGAGATTAAAGCACCTAAGAGTATGATTTAGTGCAAAGTCCACAAAGTTGTGTGACACGTGTCCTCGATGAGGGATAAAGTATCATTCTTGATGATATTTATCTCCATTGTTCCTGCTCTAATATACCCCAAGCCCTGTTCTTATGGTGCAGTAAAGTGCTAGGAGTTTAAGAGAGTCTATGAGTTTCAATTGATAAGAAACTTCAAATATGATTTATAGAGACAAATGCAAATGGTGAGAATACACTGAATTTTTTTGCTTTTCTTTATTATTTATTACAATTTATTCACTTTGTATCTCAGCTGTAGCCCCCTCCCTCATCTCCTCCCAGTCCTACACACCCTCGCTCTTCTCCCCCCATGCCCCTCCCCTGGTCCACTGATAGGGGAGGACCTCCTCCCCTTTTATCTGATCCGAGCTGATTAGGTCTCATCAGGACTGGCTGCATTGTCTTTCTCTGTGGCCTGGCAAGGCTGCACCACCCCTAGGAGGAAGTGATTAAAGAGCCAGCCACCGAGTTCATGTCAGAGACAGCCCCTATGGGCTGTCTATGGGCTTCCTCTGAGCAAGGGGTCTAGGCCATAGCATGGTCCCTGGTTGGAGTATCGGTTTCTGCAGGACTTCCTGAGCCCAGGTTTTTTGGCTCTGTGGGTCTGCTTGTGGAGCTCCTGTCCCCTCCAGGTTTTTCTGTCTCCCCCTTCTTTCATAAGATTCCCTGCCCTCCGCCCAAAGTTTGGCTATGAGTCTCCGCATCTGCTTCGATACCCTGATTGGTAGAGTCTTTCAGAGACCCTCCGTGGTAGGCACCTGCCCTGTTCCCTGTCTTCTACTTCTGATGTCTATCCTGCCTGCCCTTCTGAATGAGGATTAAGCCTCTTCCCTACAGTCCTCCTTATTGCTTAGCTTCTTTAGGTATACAGATTTTAGTATGTTTATCCTATATTATATGGCTAGTATCCACTTATAAGTGAGTACATAACATATGTATCTTTCTGCTTCTGGGTTACCTCACTCAGGATGATCTTTTCTAGTTCCATCCATTTGCCTGCAAATTTCATGATTTCCTTGTTTTTAATTGCTGAGTAGTATTCCATTGTGTAAATGTATCACAACTGTATCCATTCTTTGGTTTAGGGACATCTAAGTTGTTTCCAGGTTCTAGCTATTATGAATAAAGCTGCTATGAACATAGTCTAGCAAATTTCCTTGTTGTATGGTTGAGCATCTTTTGAATATATGCCCAGGAGTGGTATAGCTGGATCTTTTTTTAAATTAAATTATTTTATATTAATTACAGTTTATTCACTTTATATCCCAGCTATAGTCCCCTCCCTCATTTAATCCCACCCTCTCTCCCTCATCACCTTTCTTGCCCCTCTCCAAGTCCACTGATAGGGGAGGTCCTCCTCCCCTTCCATCAGACCCTAGCTTATCAGGTCTCATCAGGAATGGCTGCACTGTCCTCCTCTGTAGCCTGGCCAGGCTGCTCCCCCCTCGGGAGGGGGTGGGTCCCAAGAGCCCGCCACTGAGTTTATAACAAAGATAGTCCCTGTTCCCCTTACTAGAGCACCCACTTGGATACTGAGCTGCCATAGGCTACAACTGAGCAGGGGTTCTAGGTTATATCCATACATGGTCCTTAGTTGAAATATCAGTCTCAGAAAAGACCCCTGTGCCCAGATATTTTGGTCCTGTTGTTCTCCTCGTGGAGCTCCTGTCCTCTCCAGGTCCCACTATCTCCCCCTTCTTTCATAGGATTCCTTGCACTCTACCCAAAGTTTGGTTAAGAGTCTCAGTATCTGCTTTGATACACTGTTGGGTAGAGTCTTCCAGAGGCCCAGTATAGCTGGATCTTGAGGTGGCACTATTCCTAATTTTCTGAGAAAGAGCCAGATTAATTTCCAAAGTGGTTGTACAAGGTTACATTCCCACCAGTAATGGAGGAGGGGTTCCCCTTTCTCCACATCCTCTCCAGCATGTGTCACCCCTTGAGTTAAAAAAACTTTTTTTTTAAGATTTAATTATTTATACAGTGTTCTGCCTGCATATATGCCTGCAGACCAGAAGAGAGCACCAGATCACATTACAGAGCCACCATGTGGTTACTGGGAATTGAACTCAGGACTTCTGGAAGAGCAGTCAGTGCTCTTAACCTCTGAGGCATCTCTTCAGCCCCTCTTAAGAAAAAAAGGGGGAAATAACCAAATTCTACCTCTGTCCAAAAGCCCTCATACCCAATGTCAGACACACTTTACCCTATGACCCAACCAACAAAGCAGCAGACATCAGTAGCTGGTTTCACAGAGAAGGTGACTTAAAAGCTAGGAACTACATGGCATTGGTAGTGCACACCTTAAGTCCAGCACTTGGGAGACAGAGGCAGCAGATCTGAGTTTGAGATCAGTCTGGTCTTTAGAGTGAGTTCTAGGACAGGCAGGTTACACAGAGAACGCTTATTTTAAAAAAAAAAGTTTCTTTTGCTACCCTCAATTTTCTCCTGTCACTTCAGAGTTCTTGCCCCCAAGTGCCTGTCTGAGTCCTAGGCTTTCTCTCAGTCAAACTGATGTCTGATCATTAGTTTACTGTTTGATGACACTAAAGACTATAACCTCTCCCAGGAGTAATTTTTAAAATCCTAAATTAGGAATGCAAAAGTAATGCCATGCAGGCATGGAATGCAATGAACTGGGGCTCTTATTTTGTGGGTGGGGTTCCCTTTCCAAGAATATAAGGTCAGTGGAGACAGGTCTGTGGCTCGGTAATATAATAGAGTTCTATCCTAATGTCCAAAAGACCACAGCTTAAATCCCCAGTACCAACAAGTGAAATGGGGTGAGGTAGGGGGCAAGTAATGAAAAACAAAGTCATACAACTGCCACCATCTCCTTCCAAATGGTGTCGCTCTATTTTGGGTGCCAGAGAGTTCCTGAGACCTCAAAAAATGAGTGGCACTTAACCACCACCCTCAGAAAGAAAAGCCTCCTAAGGCACTTCTGGTCTAGAAGTAAATTATTCTGTAATTGCTCACAGTGAGAGAGCTCCTAAAGGCAAAGTTCATCTCACATGACTCTTTTATGTCCTACAAAGCTCAGTGCTTGGGCTGGGCCAACCGTAAGCCTTTCATACTTGACTGTACATTACCTAGCAATGATGTACAGGTGCAAAGAAATGCTATGCAGCATATTAAATACAAGTAAAACATTCCTGAGGCTGAGGCTCAAGGACTACAAATTTGATGACAGCCAGAGTTGCATGGCAAACTTCAGGCCACCCAGGGCTACACAGTGAGACTCTGTCTCAAAACAAATAGTGTGTGATGCCTGCATATAATAATGCCAGTCCATGGGAGTCAGAGTAAGAGAATCAAATGTTCAAGACTTGCATACACTACACAGAAATTTGAGGTCAGCCCACGCTATATGGGACCCTGTCTCAAAAAATAGAAAAATTAACCATACACGGTGGTGAAGGTTTTCAATCCCAGCACTTGGAGGCAGAGGCAGGTAGATCTGGATCTCTGTGAGCTTGAGCCCAGCTTGGTCTACACAGCAAGTTCCAAGACAGCCAAGACTATGAAGATCGACTCTGTCTCAAAACACACACACAGAGCAAAATAGGCCAAGACAGAGACTCTTTCCAGAAGAATCTATAGCTGCTTGGTGCCCACTCCTGGGCTTCTCGCTCCTCTGGAACGACAAAGCTGGGGTTTAGCTTTGTTTTCAGACCTTGGGACAGCATGGGTTGTAGTTACAACCAACCCATAGCTTCAAAACTGATTGCTTTGCCCTTTGCCTTGCACAAGTTAACACCTTTGACTTGATAAACTTAATTGGCAGAAAGGAGAATGCTGTAAATGGCAGCAAACAAGGGTATGGACATAAAGCCACAGCAACCCCACTGGCTCCCACTAAGGTAGGGTGGTAAAATGCTCCTGCATCCAAGGACTAAAACGAAGAAAAAGGCCCCACCTCACCCAAAGGGCTTAAAGGGCCAGGCCTGCAGAAAGGGAGAAGTCCTAGAAAGTTTATCCATGTTAAACTCACACATGGATTACACTAATCCCTTTCCTTTCCAATCTCCTGGCCTCCAAGTTATACCTTCAAGAGTCCTGGCATCTTTTATGTGGATGTGTAAGAGACTGAGGCCAGGAGTCCACAGAAGACAGCCCGGACCATACTGGAAACCAGGCCACCCAAGAAACAAATTGATTTCTCTGGAAGCTTTCATAAGTAAGCACTCAAGCCAGCCATGGTGACACACTTGTAGGCAGAGGTAGATGGATCTGAGTTCAAGGCCAGCCTAGCCTTGAACTACAAGGTCTTCCTGCTACAAGCGTTTGTTTCCAAAATTCCTGGACAGCCAGGCTACGCAGAGAAACCCTGTCTCAAAAAACAAACAAACAAACAAACAAACAAAAAACAAACCTCAAACTGTATGGTGGTACCTGCCTATATTCCTAGCACTTGGAGGGAGGGGGCTTGGAATTTTAGAGTTCCAGGTTAACCTGGAATCCCAGTGCTCAGGAAGCTGAAGAAGCTGAAGTGGCATGATTTTGAGTTGAAGCTATACTAGTCTACAAGACCCTCCATTCCACCCACCCCCAAAAAGAGACCAAGTTAGGTTCACACTGTACTCACTATACCAGGTTCTGTGGATTCAGGACCATCCTAACCAGAGGAGCTAGCCCACTGACTCTGACAAGACAAGCCATCTCAATGCACGTGTAAAAAGCGCCTTCCCTTCGGGGAGGCCCAGAACACACAGTGACCTCCAACATCACACTGCTTTTATAAGGACACTGCTGTAGTCAGTTTCAGTTTTTGCTACACAGCCTTCAGTGTTTGTCCCCAAAACGAAAGCACGTGTACTGAGTATTTAGTTTCCTGAAGACGAGCTATTAAAGCCTTTTAACAGTCAAATGATAGAAGAAAACACAAAGACTAACACTGAAAAACTACATGCCCCCACTCAGGCAAGGTCTCACAGGAGGCTGTCCTGGAGAGGGCGCTGTCTGCTGGGGTACAGCTGCTGCTGCTCTTGCCTTCTTTGCACGAGCCTATTTTTAAAAGATCCTTAGAGCTACCTCTGGACTACTCAAAAAAGTTCCAGTTAAAAAAATAAAAGCCAGGTGCGGCACTCCATGCCTTTAATCCTAGCAGAGACAGGCAGATCTCTGGAGTCTGAGGCCAGCGTGGTCTACACAGTGAGTGTCAGGACAGCCAGGGCTACACAGAGAAACCCTGTCCCAAAAATAAATAAATAAATAAAAAGTGAATGGCAAGAGATAGTTCTGAATATAGGATTTATCAGCAAGCTTTATTTCCTTTGTACTCCTATCTGCATCTCTAATTTTTCTATATGGATATAATTTTAGAGATTTTTTTAAACAAAGATTTCATTTTAAGTATGCGTGTATATTCCTGTGTCTAAGTGTAGGTATGTGCAGCTGAGTGTGGGTACGCACGAAGCCCAAAAGAGAACACAGGATCTACTGAAGCTGGAATGACAGGTACTGTGAGCCTCCTCGTCTCATATGGATACGGAGACTGAACTCAGGATCTCTATAAAAACAGTAAGTGCCAAACCGTCTCTGCAGCCTGAATCTTTAGTTTCAAAAGGAAAAAAAAATCTACAGTCTGGGTTACTTTTTGAACAACTCCAACACTTACGCCCATCCTACTACTCAGCCCCAAACTACCCACACCATGCAGAACCCGCATGTACTTTCTCTGTCAGCCTAGTTCTAAAGAACCTCTTTCATATCTCCTTGCTTTCTTAATTTTTTTTTTCTTTTGGCTAAGAAAAGGTCTCATGTTGGCCAGGCTAGCCTCAAACTTGGTATAACCCTGAACTTACCAATATTTCATTTTTTTAAGTTATTGTTCCTCTTTCTTAAGTTTCACAAGTTGAATCCCATCCAAATAACCCAGCACTGTTCACGTTCTCAATAACTACTATCAACTCTATGGAGTAGTGCTTGAAGATACACTAATGTAAAGAGAAAGGTTCATGTCCATGAAGCCTGAGAAAAGCAAATGGGAATTGAGGAGGGAGTTTGTTTGCTGCCCTAGCCCTAGCTAGAAAGGGGAAGAGAGCTGGGGAAAATGGCCAGAGGACAGAAACATCTGTCATTCCACAGTTCCATTTTCACGGTCAGTTAATAGTTTAGGTTTACACATCAGTCTCCTCCAAGTTTACTTAATGAGTCAGTCTCCCTGACCTGAATCAGCTGAAAATCTTACTAAACTCAAGTTCTGGTCTCCAAAGCTAGGACCGCATAGTCAGGGTCCCCCAGAGACAAAGCTGCCCCAGCTGACAGCGATCACTGCTCTCCAGCTGTGACACCCACCATGGATTCATGCGTTGCATGGATCTACCTCCCTGGTACTTCACTATGGCTTACAGAATACTACAAGCTTCTTGAGCTGTCTCTCACACAGCCATTCCCCAGCATATCTCCAGACAAGGAAGTCTCTAACAGTTGCATGCTTTCATGTTGTAGGAAAGTTCAGGGCTCTCTCTTTAAAATGTCCTTCACACACAATCTTACTAACCTGAAAAACTCCTATTCCTACCCCAAAGACCAACTCAGACGTCATCTCCTCCCTGAAGCCTTCTTTGCCTCTCACGAACTTTTAGGACCTCATGTATCCCAGGATGACTTCAAACACAACATAGCTGAGCTCCTGATTTTCCTTCCTCCTTCCTCTACCTTCTAGGTGCTAGGATTACAGGACTGGGCCTCCACAACTTGCTCCCAATAGCTCATTAACCACTACTATTTTAGAACATTTAAATAGAGATTTTAATTCACTTGTTAAAATAATTGACTTCTCCCAGATATTCTATTGAAAAAAAAAAAAAGGTATCTAACAGTTCTCACTTCGTAAGTTCTAGCATAGTATCGAAGCACGAAATGAGATCAATGTTGAATGATCATATGGAACACAGCATTGGCATTCAGAGGAAAGAGGGAAAGGAGCTAGAGAAAATTCAAGAACCGAATTATCACCAGGTGTGGTGGTGCACACCTGAAATCCTAGTACTTGGGAGGCAGAGGTAGGTGGTTCTCTGAGCTCGACGTGTGCGCCACCACACTTGGCAGGAAACTGAGGCATAGTGAGGTTAAATAACTTAAGGTCCACGGTTAACAAGTGTCAGGAGTAAAATGTAAAGACCTGCAGTCTGACTCCAAAGCCACTGATCGCTGGAGTCAGGCAGCTACAATCATCGTTGTGGACATATCACCTCACTCTCTGGGCTTGTTTCCTTGTAAAACAGACATGAGACCCTTGTCTCCTAGGGTGTACAAAGTAGTAAGGTAGCATCTAAAAATCCATTCAGATGGATTCTCCCACCCAGCAGACACTCAGAAATGCTACTTGATTTTCCCTTCCTAAAAGCTGTAAAGAACTCAGAGGACAGGATGTCCCCCATACTTAAGAGCAATCCTTGCCTTATCTAAGTCAGAACAGAGCTGGGGCCAGAGACCTTATAAAACGCAAATACTCCTAATAGCCCTAAACTCAATCCAAACTAAAGAGGGAAAGTCTGCTACGCGAAGGCCTGGGTAATGGACAGGCCCAGGTCTCGACACACTCTTATCTCCCCTCTCCCCTCTCCCCTCTCCCCTCTCTCCTCTCTCCTCTCTTTCTTTCTCTAGCCCCATGGACCTCTTTCACTTCCTCTCAGTTGCCAAGCTGAGTGCTGCTCCACACATGGTTAACTCTTAAGCCTTCTCTGGGTCACTACCTTCTGTAATGGTGCTTCCTCGGAGAAGCCTTCACTGAGCCCCCAACTCAAATCATTCTCTGTCCTCATTTTTTTTTCCTTGAACTCACCAGAGTCTATAACTTTTATATTGCCATTTCCTTCAGAGTTTTGTTCCAAACACTCATCTGCGGCTAGGCAGGGTAGAGTCTATGCTTAGCAAGTGAGTGAGGCCTAGGGTTGATTTCCCCCACTGCAAAAACAAACAAACCCGAAACACACACACACATGAGCTAAGAGAGGGAGAGGGTGGGACAGAGAGAAAGCCCTTCTTAAGGTTCCTGCCATTGTAATATTAATTACAATGATCCCAGCTTTCAAGAGGCCGAGGCAAGAAGATCTACACAGACCAGTCAGAAAGACAGAGTTAAATTGTATATAAAAAGAATAAAACACAAAAAAATCCACCCCACTTCACCTCAGATTCTTTCCCTCTTTTCTTTTCCCCCTTAGTATTTGGTGCTTTGTAACAAATACATGTTTATTAGACACTGTACTGATTGTTTCCCTCACACTAGAATAAAATTTCTACAACGACAGTTATATTTCATTGCTTTGTTTACCACATTGAAAGCATATATTTGTTGTCAAATATTTTCTTATTATTGGACTTTGTCTCTAGGCCAAGATCTCCAACACTAAAAGAGTAGTGTCTCTCTGGTTGACAGAGTATCTCTAAAGCCTAGTTCAGTCATGGCACATACGACAAGTGCTCAGAGAATTTTTTTACAGTCAGGCATGGTTGTCGTAAGTCCCAACTCTTGGGGAGGTTAAGACTAGAGCTTGGTGGCCAACCTGGCTAAAAGGGAAAATGGGGGAGGGGCGATTGCTAAATGAACCAAAGCCATCGACAGTGGAACAGTAGAAATGGTAAAGAAAAAGAAAAAAAAGGCATTGGCGTCAGGCTTCCGCTCCCTTTCACCGTGTAACGTACCTGTCAGTTTAGCAAACAGATCTCTGAAATCCCACTGAGCACTCGTCAGGGCAAGCATACTGCGAGCTCGGCCTGTGTGCACCTGACAGAGGCAGCCTCCAGCCCCTACGCCAACACAGGCTACGGGCAAGCCCTGGTCCAAACACCATTCCCTCCTAAGTCCCACTCCCCTAGCGCAGAAACTATCTAGGCTCGTCCCGGATACAAAACATGCCCCCTGGTTGGGCCTGCAGGTTTGTTCCAACCCTGGACTCTTAATGTCATCTCTGGCCTGCTCAGGAAAATAGTTTAAAAAATCCCCGACCACCTCCAATAACCCTACGGTGCTCGAGAGCAAGCATGCCTTAAGGTCATGGGACCCCTCCCCCTCACAAAAGCTGATCCAAGGCCAGGAGGCCATCTGTCCAGCAGACGCTCTCCCGTGCTCCCCCCGGGTCTCACGGAGCCTTCCTCCCCACCCCAGCCCCGAGGTTGGAAGAAGAGCCCCGAGGGGGAATGAATTCAACCCTGAGCAACAGGCCCGGTCACCCCCGTAAGGACCCCAACTCCGGAGGAGGAGGACCTGTCCGCCCCGGGAGAAACGTCCCCCGGGGTCAGAACTTGGGCGTAGCGGTGGGGCGGCCGAGGAGGGCCGACGCTCCAAGTGTGTCTGCCCCGTGCGACGGCGCCAGGTCCTCACGCGGCGGGGACCGCGGGGCTGACAGGGCGTCCCGGCCGGGTGAAGTGCACCGTTATCCCCGCCCGGGCCGGGGGCTCGGCGGGCGGCCGCCCGCGGCGCGCGCGGGACGGCGGCGGCGTGCCCCGGCCGCCCGGGAGGGAGCGGCGGGCGAGCGGCGGGCGAGCGGGCGGGCGAGCGGGCGGGCGAGCGGGCGGGCGGCGGAAGGGGCTGGCGACCCGGGCCGGGGGCGGGGTGGGGTGGGGTGGCGGCCCAGGCCCGCCAGGCGGCGGTCGGGGGAAGTGGCTGCCGCCTCGGGCGGCGGGCAGGGTCCGCCCGGCTGCAGGGCCCGGCCGCGGCTCGGAGCCCGCTGCGCTCGGCCTCCAACAGCTGGGCCGCAGCGGCCGGGGCGGCGGCCTCGCCCTGTCCGGGCGGCGGGAGGGGGGGCGCTTACCTGGCGGCGGCGGCGGCGGCAGGCCCCGGGCTCGGCCGCGCGCGTCCCCAGCGCCGGCTGCGGGAGCCACAACATGGCGACGGCGGTGGCGGGCGGGGCTGCGGCTCCGGGGGCGGAGCGGGGGCGGGAGCCGGGCTGGCGGCGGGACCAGGCTGAGGCCGCGGGCGGGGAGGGCAGGCGGAAGGCGACTCGGGCCTGGGCACCGGCCAGGGCGGTGCGGCTGAGGAGCTGCCCCGGCCCGGCCCGGCCCGGCCCGGCCCGGCCCGGCCCGGCCTCGCGCCTTCCGCCTCCCGCCCCTGGCTGGCGCAACCCCGGGGCCGCCGACTGCGGGGAGGGGAGAGGAGGAGAGGGGCGGGGACGGCGCAGCCCTGGGCTCCACCGGGGCTCCGACCCGGGCCGGCTGGCTCCCGCCGCCCTGGGCGCCGCCTCACACCCGGGGCGGGAGCGGCCCGCGCCCGCGGCCTCTCCCGGCCACCTGGGCCTGTGGGGCTCCGACGCGCCCCCGAGGCCTCGGCGCGGCCCAGGCCGCCCGCTAGAGGGACGAGCCGGGCCTGCGCGGCCGCGGGCAGAGCGGAGCGCGAGCGCCTCTGGAGCCCGGAAGAGGTCTTCCCCGAGACCTGGGCGAGCCGGTCCCGGGCACCGCTGTTAAGCGAAAGGAAGCCGGAGTGGAGTGGGCCTTGGGCGCTCAGGTTCGCCTTCAATGGCTGGTCACCGCCTCACAGGAGAACACGCTCGCAGGCTTGGGGGCGTGGGGGCGCTCAGACATGTTGCCTCTGGGGGAAAGCAAGGGCCGCGCGGGGAGTGGAGTCGGGCGGGGGTCTGGTAACCTCTCAGGGTGGACTGGCATTTCGTGGGCTTACCAGAGGGGCTATGCCTGCACGGCAAAAACTTGGAGAGGCGGGCAGAGGATCACGAGGATGACCCCGCAGGCCTTTCCAGGAACCTGGGGTACCTGGGGCTGCGGCGTTCAGGCAACAGGGAGGTCGGAGTGTGGGAACTAGCAGGCTGGTTCTGGTGCCAGGCGGGACTGCTAAGCGTGAAGAAATTCCTCCTCAAGAAACCAGGAAAGAGGTAACACTTGGCAAAAGGGCTGGAACTGACATTCAGCTGGGGCCTGAATCTGCTGCGAGCCAGGCCCTGACCAAACCGAACACTTGGATTTCGAGAAGCATGTTAGTGATGAAGCAATGAAGGCAGTTAAGAGAAATGATTCTTTCCAGAAGTTTGGCAGGGAGAGGGAGAGAAAACCAGGCCTCTATCTTAAGGAGGAGTAAAAAGAAAGGTTTGTTTCATTTTTTCCAGTTTGAGAGAGCGATAGCTCAAGTCAAGGAGCCAAAGGGAGATGGAATAGTTTGTATCCCAGAAAAGGTGGGAAGGAGGAAGTCCAAGAAAAGGGTGCTTTGTCCAACAAGATTTGAAGGGTGAATAAAGAGAAATATTTGTCCCGGGTCGTGGTGCGTGTGTGTAATCCCAGCTCTTGAGAGAAAGAGGCAAGAGGGCTTGAGTTCAAGGCCAGCTGGGGTTACTCATTGAAAGCCTGCCTTAAAAGCCAAAAAGAGAAAAGGGAAGGGTTTTATTTATTTATTTGAGGCAGGGTTTCTCTTATATAACTTTGGCTGTCCTGGGACTCGTTCTGTAGACTCGTTCAATCCAGTGCAGGGATTGAAGGTATACACCATCGCGCCGGACAGAATTTTTTTTTACGTCAGGGAGTCACGCATGTTGCCACAGATCAGCTGCCAAGATGGCCCTATGTGGCATCCAGAAACCAGTAGATTATTTTTTAAGTTTTAGCGATAGTCGGTTCAAATTCCCATGAATGTCTGTAATCCCAGCGTTCTACTCCTGAGACAGAAGGCTGGATAATCCGGATTTTACAGTTTTTATCTTGGTTATAGATCCACTTTGAGACTAGCTTGAGGTACGTGAGATCTTGCCCCCCACACACACCAAGAAACAAGAATAAAATCTATACAACAACTCAATATAGAAAATGACACAGCTAGCATAGCTGATATTATCACAGAAGTTTGTGGGGCACTTGATTTTTTTCCTAAATATCTGTGGTCCCAGCTTGTTTATTTTGTGTGCATTCCTGTGTATATGTGGAGGTCGGGGGACAACTTGGGAGAGTCCCAAGTTGCACCATGTGAGTCCCAGAGATTGAACTTGCATCATAAGGCCTGGCACCAAGAGTCCTTGCCCACTGAGCCATCTTTACCAGCCCTGACCCTAAACTTATTGTTTAAAACAACAAAAAACCCTTACAGAAATTTGTCTCCATTCCCTGATTATCAGAGATTTATCCCTCCCCAACTCCAATAATGTACTATACCCATGAACAAAATGCCAAGGATTAAAAAAAAAAAGTTAAATAAATTAGAGTTTATTTGTAGCCATTAAACTATGTTGAGGGGCTGGAGAGATGGCTCAGTGCTTAACAGTGTAGACTGCTCTTGAAAAGGACCTGAGTTTGATTCCCAGCACTCACCTCAGCTTGCCTCTGGCCTTCTCAGGTGCTGGAATTAAAAATTAATCTTAGCCTGATAGTGGTGGTGCATGCCTTTCATTCAAACACGGGGGGGGGGGGGGCAGAGGCAGGCAGAGCTCTGAGTTTGGGGCTAGCCTGGTCTACAGAGTTAAGTTCTGAGATAGCCAAGGCTACACAGAAAAACCCTGTCTCAAAAAACAAACATAAATAACTAAATCTTTAAATGAGTAGCTGGGCTCAGTGGCACAGACCTGTAATCCCAGTGCTCTGGGAGGCAGAGACAGGTGGATTTCTGTGAGTTCAAGACCAGCCTGATCTAAAAAGTAAGTCCAGGATAGCCAGGGCTGTACAGAAAAACACTGTCTCAAAAACAACAACAAAAATCTATGTAAAGGGATAGATAGTACAAAGATTCGGAATACCCACCAAGAGGGCTGTTTGGCCAAAGCCCAGGACTTCTCTAGAAAGCCTATCTAGAACAGCAGGGGAGGACTGAAGCACAAATGAGTCAGGCTGAACTCTAGACCTGGACGAACCACTGGAGCTTGAACTGTGCGGGCAATACAGTTTGAAGTGGATTTTACCTTTATCTCTTACTCAATAAGGTTGTATCCTTTGGCCCTAATAATTAGATGTTTGTTTGACTCAGAACAATGAGGCAGGGAGAACAAGCAGTATATGCCAGTTGTCTATACAATGAAAATCGACCACAGCTTCTCTAATTATTAATTACAATTTTTTACTAAACTATAGAGTTTTGTGTAGAAAAAAAAATATCAGAGAGATTGGGAAAAAAAAGGAAAAAGAAGCATGTATCTTAAATTAGGGTTCAAAAAATGTTCATTTTTTTGGTTAAATTTTAATATTTTTTTCTGTTTATGTATTTGTGTGAATATAGCCCATATATGGGTAGCTGTCCCCAGAGCCCAGAAGAAAGTACATAGACACAAGTGGGCTACTAGACGACCCTGAAGCTGAGTATTATAGGTGGTTGGGAGCTTCCTGAGGTGGATCCCGGAAACCATCATGAGAACTGAAGTTGGGTCCTCAGAAAGAGCAGCAGGTGCTCTTAACTACGAGCCATCTCTCCACCAAGTTATCCTTCCATCCTCTGCAATAGGGTCTGTCTCTCCTCAGGCTGTCCTAGAACCTACCTCTGTAGCCCAGCCTGGCTTTGAGCTCCTGACCCTCTTTCCTTTACCTCTTAAAGCTAGGATTATAGGCATGTACCACCACACCCAATTTATGCAGTGTTGGGGATCAAACCCAGGGCCTCATAGACGAGATAAATGTTGTACTAGCTGAGCTATATTCCCAGACCCCCTCCCCTTTGGGGGGGTTGGTTTGGGGTTTTTTTGTTTGTTTGTTTTGTTTTGTTTTTTGAGACAAGGTTTCTCTGCGTAGCCTTGGCTGTCCTCCTCTCACTTTGTAGACCAGGCCGGCCTTGAACTCAGAGATCCTCCTGCCTCTGCCTCCCTGAGTGCTAGGATTACAGGCTTGTGCCACCGCTCCCGGTTCTATTCCTAGCCCCTTGATTTTTGATTTTGAGACAGGGTCTAGATACAGTTCAAGCTGTTCTTAAACTTCCATTTTGCTCCTCAGCCTCCTGTTCCTTCCTCCTTACCTCCCTTCTTTCTGTAGTACTGGTGATTAAACATAGGGTCTCCCAAGGTTCATGCGTACTAGACACCCCAAGACTACAAACTTACTTTAAGTAGTTGAGGTTTGGTATGACTATCATAGATATCAAATAAACCAGATGTGGTTGCATATCCCTGTAATCCCAGCACTGGGGAATTGGAAGCAAGAGAACCAACTTTGAGAAAGTTTCAGGCCAGCCAGAACTACATAATGACATTCTGTCACAAAACGGACCCTGATACGTACACACTTCAAATTATTAGACTACTGAGGGCATTAGCAAAATGTACATGTACTTTCCAGTACTCACCCGTGATGAAATTGGTGCATTCAGAGAAAGTGCTGGCAGTGTAAATTAGCACAATCTTTTAAAAGCAATTCAAAGAGCCTCAGTACAAATGTGAGTCCCAAGGTGGGTGGTCCCAGCACTTCATAGGTAGAAGCAAGCACAGCTCTGTGAGTTTGAGGCCAGCCTGGTCTACAGAGCAAGTTCCAGAACATCCAGGGCTAACCATACAAACGTCTAAAAGAAAAAAAGAGAGAGAGAGAGAAAGAAATGTGAGTCCCTTTTGCCTCACCAGTACACTCCCAGAAACTTCTTGAGAACAGTCCTCCCTCAAGAAATAACTACATGCACAGCAATGTTTCCTATGATTTTGTTTGTGATAACTTGTAAACACAGTAAATTAACTGATGTGTATAACATTGTATAACTACACAGATAAGAGGCTGACTTGGAAACATTTGATTATGTAGTAAATTATAAAAGATACAATTCTCTAGTGTTACTAAGAACTATTGAACTACAGACTATAGATGTTGCTTTTCTTTACAAGATCAATTGTGTATTTTCTGCTTTTGTATCAGCCAAGAGCAGCAGGAAACAGATGGACCACTCAAAATGTGTAACTGAAGAGAAACAATGTACAAAGATAGGGAAACTGACAAGGAATTGTGACCCGCCCTACGTCTGCAGGGAAGTCACTATCAATCATCGGCCTAAAAGGCCAGAGAGATGAGACAGTTAGCAGTGCTGGTTAACTCTAAGACAGGAAGGACCAACAAGATCTTAAAGGCACATATACTTGCTTTCTTCCAACTCTGCTACAGTACCTCACACTATTTGAACCCAAATGGACACTAAGGTCAATTGAGCCCAGGTGAACTGTTTTTCATGGTCAGTCTCTATAGAAAAAGAGCAGAGTGGAGGAGCGTGAGGAATGGGTCAAAGGGCAAAGGCAGCTATCTAATTATGTGCAAACTGGGATTGCAGATGTAACTCAGTGTTAAAGCACTTGTCCAGCATGTACAAGGTGCCTGAGTTCAACTACATAAGAAAAAAGAAAAATTTAGAAATTAAAAAAAAAAAAAAAAAAAAAACCCAAAAAACCTAAGCATGTAGTCAAGGGAACCTGGGAAAGCAAGTTATCTAGAATTTGAAAGCACAGGTACCCAGGAAGCAGGACAGATAAAGAGGGCAGGAAAGACTGATTCATGCTGAGGCGAGGGTGATAGCTCCAAGTGAGGCCATTCTATTGTTTGTTATAACATTGCACCGGAGTGTAAGCCAGAAAAAAGTTAATCAGAAACGTACATAAAAAGGTTGGAGAGCTACCTCACTTGGTGCCAAGTGCTCTCTACACAGGCCTGAGGGCCTGCATTTGTTCCCCAGCACCCACAGAAGAGGCTGAGCGCGAGCCAGGTGTGGCAACCCATGCCTTTGATCCCAGCTCTCAGAGGGCAGAGGCAGGTGGGTCTCCTTCAAAGTCAGCCTGGTCTACAGAGAGAGTTCCAGGACAGCCATGACTACACAGAGAAACCCTGTCTCAAAAAAACAAAAAAGCTGGGTGTGGTGATACACACTTGTAATGAAAGCGCTAAGGAGGTACAGGCTGCCAGATTCCTGGAGTTCACTGGCCAGCAACCTAGCCTAATCAGGGAGCCCCAGGGACCAGTGACAAAACGTGGGCTGGAGAGATGGCTCAGCCGTTAAAGGCTAGGCTCACAACCATAAATATAAGAGTTCGGTTCCCAGCACCCAAAAAAAAAAAAAAAGCCAAAACATCTCCAAAAACATGGTAGACACACCTGAGGATCCACACCAAAGGCTGATTTCCTTCCTCTATATACACACCCATACAACCCCCCACCTACATATACATGTACAAAAATCATTTTTAAAACATTTAAAAAGATGTATATGAGCTTAAGCAGAGTTAAGTCATCTGTAGCATACACCATAGACAGTAGTGTAGATTTCTCTTTCCTAGCAAAACTTCATGCAGTCAGCACATAATTATGCGGTACCTATCCTGTACCAGGAACTGCCAGGCCCTGGGGACTGAAGCGGAAACAAAATTAACCTCCTTGCTCTGTGGCGTTTACATCCTGGTGGGGGTGGGCAGACAATGCTTAAGTGGTGATAAGAGGACTAGAGGAAAGCGGAATAGTTCTGCCCACTCTCCTACCTGCGATAAACCTCTTGATTTGAACCACATAATGCATTGTGTTCCAAACCCTCTGGGCAAACTGAGCCGTTGGTGTCTGTCACTTAGCCTAAGATCATAATGTCCGTAATTGACCATCCTGCCTCCTGCATCCTCCAGCTTCGAGGATCACTCTGAAATAAGTCATCTCAGTATTCTGCTTAAAACTCTTCTATAATATTGAGTAACAGCTAACCTGCTTATCACCACCCCTTTATTTTTTCGATTTTTAAATTTTTATTTTTATTAATTACAGTTTATTCGATTTGTATCCCCCCTGTACCTCCCTCCCTCCTCCCCTCCCAATCCCACCCTCCCTCTTCCCTATCCCTGTCCTCCTCCCCTTCCCTCTGATTCTAGTTTATCAGGAGTGGCTGCATTGTCTTCTTCTTGGCCTGGTAAGGCTGCTCCCCCCTCAGGAGGAGGTGATCAAAGAGCAGGCCAATCAGTTCCTGTCAGAGACAATCCCTGTCCCCATTACTATGGAGGCCACTTGGACACTGAACTGCCATAGGCTACCTCTGTGAAGGAGTTCCAGGCCATCTCCATGAGTTGTCCTTGGCTGGAGTATCAGTCTCAGAAAAGACCCCTGGGACCAGACTTCTTGGATCTGTTGCTGTCCTTGTGGAGCTCCTGTCCTCTCTAGGTCTTACTATCCCCCACTTCTTTCATAAGATTCCCTGCACTCTGCCCAAAGTTTGGTTATGAATATCAGCATGTGCCTCGATACCCTGCAGGGTAGAGCCTTTCAGAGGCCCTCTGTGGTAGGCTCCTGTCCTGTTCCCTGTTTTCTCCCTCCTCCTCGATGTCCATCCTTTCTGAATGGGACCACTCCTTTCTTATCTCCTGTCCATCCTTCATTTCTGCCTCCCTCATTCCTTATTTTCCTTTCACCTGCTATTACCTGTAGTTTATTGAACATGCCACGTTGCCTCTAGTTTCTGGTGCGTTCTACAGACTGTGTTTCTGCTCATTTTCTTTTTGCATTATTTGGGCTTGAAGCCAGGCTTTGCACATGCTAGATAAGAGCTCTACCATGAACCCTTTCACTCTTACCTTATTTTTAATACATATATGCATTTTCCATATGTGTGCAGGTGGTGTGTGTGTGTGTGTGTGTGTGTAGATACAGAGGCTAGAGGACAACCTTGGATATTGTAATTGTTTTAAGATTTATTTATTATATATACAGTGTTTTGCCTGCATGTATGTCTGCAAACCAGAAGAGGGCACCAGATCTCATTATAGATGGTATGGTTATGAGCCATCATGTGGGTGCTGGGAATTGAACACAGGACCTCTAGAAGAGTAGCCAGTGCTCTTAACCACTGAGCCATCCCTCCAGCCCCATCAGATGTTGTTTCTCAAATTTCCTTTCACCTTGCTTTTTGAGATGAGCTCTCTCATTGACTTGAAGCTCACAGGTAAGAGGCTGGCTGAGTATATCCCCCAGGGATCCTCTTCTCTCTGCTTCTCCAATGCTGGGGTAACAAATATGAACCACCACTTCTTACATTTTTACATGGGGATCAAGCTAGAAGTTATTGCCCCAGTTCAATTTATTTATACTATTTTTTTATATTTGTTCATTTTATTTGTTTGTTTGTAGTTTTTCAAGACAGGGCTTTTCCAGGCTTTCCTGGAACTCACTCTGTAGATAAGCTGGCCTCAGACTCAGAGATCTGCCTGCCACTGCCTCCTGAGTGCTAGGATTAAAGCTGTGTCCAACCATCGCCTGGCTTCAAAATTTTATTTTTATTGAAACATTTTTTTACATTTTATTTTGTATGCACCTGTGCCATGGTGCCATGTGCTGAGGTCAGAGAAACTTAGTTCTTGTCTTCTATCATGTGGGTCCCAGATTGTCAGGTTTGGTGACAGCCATCTTTACCAACTAAGCCATCTACCACCACCATCCTCCATCTTTGATTTTGAGTCAGGATTCGCCCTAGTTTTCCAGGCTGACCTTGAACTCACTTTGTAGCACTTGAATTCATAATCCTCCTGTCTCAGGCTCCTGAATAGCTATGATTACAAACTTGTACTACAAGGCCTGGCTTTATTTTATTTTTTTATTTTTAATTTTTTCAAGACAGGGTTTCTCTGTGTAGCCTTGGCTGTTCTTGACTCACAGAGATCCACTTGCCTCTGCTGAGATTACAGGCGTGTGCTGGGAGCCTGGGACTAGAGACATAGCCCAGCAGTTAAGAGAGTGCATAGATTCTCCAGAGAACCTGAGCTCCGTACTGTCCATAGCTGCAGATAACTTCCAAAAAGCATCCATATACACGCGGCATACACTTACACAGAAAGGTACACATAAGTAAAAATAAAATCTTCCTTTTTAGTATGCCAGGCCTCTTGGCCTGCTCCAGCAATCCACCGGCTCCTCCCCAGCCCTGGGAATCACAGGCAGATTTCATTATGCCTGGCTTTTCTGCCTGAGTCCTGGGGACTGAACTCAGGTTGTTACGCTTAGAAGGCTGTCTGAGCCATCTTCCCAGACCTCCCTCAAAAAAAATCCATATTTTTAAAAATTAAAAATGGTTTATGAAAAATAAAGTTGGAAGTGGTAATGCCTATTGTCTCAGTGCACAAGAGGCAGAGGCAGGAGGATCACTATAAGTTCAAGGCCAACCTGGTCCACGTTGTGAGTTCCATGGTAGCCAGGGTTATACAGGGAGACCCCTAAGAGAAGAAGAAAAAAAGTTGATGTTGAATGTATTTTTGTATATTTACTAGCTATATAGATTTTTTCTCTTTCATGAAGTTTCTGTTTGTGCCTCTTTTGCCTTCTTCCTTTTCTGGGAATCCAGGGTGCCTTTTTTCAGTCTAATCAAATACTGTGCCACTAAGCCACTGTGCGTCATCCTGTGTAAACTGAGCTTGCCTAACGTGTGAGGCCCTGGGTTTGATCCTCAGCACTAAAACATAAACACATGGATTACTTAAAGAAAATCCACAGTGGCACACACCTATAATCTCAGCACTCAGGGAGGCAGAGACAGGGGGATCTCTGTGAGTTCAAGGCCAGCCTGGACTACAAAGTGAGTCCAGGACAGTCAAGGCTACACAGAGAAACCCTGTCTCAACAAACAAAAATAAATAAATAAATAATTGAAAAATTAAAAGAAAAACAAAACCTTTTTTTACTGCTACCTCCACCAGCCTGCCTCCAAACAGGAATAATTCCCATGAACTTTGTTCCATATAGATAGAAATATAAGTGTAGTCATTGACACACACACACACACACACACGACATAAACGCTGGGCTCCACGCTCACTCGACCGTTGCCCTACCACTGAGCTGCATCCCACGACCAAAACAAATATTTTTAAAGACCAGATCGTTCTGTGTAACCAAGGCGGGCCTCGAATCTCAAACTCATTATACAGCTCAAATGTGCTGGCTGATTCTGTGTCACCCTGACACGAGCTGGGTCATCAGAGCGGAAGGAGCCCCAGCTGAGGAAATACCTCCAAGAGATCCAGTCGTAAGGCATTTTCTCACCTAGTGATAAGTGGGGGAGGGCCCAGCCCACGGTGAACGGCGCCTGTCGGGCTGGTGGTCCTGGGTTCTAGAAGAAAGCAGGCTGAGCAAGCCCTAGAGAAGTAAGGAGTAAGCAGCAAGCCAGTGAGCGGCATCCCCGCCCCCACCGCGGCCTCATCATTAGCTCCTGCCTCCAGGTTCCTGTCCCGGCTTCCTCTGATGACGAACAGCAATATGCAAGCATAAACCAAAGAAACGCTTTGCTCCTCAATTTGCTTTTTGGTGTTTGTTTCATCACAGCAATAGTAACCCTAACTGAGACACCAATCTGGCCCCAAATTCCCAGTTCGGCTTCCCAACACTGATTACAAGTGTACATCACCACGTGCAGTCCCTCCCACACATTTTTACCTTTGTTTCATTACGTAGTCACTCATTTATATCGTATGTGGGGAGCATGCCGCCACACTTGTGTGTGTGTCAGAAAACAACTTTCCAAAGTCAGTTCTGTCCTTCCACCATGTGGTTCCTGGGCATCAAACTCAGTTCTCAAGTTCTCAGCCTCGGCAGCAAACTCCCCTACCCCCTGAGCCATCTCTAAGACTATATTTTGATATATCTCTCTCCCTTGTTTTTTTTTTTTAATTTATTTATTTACTGTGTATACAATGTTGTGCCTATAGGCCAGAAGGTACCAGATCTCATTTTAGATGGCTGTGAGCCACCATGTGGTTGCTGGGAATTGAACTCAGGACCATCTGGAAGAACAGCCAGTTTTCTTAACCTCTGAGCCATCTCTCCAGCCCTCTCTCCCTCATTTTTAAAGATCATTTTTAAGAGTAAGAACTGCATTGTTTTTAGCTGTTGTCACAGCAGCTGTGGAGATTACAACCGGACTACCGACGTTGACTGAGCTGCTGGAAGGCAGCAGAGCTTCTCAGAAAATCAAAGTGTGAACAGAATAGATGATCCAAGCTGGGAGAGGTGGGAAGGCATACCAAAAGCCTTGACTGTTGCACTGAAGGATTTTTGGGTTTGCTTTTGTCATGCTGGAGTCCAAACCCAGTACTTTGTGAGCTGGCCAAGTAGGCTACCACTGAGCCACACCCAGAAACCTAAAGCATTTTATTTACATCACGGAGGTGGTGGGAGAAGGCGTTCAAGACCTTTAGATGGATGAAGTTATTTGCTTTACTTTTTTTTTTTCCAGAGACAGAGACATTGACAGCCTGGTCACCTAATAGCTTTCTGCAGGATGCTGAGGAAGAGAAGCAGGACATGAAACTGGAGACTGAATCAATAAGCCCAGGTGCTTTTAAAAAAAAAAAAATGCTGGTTAATGGGCTACATAGGGAGTGAAGAATTAACTTACAGCCTGTAGTCATTCATTCAGAAACACTTAGGGGCCTCCTTCACACAAGACACAGGCTGAATGCTGGGAACAGACACCACCTAACATCAGACTAGGGTGCAGAGTCGTACCTTGGTCAAAGGCAGACTCATGCCAGCCCTCTGCATTTCACCTCCTGCCAGGTGACCTTGGCTAACTTACTCAAGCCATCTGTACCACACAGGTGTTCTAGGCTTGAGCACTAAAGCTACCCTCACAGGTTCAACAATCCTCCACCCTTGAAAAGCACTTAAAATTCAGTGCCTGTAGGGAGCCCTGGAGGTGCCTTGAGACAGAAACCTAAGTTTAAAAAAAAAGAAGCAGAAGCAGCAAAGAAAGCCTGGGCTGGAGTTCTGTAATGTTAGCTAAAGTGAGTAAACAGAGATAGCCAGAAGGGAAGTGAGTGCAAGGAGGAATTCTTTTTCTGGTTTTGGTAAAGTTTTTCAGTTTGGCTTTTTTTTTTTTAACCTTTTGTTGCTCGGTTATAGTAAGGTTATGAGAGATCTGTGTTTCTTCTTTTTCTTTGGAGATTTATTATTTGCTATGTATATAGTGTTCTGCCTGAATATACACCTGTGCACCAGAAGAGGGCACCAAATCTCACTTTTGAACTCACCATGTAGTTGCTAGGAATTGAACTCAGAACCTTTGGAAGAGCAACCAGTGCTTTTAACCTCTGAGCCATCGCTCCAGCCCTGAGAGGTCTCTATATTTCTTAAGTGCTTCATGCAGTCATACTGTCAGCCCCAGATTGGGAAAACTGTCATTATCATCTTCCTCACCAAGGTGTTTTCTCAGTCACGTTCAGGGCACTCGATCATGTTCTGTTGGAGCTGTAAGGACCCAATTTCTTCAATGCCAGCAACTTCCTCTATCAGAAGACACAGCCTTTCCTTCTCATGGAGCTCATCTGCCTCCTGGAGGAAATAAGAAACAATGTCAAGGATGGTGATGGTGACCTTCATGTCTGGGGGAATGAGCAGATTCAGCAGCGGCCCCCAAGACTCCAGAGTACACAGCACAGTCAGCCGCAGTCACTGTCACAGGCCCTGAGAGGTCCCTGTTGCCAAACTAGTCACAGTCCACAGCTTCTTTATGAACTCTGAATTGTGCATTCTTTGGTAAGGCTACACACCATCAGCTGCTGGACATAGTGGCTGGGCCCAGCAGCACCATTGCTCAAGGCTCACGCAGTCTCCTTCTGGAGAGAGGACTTTGGGTGCTTCAGGAGCTGACCTAATACCTTCAGCATGCCAGCGCTGATGGCCATCTGGGTCTGTTGGTCTGTTTCTGTGACAATGTAGCCCATAATGCTGAGAAAATGGGTCAAAACATTGAGATCCCAGTTGGTCATGAACTCAATGAACCTGGGCAGGACGATAGAGAGACTATCTTTTATATTGTATGGAGGCAACACCTGTCAATAAAAAGACCTACGGCCTATAGGAAAGGGTAGAATAAAAGATGGGACATCTGGTAAGCAGAAAGGATCCTGAGCCAGTCAGGAGAGATTTGTCCAGAAAGATATGAGAAGGACAGATACATGCTACCTGAGCAAAGGTAACCAGCCACATGGAAGAATGTAGATTAGTATAAATAGAATAGTAAGTTGATAGTCAGAGAATAAGCATCAAAGGTTTTTTTTTTATGTCAGTTGTTAAAAATAAATGTCAAATGAGGGAGGGAAAGGAAGACAGGGCAGGACACGGTGGCAGAATCCCCTCTATTGGTAATAAAGTTCCAGGTTCATCCCATCGTGGATTTCATAGTCTCCCAGAGACACATGGTCCTTAAAAACTGAGTAACACTTCTTAAGAATGATCTTATTCCAGCCAGTGCTGGTTTGCACCACTATCAGTTCCTTGAGTCCTGGATCGTGTCCTCGGCGTTGCACTTCATGCGGACTTCCTTTCCTAGCCAGTCGCTGCAAACCACCTCAATCATTGTGGCTGGAGCTCTAATCTGCTCCTTGACGTGATGATCGTTGACTGTTGAAAACCCTAATTCGAAGCGGGTGTGGTGGGGCATGCCTGTAACCCCAGCACTCCCAAGGAACAGGCAGGCGGCTCTCTGTGAGTTCAAGGCCCTTATTTGACACTGGGATTGATGCTCATTTTTAACAATTCACATGAATAAACATTTTGATGCTGCAAGAAAAAGAATAAAAAATTTAAAATAACAACATAAACTGATAAGGATTAGATTCCAACAGAGAAGGTGTCCTGAATAAAGAGAGGACATAGTTTATCAGAAAGCTTGGGCATTGGGATGACCCTGGAACTTGATGACTAATAGAGGGGATTCCTCCACCACGTCCCACCCTGTCTTCTTCTCCCTCCCTCCCTTGACACTGGCATAGATGCTGATTTCTAACAATTGACACGAATAAAAACTTTAATGCTGCAAAATAAATAAATAAATAGAAAAAATAACCGTCTTTTCAAATGATAATTTACCTTAGGTACATTGCTTTATTGGCATGAAGTAAAATATATGTTTTCTGCCAGGTGTGGGAGCGATGTGGGGGTTTGGGGGGTGGTCAGAGGCTGGGATGCGCATGCATATGTAACCCCAGCACTCTGGGAGGCAGAGGCAGGTTGATCCCTGGGAGCTTGAGGACAGCCAAGGCTACACGTTGAAACCCTGTTTCCAAAAACCAAACCGACCAAAGAAACAGAACCAAAATGTGTTTTCTTAAACCACATGTCTTAGTTCCTTCTTAGAATCTCTGACTGCAGGTTGTCACATGGCCCCCGCCATCTTGTATATCAGCTTTTGAGTTTTCTTCAGAAAGAAAAAGGATGTTTTTGTTGTTTGGTATTACAAACAGTTAAGAGAGTAAAAATGTTTTAAGCAAATTCAAAGGGTTGCTACAGTTCAAACTCATTCTCTCTCTCTCTCTTTCTCTCTCTTTGGTTTTTCAAGACTAGGCTGGCCTCAAACTCACAGAGATCTGCCTACCTCTGCCTCCTGAGTGCTGGGATCAAAGGCTTGCACCATCGAGCCTGGCTTCAAACTTCTTTTCTAACGAGTTGGAGTGATTTGGAGCTGAGGTAAGATGTTCAAGTAGAGTGATGGTATCCATGTGTTTATCCCAGCTTAAACAGTCACATCTCTATAACTTACTTATTTTCTAAACTGTAGAGTTGCAGTGAGTAAGGTTGTGGTGGTGGCACCACCAAGGGACAAAACTCAGGAGCAGCTCCTAATTGGTATGTTGGCACACTAGAGAAATCACATACCACATTTACAGATTATTATAAAAAACCCTCTACAGGGTTATTAGAAAGACAGCTGATTTACAGTGGGGACAGGGACAAAGAGCAGCTTTTGCAACTGCAGGTCACCTCAGCTCCGTGCAGGCAAACCTGAGCATTACTGAAACAGACGTTCCCCAATTACAAAAACATATTCATTGGGGAATTGGCAACTGGAGACTCTTCGTGAAGCAGCAAGGAGTCCACCAACATTTGCGTGTTGGCTTCTATTGCAAACACTTTCCATATATGAAGAACAAATATTCTCTCCTTGAGAAACAAATCTGCTATTTTATGGGACACAGAGAACCTTATACTCCATCATTGCCGAGCACCCTGTAGTCATAAGGGTGCCTCTTACAGTGATGGACTGGATGGTTCCAAGGCCCAGTCCTTCACAGGCTTAGCCATGAAGGTCAGCTATCACAGTGGAACTGGTACCTATCTGAAGTCCTTTCTGACCAGGATGTGCTAGCAAAGGGCTCAGAGCCCACCCACGCTGAGGAAATAGACCAGTTGCCTCTAATCTCCACTCCTAAATAGCTCATCCCTCCCCCAAAAGAGGCACCTATTGAATTGTGAGGACCAAAGGAATGGTCACAGCACTTGGCTACTGCATGGATTTCTGATGCTCCCTCAACCACTGATGGAACCAAAACTAATGGAAAGCGGCAGCCTATGGTGGTGGGGGATGCAATGGCCAGTACTGAGGAAGACACCACAGAATCGGTGCAGCCCTGTTGGCTACATGACAAACAACTAGGAAAGCAAAAGGAAAATCTCTACCTCCTCCAGGTCATGGCGCATGTGCAACGGTATAGCTATGTGGTCATCGAAACGAAAACCACTAACTAGCGGATAAATGGCAAAGGTGTCTGGTCATGGGAGGCTTGAATGGAAATGGCAAAACTTAGCCAAGGTGTTTGTAAATATATTTTGAGTTTCCCAAGTCATTATTCAGGGCGCTATTGGTGCAGGAGGAAAAACCCACACTACAGAGTACCCTTGTGGCCATCACATGATGAATTTGCTTGTTGCAGCCTTCAGTGAGCTAGAAAAGGGCCCAGCAGGTGCCTGAGGGGCTGTCATCACGGTGCCAAAGGAGCTGACAGAGTGCAGGCAGAATCAAGCACCATCAAGCCACACCACCTCCTCGAAACGGTTTGAATTTTTGTTTCGACATAGGTTGGACAAAGCCCATGTGATGTACCCCCCCCCAAAAAAAATGTGATTGGTATGTTTGTCGACATAAGGTTGAGCAGGCACAGGATGGCATTGTTGACAATGATGTTGTCTGTGGATTCTGGGCCATCACCGGCTCTATGACTAAGGGCCCACACTGCCTGGTTACACGTGCTCAGATGCTGGGGAGACAGGAGTTCCGTCAGGGGCTGGATGGCACCCCTTTCACAATAACGCTGGAAGCCCTTGAGGCAATGTTGGTGAGAGCCCATGCTGCCTTGAACTTCAAGTTGGAGGGAAGTGCCTCCTTCAAGAACTCTACCAACAGGAATGAGCCCTGCCACAGTAATCAATTTCAATGGAGGGTTCTTTCCCTGAGATAGCCTTTTTCTGGCAGCCAGGACACAGGATTGGATCTGAGGTACTCACACCCTCCCATTGTGTCTTCCAGAGTGGCACCGGCCACTTTAACTGCTGCTCGAGAAACCAAGTCATTGGGGAATTGACTGCTTCTTCTCCTGAAGGCTTGTTCATCTTTCTCGGCCTTTCAGGATTCCGAAGTGGGCTTCTAAGGTGCATGTTGAACGGAGGGAAAAACCACCAATGGAGAGCTGCTCTGGCTTTTCTGTTTAAGCCAGGGTCTCTCATAGCCTAGAATGGTCTGTAGTTCCTGATCCTCCTGCCTCTGCTGTTGTTTTTAACAAAATCTCTTTTTTCCCCCAAGACAGGGTTTCTCTGTGTAGCCTTAGTTGTCCTGGACTCGCTTATGTGGATCCGCCTGCCTCTGTGACTACTGGGATTAAGACATGTGCTGCCATGCCCTGGTATTTTTAACAAAATCTCAACCATTGTACTTTACCGATAAAGACTAGGGAGCCAGACGCTGGGGTGGAAGCCTGCGAGCTCAGAGAGGGACAGAAAGCACCCAGCTGACCTTCCCCCTCAGCCAACATCCCAAAAGGAAAAGGCCAGCTCCCCATGCTGTCTCAAAAACCCTCGAGTACCATGTTCTTCCTTCTACTTCCTGCGCACCTGAGCATCTCTCTATTAACCCTCCCTACTTCCTCTGATTCACTATGGTTTTTTTTCCTATGTTCACTTCCTGTCAACTGGTTCCTTGCTCTGCCTCTTGACCTGCGTTTGACTTCATTTACTCCTGTTTACAATATTCAAGCAGAAAGCTCTTAAATTAAAGGTATATAGTAGGGCTGAGGCACACCACAATTAGAAATAGGTTTTTTTTGGTAAGCAACACAATCTTGGGTTTCACAGTGTGATCAAATATCTTGCAACATTTCTTTTTTTTTTTTTTTTTTTTTTTTTTGTCTAAACAGAAAGGAAAGGTTTTAACTGTATCACAGTAAAACTATTTACAGTAATGAAGCTATTTCTACCAAGCTTTCCACAATGTCCATCTTGGTTGTATTTGGCTGTTTTGGGATTAAATATTTTTGAGTTCAAAGTTCTGTAAAATGTCCATGTCAGTCTCCATGGACTCCACAATTTGAATGTCCTGAGCAGTTTGTATTCTTTGGGTGGTGGTTGTCAGCCTAGTGGCAATCCTGGCTAGGAAGAACACAGCAGTCAACCCAAAGGTGTCCACTGTTTGCTCAGAACCTGCCGGCAGAAGCGGCTTGGGGCAGTTTTTCCCAGTGGTCAGTGTTCCCACGGTTCAGGTGGATTCATCCTGGCAGGGCCCCATCATCTTGGAGACCTCAGGGTTACTGTTAGGAATGGTCATGGGTTATTGTTGAAAACTTAGCAGATGTCCACAAGGTTTGAGGACCATGATGTACTATTAAGTACATCGAGGTACACAAATTTTGTTCCTCGTTACCTGCTTCAGACTCAAACATGAAAACATATACAGGAAGCTAGATGAAGCTTATTTCTAGAATGAGTTGGTACTCTGTATGGCTACTAGTATAATGACAAAGTTTATATATACATAATAATCTTATAGGTTTTGAGGTAATATTTATGCCTTAAAAGTTTTAGAGAGTCAAATGAAAATGGAAAGTTATGAGATTAGTGGCAATAGACTAGTCACTTATTTTTTGTTTTCCTCTGCCCCACACCAGGTGGCTCTTCTGCTATGAGACAGAGATTTTGAATTCTTCTTTAACAAGCATGGGGGTGAGTTCAGAGAAGGAGAGAGGCACCCTCCAACCCCAATGCCAGCTTTAATTTTGAATTGAATGGACCACAAAAAGACTATTTGCCTGTCGGGCGTGGTAGCACACGCCTTTAATCCCAGCACTCAGGAGGCAGAGGCAGGCAGAGCTCTGTGAGTTCGAGGCCAGCCTGGTCTATGGAGTGAGATCCAGGACAGCCAAGGATACACAGAGAAACCCTGTCTTGAAAACCAAGAGATAGAGAGAGAGAGAGAGCATCTGTCACTTTCTTCTGTGGAGGGCAGCAGCGGCAGGCTGGAGGTGGGCAGTGCTGCTTGGGTTGCTCTTTGGGTTCTCTTTCTTCAGATGTTTCACTGTCCAGTAGTTTCCGGAATCCTTAGCTGTATGCTTTTATTCGCCTGCAAAGATAAAAGCAAAATTCTGCCCCAACCCTAACTTTGTGGGGATTTCCTTTTTTGGCAGGTTATAGCTTTCCTAGGGAAAAATAGTTTTTGGCAACAACAACCAAAAATAAATAAATAAATAAATAAAAATGTCTCTTTGAACTGAAATTTTAAAAATTCTTTTGTAACTTTGAAACTAAATATACCTTACTATGTGTGGATAAATATACCTATATTTCCCTTTCTCTTTATCTATGAATTCCGGGTTTAAGTGAATTTATTTTTAGATCACAAAGGACATTCACTTTGAATTTCAGCCTGCCTTTTACAAGTAGCTTTCACATTTAAGTCCCTGTAATCCTTGTCTGCCTGCCTCTACTGCCCAAGTGTTGGGCTTAAACACAAACTTTGTTCCTCGTTACCTGCTTCAGACTCAAACCTGCAAACACATACAGGAAGCTACATGTAGCTTATTTCTAGAACAAGTTAGTACTCTGTATGACTACCAGTACCATGACAGATACCCACAGCCTGGCTATGGGTTCCTTGGAACAGTTATTCTCATAGGGTTTTCCTACTTTATTCTGGTTCTCTTTTTCCCCTTATGTTTTAGTGTTAGGGGTAAACTTTCAAGTTTATTCTGAATTCATTCCCTGGCAAATATTAATATTCTAGCCTTAATTAAACATAATGCCAATTTGTCTGCTATCTCATTATTTTCAGATGTTTTGTCTGTCTTGCCTGTATGACCTACATAAATTTGATGTCTTGGCTAAGTTTTGCCATTTCCGTTCAAGCCTCCCATGACCAGACACCTTTGCCATTTATCCGCTAGTTAGTGGTTTTCGTTTCGATGACCACATAGCTATACCGTTGCACATGCGCCATGACCTGGAGGAGGTAGAGATTTTCCTTTTGCTTTCCTAGTTGTTTGTCATGTAGCCAACAGGGCTGCACCGATTCTGTGGTGTCTTCCTCAGTACTGGCCATTGCATCCCCGCCCCCTCCCATAGGCTGCTGCTTTCCATTAGTTTTGGTTCCATCAGTGGTTGAGGGAGCATCAGAAATCCATGCAGTAGCCAAATGCTGTGACCATTCCTTTGGTCCTCACAATTCAATAGGTGCCTCTTTTGGGGGAGGGATGAGCGATTTAGGAGTGGAGATTAGAGGCAACTGGTCTATTTCCTCAGCGTGGGTGGGCTCTGAGCCCTTTGCTAGCACATCCTGGTCAGAAAGGACTTCAGATAGGTACCAGTTCCACTGTGATAGCTGACCTTCATGGCTAAGCCTGTGAAGGACTGGGCCTTGGAACCATCCAGTCCATCACTGTAAGAGGCACCCTTATGACTACAGGGTGCTCGGCAATGATGGAGTTTAAGGTTCTCTCTGTCCCATAAAATAGCAGATTTGTTTCTCAAGGAGAGATATTTGTTCTTCATATATGGAAAGTGTTTGCAATAGAAGCCAACACGCAAATGTTGGTGGACTCCTTGTTGCTTCACGAAGAGTCCCAGCTGCCAATTCCCCAATGAATATGTTTTTGTAATTGGGGAACATCTGTTTCAGTACTGCTCGGGTTCACCTGCACGGAGCTGAGGTGACCTGCAGTTGCAAAAGCTGCTCTTTGTCCCTGTCCCCATTGGAAGTTAGCTGCCTTTCTAGTAACCTTGTAGAGGGTTTTTAAAATAATAATCTGTAAATGTGGTATGTGATTTCTCTAGTGTGCCAACATACCAATTAGGAGCTGCATCTGAGTTTTGTGTCTGAGTGGTGGGATTAAAGGCATGTGCCACCATCACCTTACTAACTGTAACTCTAGAATTTAGAAAATAAGTAACTTAAAGAGATACCACTGTCTCTGCTGGTATTAAAGGCATTGGCTACCAGTATACTCTTCAAATATTTTATCTTAGCCCCAAATCACTCCAACCCTTAGAGATTTACAAAACAAGTTTGAACTGTAGTAACTTTTTAAATTTACTTAAAAATGTTCAATCTCTTAACCGTGTTTTTAATACCAAAGAAGAAAACTGAAAAGCTGATGTCCAAGATGGCATGGTCTAGGTGGCAATTGACCATCTAACATCCTAACATGGAATGTTAGATCCATGGTTTTAGAAAACACTTTTGTTGTTTTTTTTGTTTTGTTTTGTTTTTTGAGCCAGATCTGGTGTCACTTGCCTTTAATCCCAGGACTCAGGGAGGCAGAGGCAGGTGGATCTCTGTAAGTTCGAGGCCAGGCTGGTCTAAGCAAGCTCTTGACAGCCAAGGCTACACAGAAAAACTCTGTCTTGAAAAAAACAATTTCATACCAGTAAGACAAGTATGCCTTTGGTAAATTATCATTTGAAAATATTGTTCTTTTTCTTTTCTTTCTTTTTTTTTTCAGCATTAAAGTTTTTATTCATGTCAATTGTTAAAAAAGAGCATCTATGTTGTTGATTATTGATACACATTATCGATTTATCTTTTAGTGAAACGATGGTTATTCCTAAACAGCTGTACACCCAAATCACCACCCAGAGACTAGGATGTATTTAGTTAACTTAGAGCACAATGCTGGGCAATGATTACTCCATCCTAAACCTCCAAGCCCACATATCTTCCTCTCATTCAGAATTTCCCACATTATACTTGCTTTTAGTCATATCTTAGGTCCAATTCATCTCCTCAAGATTCCAAGTCCTACTATTCTCCAACTCCTCCCACTCGCTTCTTTCTCCTTCCCTCCCGACCAGGAAGTCCCACCCTATTCTCTCCATTACTCAGCATAATTGACAATATAGAGAACAAATGGTACCATGATTATACAAACTTGAGACAGATGATGCTTAGAATAAGCATCACAACGCAATGTCCGGATTGAAACCAGATAATGGGGGAGAGAAATCAGCATTTGAATGAACAACGGTAAATTATATACATTCTACAAGAACATTATACCAACATGTCTTTATCAGTGTCAGGTGAGGGAGGAAGAGGAAAACAAGGCAGGACAAGGTGGAGGAATCCCCTCTATTGGTAATAAAGTTCCAGGTCCATCCCATTGCGGATTTTATAATCTCCCAGAGACATGTGGTCCTTAAAACCGTGTACCACCAGGAGACAACTTCCTGAACAAAATACCAACAGCTCAGGCTCTAAGTTCTACACTTAATAAATGGGACCTTGTGAAACTGAAAGGGTTCTGTAAAGCAAAAGACACTGTCAAAGACAGTCAAAAGGACAGCCTACAGACTGGAAAAAGATCTTCACCAACCCTACATCTCATAGAGGGAAAATATCAAGAATATATAAAGAACTCAAGAAATTAGACACCAACAAACCAAATAATCCAAGTAAAAAATGGGGAACAGAGCTGAGCAGAGCATTCTTCACAGAGGAATATCAAATGACAGAGAAACAAAGAAATGCTCAACGGTTCTCATCAGTTCTTAGCACTGTGAGTGTTTCAGGTGCGGTCACCATGCCTCGGGAAACTGAGGAAATCAAGGACTTTCTGCTCACAGCCCGGCGGAAGGACGCTAAATCTGTCAAGATCAAGAAGAACAAGGATAATGTGAAGTTCAAGGTTCGCTGCAGCAGGTACCTCTACGCCCTCATCATCACAGACAAGGAGAAGGCAGAGAAGCTGAAATAGTCTCTACCCCCTGGTTTGGCAGTGAAGGAGCTGAAATGAACCAGTCCTCTGCATTTAACTATTAAAAATTCTGAAAAGGCCAAAAAAAAAAAAAAAAAAAGCTCAACATCCTTAGTCATCAGGGATATGCAAATCAAAACAACTCTAAGATTCCCTCTCACACCCCTCAGAATGGCTAAGATCAAAAACTCAAGTGACAACACATGCTGGAGAGGATGTGGAGAAAGGGAACCTTCCTTCATTGCTGGTGGGAAGGTAAACTTGAACAACCACTTTGGAAATCAATCTGATGCTTTCTCTGAAAATTGGGAATAGCGCTACCTCAAGATCCAGCTATACCATTCCTGGGTATGTACCCAAAAGATACCCCACCATTCAATAAGGACATTTGCTCAGCTATGTTTGTAGCAGCTTTATTTGTAATAACCAGAATCTGGAAACAACCTAGATGCCCCTCAACGGAAGAATTGACACAGAAATTGTGGCACATTTACACAATTAAATACTATTCAGCAATTAAAAACAAGGAAATCATGAAATGTTCAGGCAAATGGATGGAAACAGAAAAGATCATTCTGAGTGAGGTAACCCAGAAAGACAGGCTTGGTATACACTCACTTATAAGCAGATATTAGCCGTATAATATAGGACAGCCATCTACAGACCTGAAGAAGCTAAACACTAAGGAGGATCCTAGGAAAGATGCTTAAATCTTATTCAGAATGGCAGATAGGAGAGACACCAGAAGGGGTAAGGGAGGAAACAGGATGGGAGCCTACTATAGAGGGTCCTCTGAAAGGATCCACCCAACAGGAGAACAAAGCAGATGCTGAGACTCACTGCCAAACTTTGGGTAGAGCACAGAGGGTCTTATGGAAGAAGAGAAGATTGGGGATAGAGGGACATGGAGGGGACAGGAGCCCCACAAGGAGACCAATAAAGCTAAAGGATCTGAGCCCAGCGGGTCCTGCAGAGACTGATGCACCAAAGGAGGACCATGCATGGAGAGGACCTTGACCCTGCTCAGGTGTGGCCAACCGGCAGCTCTGTCTCCATGTGGATCTCCAAGTGAGGGGGGCAGAGCCTGCCTCTATCATGAACTCAGTTGCCTGCTCTTTGATCACTCACCCCTGGTGATGAGGCCTTGCCAGGCCATGGAGAAAGAGGATGCAGGCAGTCCTGATGAGACTTAACAAGGTATGGGCAGATGGCAATGGTGGAGAGCTCCCCCTTTCAGTGCAAACCACCTCGATCATCGAGGCTGGCGCTCTCATCTCCTCGGGACTGTGGACCACGACACAAGCTGTAGCTGCAACGCTGATGGCTGGCCCGATGTAGGGCTGGAAACAGAAAGCAGAGGTCTTTTTATTGTCTCACGCCCGATCAAAGGAAAGGCATTTGTTAGTCTTTACATGTTAGTTAGGACTGAATGGCCAAGCTGCCTGACTAACTACGGCCTCTCCTCATTCAGATCTCGCCTTATCAAAATTTTTATTCACGTGGATTGTTAAAAATGAGCATCAGTACCAGTGTCAAGTGAGGGTGGGAGAGGAAGGCGGGGTAAGAGTAGAGGGGAATTAATGGAAAATGTACTGAAAGCCTCAGAGTTTCATAAGAAACACCACGTTAACAGCAAAGGTTTGAAGAGTTTTCTCTTACCTGGCAACACCTGCCTTCCCCTCCCACCTTCATTTGACACTAGTAGAAATGTTCATTTTTTTGTTTGGTTTGTTTTAGTTTGGTTTGTTGTTCAAGATAGGGTTTCTCTGTGTAGCACTGGCTGTCCTGGACTTGCTTTGTAAACTAGGCTGGTCTCAAACTCACAGTCAACCACCTGCCTCTGCCTCCCTGAGTCCTGGGATTAAAGGTGTGTGCCACTATGCCTGGCATAGATGATCATTTTTAGCAATACACATGAACAAAAACTTTGATGCTGCAAAAAAATCAGAAAAAGTAAAAGAAAAATAACAATATTTTTATATTAATTTAACTGGTATACTAATTATATGCCAGTTTAATTATAAATTAATTTTTATATTAACTAACTTACTGGCATAAAATGAAAAATGTGTTTTCTTCAACCACGTGTCTTAAATCCATGTTAGAATGTTGGACTATAGATTGTCACATGAAGCCATTTTGGATATTAGCTTTTGAATCACAAATTAATTTTAAATATATGGGCTGATTTAATTCAGCAATTTTCCCCCTACTATTTAATGTCTCTCCGTAGCTGTTGTTACTTTCTTATCAGCATTCAAAGAGTTTAGAGTTAATAGAGCACTGTGTAATCTTTCTCTAAGGAGTCTTTATTATCCCTTACTGTTTATTAAGCTTCTCATTTAAAGGGAAGGAGATCTTTCTAAAACTGCTTGTACTGTATGATTATGTGGTATTCCTCTAATATGCTTTGTTGTAATATGCAAAAAATTTGTTTCATTTTTCTAGAGACCTATGCTGGAGCATTGTCAATCATTGCTGTACAGGTATCCCCATAATATCCATAACTTCTAATAAATATGTAATTATAAAATCAGTCATTTCAGAACTTAACGCAGTTGCCTGTTGAAATCCTGAATAAGTATCTATGGTTTGTTGCACCTACTTTAATTTTTCTAAACTGCAAAATGAAAGACATCCATTTACCAAATTTCATTTCTTTGGGTACAAAAGATACCCAAAGTTATTTCCTGTAGGAACGGAGTTTGGTTATACAAAGAACAAGTAGAACCTTGCTTTGTGATTTCGTTGGCTTATTTCCAAGTGATAGAAAAATCTTTCTTCAAACCTTTGCTGTTGACATGGTGTTTCTTATGAAATTCCAAGGCTTCCAGCGCATTTCCTATTCACAGCTGATCAATTTCATTGTTACCTTGTGCTAGAGGGCCTGACCCATTTGGGATTTGATATGTGTTATATACAATGAAGGATTTCTAAGTCTGATTATGGTTCTAGTTGAATAAATAGGGAAGTTAATTCTGATTCATCCAGAATAACTTCAGTGGTTTCAATATGTAAAACAAGTATTTCTGCATACTGAGAGTCACACCTTCTGCATTACTCCATGAGACAGGGCCTTTCCTTTTGTATTGCCTCTAGAAAACAAAACAAAACAAAACAAAACAAAACAAAACAATATTTCTAAAAATGTTTTGCCAGCTGAATGGTGGTGGCATATGCCTTTAATCCCAGCATTTGGAGGGCAGAGGCAGGTGGATCTCTAGCAGTTCAAGGACAGCTTGGTCTACAGATCCAGCTCCAGGACAGACAAGAGAAACACTGCCTCCACAAAAAAAAAAAAAAAAAAAAAAAAAAAAAAAAGACAACTACAACAATCATAATAATGAATTGCTTACAATCCCTTATCAGATGACATGGCTTACACAATTACAATATCTGAATTTTGATTTTTCTCAAAACATTTAGAAATTACCTCTATTAGAAGAGCACCATAAACATGAGATCCATTATCAGCCATATTTCTACTCCATTCACCTATTGGTGCTGATCTTGCCTTTAAGGCCTGCATTTTATATTTAGAATTAACATTTATTTTATATACCAATAAAGTACTGAAGAAGAAAGTAACTATCTCAACATTACATGAGGACAGTTTCATCACCTTCCTACTAATATTGTATGAGCTCCAGAAAAAAACTAAAGAGGTTACAAAATGAATTCCCAGATAAGACAGAAATATAATGATTCAATTAAATAACCACACAGTTATGTCCTAAGTGTCAGTGGCTGAGTTAGGTTTTGAAATCATTAATATATATCAGTTCAAAGTTAGAAATGGTACCAAGGAGGAAAAAACATCCATACTATCACCCAAGACATGAAACTATTACCTTGAAAAATTCCTGGAGTCTAGATGAGAAATAATATTCAAAGGTCAACAGAAAATATGGAAGTAATTAGTGATGCTTCTAGCACTGAAAACATGATGCAGGAGAACCCTTCTGTGGAGGCGCCCAACAGCCTAAGGAACTAAGTTCCAGGCCTCACATCCCAAAGTGAGAAAATGCAGGACAGTGACTACAGTACACTTCCTTAGGGGATGAGCCAAAAACACAAGTTCATAACAACCTTTTCTGTTGTTGTTGTTTTCAGATGGGGTTCTCAGGTGGCCCAGGTTGCCCTTGAAATTAGCATAAATAGCTAAGCCTGGCCCTGAACACCTGAGCCTCCTGCCTCTGATTCCTGAGTGCTGGGATTGCAGGCCTGTGCCACCGCCTCCAGCACATAGCAACCTCTGAATAGAAAGGATGCTGGGGTTGGGAGTGCTGGCTGGAGAAATAGCTTGGGAGTTGAGGACACAGGGCTCTAACGGAGGACCTGAGTTTGATATGCATATCGTGCAGGAGGAGGCATTGAAGGTACAGAGTGAGGATTTTGGGGAAAAAGAAGGGATATCCTTTGGTGGTATAAGGATTACCTGTAGCTTGAAGAGGGATGGCTGTTTGTGTTTCATAAGACCAATTAGGAGGCAGAGATGGGTTTGGAAGCATATAAATAACCTGTAATTAATAAATCTATAAAAAAAATTTAAAAAAAAATAAATTAAGAAAAATTAATGACATATTAAAACAACCTGTTGAGTAGATTTAAAAAAAAAAACTAAGAAGAAAAAAAAAGAGGAAAAGGAGAGGCTTGGGGAATCATTACAAGCAAAACCTTACTCCATAAAATACTTTGAGAAATCCCAGAGCGCACTCAAGTGTCGGATAAGCTATGAAGCAATTGCTCTCACTTGATTAACTATCACCCATCTGGAGGCCAGACAGTTGGGTGATGTATCGTTAGTCTTCCAACAGCTTTGCTATGGGTAGGACCTGATATATAGATTTCTTAATTGCTTAGAGACAGGAATCCCCGTATAGCCTAAGATGGCCTTGAACTCTGTTTTCCTTTATGGGCTTCCTGTGTACTAACTGGGACTGGGCTGTACCTAAATGCCACCCAGTACACCTGCTTGATGGGTGTCTAATGACATAAAGAGGCTTGGGATGGCCAGGTGTCATGGTTTATGCCACTAGGCCCAGACCTAAGAAGGTAGAAGCAGGAGGATCATAAAGTTGAAATCAGCCTGGACTATCTCAGATGGTGAGTTTCAGGTAAGCTTGGACTATGAGACTCTCGCAACTAAAGCAAACAAAAGCTTGCACCGGTCATCACATTGTGTTAACTTCCCCTGCGGGGAGGCTGACACGGTGGGATACCTCGGGAGCCTGGTCTGTCAAAGTCAACCAGGAAATGATTCTTCAACCCGACAACAGGGAAGAATCCAAAGCAACACACAATACCCCTAGTAGGGCTTGGAAATGGATCCCCCAGGTTAAGCCTTTGGGTGAGGCATCTGTTGCTCTGGACTGCTAGAAATCTGTGAAAGACCTTCATCCAGAAATCATACAACTCTACTGGCTCCAAGTTTCTGAGATAAAATAAAAAGAAATATTTTAAGTTGTTGGTTTTTAAAATACGTATTCTTTTATTCCTGTGCATGTGTGTGTGCCTGCATGAGTTAATGTGCCCCACGTTTGTGCAGGGGCACTCAGAGGCCAGAGGGCATCAGATCCCCTGAAACCAGAGCCGCAGGTGATTGTGAGCCTCCTAATATGTGCAAAGATCCGGATACAGGTCCCCTGGAGGAGCGGTAAGCACATGACTGGCTAGTTGTTTTTTTTTTTAATTTATTTTATTTTATTTTTAATTACACATTTTTTACTTTATATCCCCCCTCTAGTTCCCTACCTCCTCCCCTTCCAATCCCTTCGTTCCTCCCCCTTCTCCACCCATGCCCTTCCATAAGTCCACTGGTAGGAGAGGGTTTCTTTTTCTTCCTTCTGATCCTAGTCTGTTAGGTCTCATCAGGAGTGGCTGCATTGTCTTCCTCTGTGGCCTGGTAAGGCTGAGTGCTCTCTGTCACAAACAATTCCACATTTGGCTAAGGCCGAAGATCTGGCTTGCTTCCATGTATGTGGACCTATCTGCATTGCCCACATGGCACGCTGGGGTTGGCTACCCAGAGGCTATTTAAGCTGTGGGCTGGCTTTCCCCAGGGTCAGATGATTGTTCAAGGTTCCTGAATAAACTGCATTGAAAAAAAAAAAAAAGAAGTGGGAAATAGTAAGATCTGGAGAGAACAGGAACTCCACAAGGAGAGCAACAGAACCAAAAAATTTGAACACAGGGGTCTTTCCAGAGTCTCATACTCCAACCAAGGACCATGCATGGAGATAACCTAGAACCCCTGCACAGATGTAGCCCAAGTGGGTTCCATAGTAATGGGAACAGGGACTGCTTCTGACTTACTAGTTTTTAGAGCAGTTTGTTACGCAGACATAGATACCTAACTCAGCAGGTAAATGTAGTTGAGGGCAAAGGGTCTAAGGTGTTGGGTAGCTTTCCACAGCCGCTCAAAAAACTACTATGACACACTCTCTGTCAGCGGTTCTCAGCCTTCCTAATGCTGTGACCCTTTAATACAGTTCTTCATGTTGTGGTGACCCCCCCCCCACACACACCACAAGATTATTTTCATTGCTACTTCAGAACTGTAATTTTGCTACTGTTATGGATCATAATGTAAACATCTGTGTTTTCCAGCAGTCTTAGGTGACCCCTGTGAAAGGGTCTTTTAAAACCCCCCACCAAGGGTTCTCAGAGCCAATAGTTTGAGAACCACTGTGCTATGTCATGCCTCTGTGTAATGTCCAAAAGTATCTTTCGGTGAAGGAATTTTGCCGCAAAGATTATTTTGTTTTCTTGTTAAGCGTGTTTATCATTAACTTTCTTGAAAAGAACACTGTGATCAGTTCCTGTGCTGGCTCTGAAAAGTGAATTGTAAAGGAGGGCTTTTTAGCCTTGAACACTTTTCATATTGTTACAGGGGAGTCCTGGGAATGATCTATTAAGAAGTATTATTTATATACTTTCCTGCCTTAAAACAAACAAACAAACAAACAAACAAAAACCTGTTCTAGCCAGGCAGTGGTGGCACATGCATTGAATCCCAGCACTCACTTGGGAGGTGGAGGCCAGCCTGGTCTACAGAGAGCTTGTTCCTGAAGAATGATAGCTACACAAGGAAGTCCTGTCTCCAGATGCACACACACACAGTTCTAACGTTCTGATTACCAGCATGCTTTTTACATTAGTTTATTTCATGTGTGTGCACCTGTGTCCGAGTGTGCACTCCTGTAGGTGCCACGGGGCACTTGTACAGGGTCAGAGAGCAACTTGGGGATCGAGGTCAGCAGGGGTCAGGTTGTTAGGCTGCAAGTACTTTAACCTAATGAGCCATGTCAGTAGCCCTTTCCTTTTTTAAACACTAAAGTTTCATCAGCTTTATGTCAGTACTCTCCTCCTCCCTCTTCCCCTCCCCTCCACTCAGCTAGTGCTCCTGGGCTGCAGTGATCCTCTCTGGCTTTGGCCTCCCGAGCAGCTGGGAAGGCAGGTTTGTGCCCCACCACACACAGCTTCGGCTGCCGTTTGACCAAGTGTCACCAAGATCACGTGTTTAATAAGACTTGCTTCCTAGAGGTTTATCATATTCTGCATTAGCCTGTTGGTCAGCCACTCTCCAGAAAACATCAGACGTATAAATCACTGAGCTCTCATTGTTACGACAGATTCTTGGTCAATGATTTACTGTAGCTCTTTTTACTGAGTTTAAAAGGTCAGTAGTTGAACTGTAGAGACAGTTGGGTAGGTTAAGGTACTTGCCACCAAAGTTGACAATGGAAGTTCAATCCCTGGGAAAACAGGGAATTGATCTCTTAAAGTTGTGTTCAGATGCCCACGTGGGCCCTGTGGCATGAAAAAGCTCCCTCATAGATAGGTGGAAGATAGATAGATAGATGTGATTTTTAAAGAGCACAGTGCTTTTGGACATAGTATCGCACACCTTTGATCTCAGCACTTGACAGAAGCAGGCAGATCCCTGAGTTCAAGATCTACACATACAGAGTTCCAGGCTAGCCAGAGAAACAATGAGGCCAGCCTCAAAACAAAAACAAACAACAAAACAATCAAGAAACTAAAAACATAGCACTCGACATTTTGTTTAATTAAGTTTTATACAACTTGTTCAAGCTCCTGACCCATTTCTAGGAGTTGTTAAGTGTAACAATAAAATTTCAAGTTTAGCATTTAATGTACATGAAACAATACATCATATTAACTATGTTCTTTAAAAATTACTGCATTCACTTTGTGTAAGTGCATGTGTGGAGTGGTGCATGTGGGCCATGGGCCATGTGTGGAGATCAAAGGACAATTTTGGGAAGTCAGTTCTCTTCTACCATGTGAATCCTGGGTATTGAATTCAGGCTGTGAGCCCTGGCAACAGTCTCATGTCAAACACATCCTTATTACTGGCTATTTATTGAGATAATCTGTAGCACCAATACAATCTCAGAAAAAAAAATTTTTGGCCAGTTGTGGTGGCCTGTGATCCCAGCACTCAGAAAGCTAAAGTTGGAGGCTTCCTGTCTGTTTGAGGCCAGCCTGGCCTACTGGACAAAAACAAAAAGCACAGGTGGGCTTCAAATGTCCACATGCTGGAATCACAGGCATGTAGCATCTGGTCTAGCAAACAACCTAAAAGTTTTGTGTGTAAGTGCAAGCTCATGTGTGTGAGGTGACTATGCATGCATGTATGTGTGCAAGCCTGTGGAGGCCAGAGGACAGCCTCTCCTGTTGTGACTCAGGTGCTGTTCACTCATTAAAAAAAAAAAAATTAGAGCGGGGCGCTGGTGGTGCATACCTGTAATCCCAGAACCAGGGGAGGCAGAGACAGGAGGATCTCTGTGAGTCGAGGCCACAGCCTGGTCTACAGAGTGAGTTCTAGGACAGCAGAGCTACATGGAGAAATCCTGTCTTGGACAAAAAAATAAGAAAAAAAAATTAGAGATTTATTTTTACTATTTTAAAATTATGTTTATGTGTGTGTTTGTATGGGTATGTAAATCTGAGTACAGGCGCCCACAGAGTCCAGAAGAGGGTGTCAGATCCCTTGGTGCTGGAGTTACAGGTGATAGTTGTTAGGACCAGCGCACCAATGTGGAGGTTACACACGGGTTCACAAATCACACCACGAGATCGGTTCCACATGGGAGGTTTATTAGGGGAAGGGGGTTGCAGAGAGAGAGGGAGAAAGGAAGAGAGGAAGAGGAAGAGAGAGAGAGGGAGGAGGGCTCCAGTTCTCTTATAGGGTGACCCAGGGCATGCGCAGGTAGTTCCAGGTGGTCAGCAGGTGGTCTGGGTGTCTTTACAAATGCCTGATAACTGGTCTGTCAGGTTCCTTGGGGCTGCCTGTAGAAGTGCCTGCTTACTGATCCCAACAATAGTAAGCTACTTGAGATGGGTGCTAGGAATTGAACTCAGGTCCTCTGGAAGAGCAGACAGTGCTCTTAAGCACTGACCCATTTTTCCAGTCCCCCTCCCTTTTTTGGGATTAAAGTCACTCTTACTGAGTTGGAACTTGTTAAGCAGGCTAGGGTGATCAATATTTATGAATGAATAAGTCATTCTGGTATATTATATATATATATATATAACACATATATAACATATAATATATATTATATATATATTATATATAACGTATTATATATATATACGTTATATATAATATATATATGGTATTGTATGGAAACTGGGGTACCGGCTCTCATGGGGCTTCCATGTATTTTCTTTCATAGAGTTTCCTAACTTGGGAGATTCCAACAAGTTCACTTTTCATCTCGGTAAAAGTGAGGTTTCTACTACTAGCTGAAGCTTCTCTCTTTCTCTTTAAATTCAAGTACTGATTGTGTGTATTATACGTGCCAAGCTGCGCGGCCACCGCTGGGAATTTAACAGCGAACAAGGCACCAAAGGTCTTCACACTCACAGCCGCTTTTTCTGTGATATAATTCACATACCACACAATTCACCAACTCAAATCCGTGCGCGTGTTTGTGAGTCTGCGCATACTATGCTTTAAAAGCCACACAGCTTCCGGAAGCGTGCCACAGCAGGCTCTACCTGAAGACAAACAGCAAGGCAACACGTCCCGGGCCACACCCAGGCCCCGGCAGCACGCAGGAAGCCGCCGGCTTCGCGCTGGCGCAGCCTCGGCTTTTGATTGGCCCGGCCTGCCCGAGGGCCCGCCTTGGGCAGGCCGCGGGCCTATCTAGCCCAGGGTCACCGCCTTCGCGAGCAGCTACGGGGTGAACATTGAAAGCGAGCTTCCGCGGGCTCTCCGCCGGTGAAGGCTAAGTCCTCCTTTGGAGAAGCCAGGCCCCAGGCTGTTCCAGGAGGGTCGCAAGTCCATCTCTGTCCACTCTCTGCGGCAGAGGGGCGGGGCCTCGCCTGCTCCCGCCCCGGAAGCGGAAGTTTAGGCGTCAGAGGGTCCTGTCCACTGTGAGAGCCCGGCCCGTGTAGCAGCGGTTCCTCCCGGCGATTCTATCGCGCCCTCTTGGCTGCGGGCTGTCGCGCACTGCATCTCACCATGCTGTCTCTAGACTTTCTAGATGATGTGCGGCGGATGAACAAGAGGCAGGTGAGGTTGGCCTCCCTCTTTGCCGGGGCTCTCTGGTCCCTTTGCCGTTGCGGGGCCCCGCAGACCTCTGGGCCGGGCTGAGGGCCTGCGTGGGTCGGTCGCCTGTACTAATCATTCCTTTCTTTGAAGTCTGTAGCCAAGGCCTCTTTTCCCTCCATTCATAGCACCAGATTCGGGGGAGCGAGAGGGAAAGCGAGCCTTCGAGATCCCTTCCTCCCAAGAAAGCAGGGGAGTAAGTGAGAACTGTAGGGCGCTTTGTAAATGGGAGTTGGGGTTCCTTATTGTTTTGGACCCTGTAAGGCGTCAGACTAACCGTTTCTGATGTGGCTCTGGGGATAGCCATAGCAGGTCCCACAAGAGCCGTTTTGTTGCTTTCATACCATAGCCACCTTTTAGCCCAGCTAGACCTCAGTGGACTTCATCCACTTTAACTTGGGTCTCTCTGAGCGCGGAGTTGAAGCAATTATGCCACTTGAGTGCCAGTTCCCTTAGCAGAAAAGTGACAGCTCTCAGAATCCTTGATTGCAGATGACAGTGGCACAGAAATCTTGAAATTTAGGTCTCCCGATTTTATCCTTAAACCTTACTCTCTTCTCATCTCCTAGTTCATGTGCTAAAAAGTACTGAGAACACTTATCGTTTCGTTTTTACAAAAGATTTCACCTTTTTGTCTTCTGAACCTGGCGTGTATGGTGATTACTTTTGCTAGCAATTGATCTTTGCCCCCTCCCCACCTCTCTTTTTAGCATTTTGGTATTAAAAATTTTCTCGACATGACTATTAAGGTTTGTTTTTTGGAATGGGACATTCATTTTGCACTGTTTATAATTATCCCATCTCTCCAGTTGGGTCATCAGAACACCTTTTGTTTGTTTGTTTGTTCTGGAGGCGGGGTTTCTCTGTGTATCAAGCCCTGGTCGTTCTGGACTTTGTAAACCAGGCCGGCCTCAAACTCACAGTGATCTGCCTGCCTCTGCCTCCCAAGTGCTGGGGCTAAAGACGTGCGTCACACATCACGATGGCTCTAAGGAGTGGCTGTCACTTAGCTGTATTTTTCTTGAACTCTTATTTTGTTGCTGGGGGTTGGTCCCAGAGCTTTGCCCATGTTCACAACAAGCTACCACAGAGCCATACTCCTACTCTTGAAAGACCTTATTTTTATTGCTTTACTTATTTTGAGAGAGTCTTGCTATGCAGTCCTCCGCCTCAGCCTCAGGAGTGGTAGATTTATAGATAAGTCATGGCAGGACCTCACTGGCTAGACTGACTATCTATCTGTCTATTGTAAAACAAAGTCTCCATATGTAGCCCCTGCTGCCTGGAACTTCACTCTGTATCCCAGGCTGGCCTTGAACTTGGAATCCTGCCTTTGCCTCCTGAGTGCTACACTACCATGTCAGGCCCCCAGTTTTTTGAGACAGGTTTTTTTTGTGTGTGTGTAGCCTTGGCTGTCCTGGACTCACTTTGTAGACCAGGCTGGCCTCGAACTCACAGAGATCTGACTCCCTCTGCCTCCAGAGTGCTAAGATTACAAATAACCGTATTGAGTCATGCCTAGGGCCTTTTGCAAAGTAGGCAAGTGCTCTGTCTAGGCAAATGATCTGTCACTGAGCTATATCCCCATCTGGAAAGACTCCCCCCCCCCATAGGGTCTCATTGTGTAGGCCAGGCTGGCTTGGAATTTAGAGTTCTGTCTACCTTTGGCAATATATTGAAGGTATATCCCACCATGACTGGCTAGGTGATCCTACCCCCTCTTACCCCTCTTATTATGTTACCAGAATGATTTTGTGTATGTTTGCTGCTGGGTGTCATACCCAGGGCCTTTCAGTTTGTTTTGAGATAGAGTGTCTCTGGCCCTCCTGGAACTCACTCTGTAGACCAGGCCAGCCTGAACTTCATCTGTCTAACTCCAGTGTTGGAAGTGAAGATGTGCACTGCCATCACCCAGCTTGCTCTTCCAGAATCTAAGCATGTTCTCTACCAGTAGACTATATCTGGAACTCTTGTTTTTAAATTTTTTTTTTCTTTAAGAGAAGTATGTATATTCACCATGTGGGTCCCTGGTTCTGGGTAAGCCAAAGGAAGGCCTCGGATCCTTTGGAACTGGATTTCTAGTGGGTGAGCTGCCATCTGGATGCTGGAAACCAAACCTAGCAAGTGGTCTCGACCACTAAGCTGTCTCCAGCCTTTGCTTACTTATTTTTATGAGTTATTACTACTCTGTGTGTGTGAGTGTGCGTGTGTGAGAACGTGGGCATCGCAAGCTATAGAGTGCACGTGAAGAGGGCAGCTTTTGGGTTGGTTCATCCTCTACCACCTTCCTGCTTCTCTTGTTTCTGCCATACTGGGTACCCTGAGTCCATGAATGTACAGGCTGAGCTGTCTGACTAGTTCCCCTCCCTCCCTTTTAAAATTATATTAATTTTGTGTGTGCGTATATGTGGATGGTTATGGTGGAAGTTAGAGATTGACTTGCAGCAAGAGTCAGAGCTTTCTGCCATGTGGGCTCAGGGGATTCATCAGGCTTGGTGGCAAGTACCTTTACCAGTTGAGCTGTGCTGTTGGCTTGTCCCAGGGGTTTTGAAAGACAGCTTTGCCTTGAACCAAGCATGCTAGCACACATCTGTAGTCCTGGCATTTGGAAGGCTGAGCTAGCCTGGCCAACATAATTGAAGGCTGGCATGTAATTAAAAGCAAAACTTTGTCCCACAAAGAGGAAAACAAAACCAAACAAAAGCCCTAAAACTGAAACCCCTGGTGGTACACACCTGCAACCCCAGCACTTTGAAGGCGGAGTGTGGTGTGTGTGAAGAATTCAGGGGTTACAGGATGACTTCTGGGAGTTGGTTCTCTCCTTCTATCCTATGGATCCTGGAGATCAAACTTAGCTTTTCAGGTTTCATCCAAGTACCTTAATTCTCTGAGCCATCTCTTCACACACATACCCAAGATCACCTTTAACGAGGGCTTCTCTTAATCCACGAGGCCCAGATTTTAGAGTGTACCTACTTCTGTGATACAAAGCCTTCTAAAAAGGTTAATATATTGTTAACACCGTGGAAGGGAAATTAAGAACAGCCAGTGCTCCTAACGTCTCGGCTATTTCTCCAGCCCGGAAGGGGAGTTAAGAAAAGATAGCTGCACACAACTATAATTTTTACTTTGTAGACAAACTAGAAAAAACAACCTCAAGAGCATAGGTGACAGTAAGCTAATAAAATAGAATGTGATGAATTTAGGACATTACTATTTCTATTATTTTGCAAGCTCCCCCCAGGTACCTTTCCTCAAACCCTTCATGTCTCCCCCACTTTTAAGTTAATAGCCTCTTTTTCCTTGATTATTACCAGTACATACATACAGACATAGGTATATGTGATCAAGTGCGGGGTTGTGTATGCACAGATATCTATAAATAAAGCCTGCTTGGTCTATTTTTGTTGATGGTGTATATATGATTTCAAGGCTGGCTGCTCTGCATTGGACAACTAGTAAGGGGACTCGTCCCTGGGAGAGGGCAATTCTCCTCCCAGAAGTCATTAGTTGTCTGTAGTTCTTTGTCTAAGGGTGGGACCCCTTAAAACTTTCCCTCTTCCGCCTTAACATGTCCGTTGTTCTGCTCTTGTTTATGGGGCTTTTTCTAGGAGAAACTGTTTCACCAAAGGCTTCCTGGAATTCTGGCCCTTACAGTCTTTCCACCTCCTTTGCTCTCTCTCTCTCTTTCTCTCTCTCTCTCTCTCTCTCTCATTTTCTTTCTTTTTCTCTCTTTCTTTCTCAGTTTTCAAGACAGGGTTTCTCTGTGTAGCTGTGGCTGTAGACCAGGCTGGCCTCGAACTCGCAGAGATCCACTTGTCTGCCTCCCTGAGTGCTGCGATTATAGCCAGACACTTTTTTGTGATGTTCTCTGAGATGCAGATGCAGGAGCTGTGCTGCAGATGCTTCTGCTGGTGCAGGACTCCACCCCCTCTGGGTCTCTCAGTGTGTCCAGTTGTGGTTTTCTAGGATGGTCTCCATTTGCTGTAAAGAGAAGCTTCTTTTTTTTTTTTATTTTTATTTTTTTTTCGAGGCAGGTTTTCTCTCTGTAGCCTTGGCTGTCCTGTAACTCATTCTGTAGACCAGGCTGGCCTCTATTGTGTTTTGTTTTGTTTTGTTTTGTTTTGTTTTGAGACCTAGGCTTGCTTTATAGCCTGGGTTAGTCTGCAGCTCACTATGTAGCCCAGGCTGGCCTCAAATTCATGTTGGTTCTTCTAGTAGAACCTCTCAAGAGCTGGTATCACAAGCTTAAGCCATTATGCTTGGTTCCATTTTACTTTTATTTTTTCCAGCTTGGTCTCCTTATGTTGTACAGGTTAGCCTCAAACACACATCTCCCAACATAGTCTCCCATATACAAAGATTGTAAGCATGAGTTATCACACCCAGCAAATTTAAATATTTTTGTTGCTTTGTCCTTCATGTCCCATCACCATCTCCCTCCTCCTCCACTGCCAGCAGAGGCCCAAACCCAAACTTAAACATTTAAAAATATTGGACTTAGAGCTGGGCATGGACTCACGAGGACTCCCAGGGCTCTGGAGGCAGAGGTAGGTGGGTCTCCGAGTTGGAGGCCAGATTTGAAGCTAGGGAGATGGCTTTTCAAGCATGAGTGCTGAAGCTTGGATCTGCACCAGCTGTGTGAACGGCTGGGCGTGGCAGCGTGTGACTGTGAACTCGGTGATGGGGGCTGATACAGGCACTCCCCCTGGGCTTGTTGGCCAGACAGTTGAGCTGAAACGACAAGCTCCAAATTCAGTGAGAGGTGGTCTCTACAGGCCGAGAGCACTGAAGAAGACTCAATGTCGACCCCTTCACACGCCCGCATGGGTGACTGCATCTGCACGCCTGCCTCACCATGCAGATATGCACACTTCTGCAACACAGAACACACAGAGGTAAACTTAGTTATAAATATGGCACCCTTTAATTTTTTCTTTTGAGATTTGTGTGTGTGTGTGTGTGTGTGTGTGTGGTTGTATGGTTGTATGTATTACACACTATAGAATTTCCTCCCTGCAAACCCTCTCATGCACTTCTCTTTTACTTCTTTCAAATCCGTGGCCTCTTTTTCGTTGTTACATATAAGTAAGCAACCATGTCTGTGTTTCTAAATACATAAATACAGACCGCTCAGTCCGTATAAGGTTGCTTGTCTGTGTCTGTTTCCAGGGCTATTGAGTTTTGGATAGCCAGTTGGTGTACTCTTCCCTTGGGGAAGATTAGTTTGCTCACTGTCAGCACGCCTTAGTTGCTTGTAGATCTTTATCTAGGGTTGAGGCCTCACAAGCTTTACCCCCTTTCATGTTAGCGTGTGCGTTGTTCGTGTCATGCCTAGGCAGTCAGGCTGGTAAGACTTCCTAGGTAGAGTTTCTGACACAATCCTACATAAATTTCCTCATCCTCTGGCTGGGATCTTCTTTCCCTCCTCTTTCACAGTGATCCTCAAGCATTGGGTGCAGAAGTTGGCTTGTAGATGTATCCATTGGAACTAGGCTCCACAGCTCTGCATTTTGATTGGTTGTAGTTCTCCCTGTCTGTTAACAAAGAGGAGTGAGGGGTGAAGACTAACTACACTTACCTGTGAGTGTAAGGACAAATATTTACCATGTAGTTAGAAGTTAGGTTGTTTTGAGAAGTAGTGCTTGGATACTCTCTAAGATGCATGACTTTTCTAGCCCTGGGTAGTTGGCTAGGTTTCTAGGATCAGTTGTGATTTCCCTCTTGTTGAGCAGGCCAGAAGTCCAAGCAGAGAGCTGTTGGTTACCTCGAAGCTGTGTGTGCCGCTGCTGTACCTTTAAGGTTATTGTACCATGGAGGTCATTGTTGTGGGATGGGTATCGTAACTGGGTAGGACTGTTGGTTACTTCCATCCTTTGGAAGCTTGTGTAGTACCTTCTGGTACCAAGGAAGTTAGTTTCAGGGAGGGACCTTTCAGGTCAGATTCAGCGCGGGGCCTCTGGGCTTCGTATCTAGAGTACATGGTGTCTTCAGCAATAGGGATTAACTTTCTCTCTTTAGGATTTACCTGCCCCACCCACCCACCCAAACACACCTTTTGAAGACAAAAATCTCATTTTAAAAAAATGCCATGAGGCTGGAGGGATGGCTTAGTGGTTAAGAGCACTGTCTACTCTTCCAGAGGACCCAAGTTCAATTCCCGGCACCCACTTGGCAGTTCACAACTGTCTATAACTCCAGTTCCACGGATTCTCATACCAATGCACAGAGAATAAAATTAAATAAATTGGGGCTTGAGAGATGGCTCAGTGGTTAAGAGCACTGTCCGCTCTTCCGAAGGACCCAGGTTCAATTCCCGGCACCTACATGGCAGCTCACAACTGTCTGTAACGCCAATTCCAAGGGATCTGACACCCTCACACTAATGCACATTAAATAAATTATATAAAAAATACCATCTGAGAACTTTGATTATTCAACAGACTTTGTGGGGTTTTGATAGTGTGTTTGTGTGAGAATTCTCTGTATCTTTGAGACAGGGTCTCACTCTGTAGCCCGGGCTGGCTTGGAATTCTCTGTGTAGAGCAGGCTTGGTGAATCTTAGTTATTCTCCTGCCTCCATTCCCCAGGTTCTAGGATTAAAAACATGAGTCCTGTGCTTGGCCCTGTTTGAGATTTCTTAGTGACTCAGGGGTGTTGGCTGTGATGTAACTTGATCCATGTCAATCTGACTCATCGGAGTTGCTTAATGCCCCAATAAGCCATCTTTTCTCTTTGTACTGTTTCTTGCCTGAAGAGCGTGTATGCACTACACAGGTGTCTATTGGAGTCCTTGAAGCTTTTTGTTTGTTTGCTTTGTTTGAAAGATAGGTTTTTATGTGCCCAGGCTGCTTAAAGATTCTCAGTACAGTCGAGACTGACTTTAAGCTCCTGATCCTCCTACTTCCTAAGTCCCGAAATCACTCATTGGCCACTGTGCTACTCTTCTTTGCGTTATCTGTCCTGTCTTCTTACCCAAGACAGGCTATCACTCCTTAGCCGTGGCTGTCCCGGAACTCACAGGGATCTGTCTCCTGAATGCTGCTGTAAAGGTGTGTCCCACCTTGTCTGACACGTGTAAAATCCTGAAGACTTAAAGTCTTACATTGTTTGCATCTTAGGATTCCTGACTCTGTCTTGCCCACATACAAGGTTTCTCTGTGTAGCCCTGGCTGTCTGGAACTCACAAGATCTGCCTGCTTCTGTCTCAAGTACATGTGCTACCACCAATCTTTTTTTTTTTTTTTTTTTTTTTGAGACACGGCTTCTTTGTGCAGCCTTGGCTGTCCTGGACTCACTTTGTAGACCAGGCTGGCCTCAAACTGGGATTACTTGCATGCCCCACGGAGCCTGACATGATTACTCAACTCGTAATAGCTACCAAAATAGATATTTGAACTCAAAATAATAGCTCTCAGTTGCTGTTGTTAGTGGATAGACCCTTAGGGAAGAACCTAGAAGCTTGGTGATGCCCTCGATACCTGCCTGATAGGAGTAACTGCAGTGAATAGCGAGGGTACTTCACAGAATACACGCTGCTTTCCCTGCCTGGTACTAAGGAGTCAGTTTAGGGCTGTGGGCTTCTTAGGTGACTGTTCTTTCACTGAGCTACACTTTCTATTTTTCTGTTATTTTGGGACGGCAGTCTCCCTGAGATGCCTAGGCTCCCTGAAACTTAGGATCCTTTTTTTCAGCTTCCTGAGTAGCTGGGATCAGAGGGATGTGCCACCATGCTTGCTTGTTTTTCTTTCTCTACTTTGTTCTTTTTTTTTTTTTTTTTTTTTTTTTGGTGACTTTTGAGACAGGGTCTCACTGTGTAGTTCTGGCTGTCCTGAAACTCACTTTGTAGGCCAGGCTAGCCTTGAACACACAGGGATTGCCTCCTGGGTGCTGGGAATAAAAGCGTGTGTGCTACTATGCCCAGCTACTGGTTACTTTTTTTTATTATTATTATTGAAAATGATTCTGATAATTGCATAAGATTAGGAAAAGCTATATTAGAGGGATAGTGTCAATATTCCTTAACTATCAGAGTGTCAGTGTGGAAACATTAGAGGCAGTCCCTGGTGCATCATAGGGAAATCACACGTGGAGTCTTATTCTAAGCTGCACTTTCCACCCACAGTTGCGTTCATGAACATCCAGAAATCACTGTCTGTCCTCTGGAACTGGGAAATCCAGCGGACAGTGCTTGGTAAAGTTTTTGTCACTGTTCCTTGATATTCTACATCTTAATACTGTCTTCTCCGTGGACCTAAAAACATTATTGATTCCCACAAGCAGATGTGAATATGGAAGAAGAGCAGTGTAGCGCTTCCTCAGTGGGGTTGTCTTCCAGGAGAGCAGAGCCTGAACACATGGACAGAAACTGCCTGGGAAACACAGTGTTCTAGTTTTATTCTGTTGCTGTGGTTCAAACACCCTGACAGAAAAGCGATGCGGAAGACTTCGTTTGCTTTCTAGTTCCAGGTCACTGTCCATCACTGAGAAGGCAAGGCAAGACCGTAAGCAGCCAATCACACCGCCTCCACAGTCAGGAGCGGAGAGAGTCAAACGCACCCGTGCAGCCTGCCCATTCTCAGCCAGCCCCGCTACCCTTCTGCAGCCCAGGGTCCGCGGCCCAGGGCATAGTGCTGCCCACAGCGGTCTGGGTCGCTTAGCAGTCAAGACAGCCTTCCACAGGCCCTCCCACATGCCAGTCTGACCTAGGTAGTTCCTCAGTTGACACTCACTTTCCTGGTGACTCTAGGTTGTGGCTTCGAGTATCCAAATGTCATTACTAGGCACAGTGGCCACTCCTGTAATCTTCATCATTCTGCAGCAGGAGGATTACCATGTTCAAGGCCAGCCTGTGCTACGTAATGATCCTCTGTCTCAGGAGAAAATTGTCACCGACTAGCTCTTCTGAATGGCTGGTGTGTGCAGGTGGGTGAGGCCACACTTGTCACTGAATCTGAGTCTGTCTGTGCCTGCTGGAGTAGGGCCTCAAAGGAGAACAGAAGAGGTAGACCTAGGGAAAGCAGGGGACTCAGTGTCCTCACTCCCTGTAACCACTGTGACCTTCAGACATGATCACAGCTTCCCTTCCATCTTCCAGAGGTACCGGACGGCCCTTTTGGGGCAGATTTAACTCAGAACCATTCAGCCAAGGAGATATGGAAGCTGTGCTGATTTGCCCAAATTAGCAGAGTACAAAGCTGTTGTAGCCTGCTGCCCTTTGTCACCTTGGCATCTAGTACCTATTTTGTTCATAACTCTCACATAAAGATGAACGCAGTCAGGTTTCTGATAAGAATGTAACTTTTGTTTCTGTAATTGATCACATGGTCATAGCTATTTTCTTCTGTTGCTCTGTACAACAACCACAGAATTGAATTGCCTTTTCTAAGAAATGACTAGACCAGTATGTTCAAATGACCAGACCCTCATTGTTCAAAGTCAAACTATCAAAGAATATTATTAAACCTATGAAAACACTGACCATGCCACACACATGTCATCCAGCACTGGGAAGCTGAAAAAAAGCTTAAAGGGTTAGCCTGGGCTTCATGAGACTATCTCAAATTTTAAAAAATGCAGGGGTGGAAGGTGGTGGCTGGAGAGATGGCTCAGTAATTAAAACATTCATTGGCTGCTCTTCCAGAAGACTGGGGTTCAATTTCCAGCACCTACATGGCAGCTCACAAGTGTCTATAACTCAAGTTCCAGTGGATCTAACTCCTTCACATAGACATACATGTAGGCCAAATATCAAATGAGCATAAAATAAAGGAATAAATGGATTTTTTTTTTTAATAAAAGAGAGAATTAACTTTTAAGCTCCTTTCAGCTAGGCAAGGTGGAGCATGTCTGCAACCTCAGCATTTGGCAGGAAGAATGCCAGTTCCAGGCCACCTGGACTATAGTGAGACCCCACCTCCAGAATGACTTGGGGCTGGCTCAGTGGGTAGAGGGCTTGCCTAGCATGCTCACAGCAGTGCATAAATGGGTATGATAAGGCTCGTCCAGCACTGTGGAGCTGGAGGCTCAAAGTTACCCCCATGACAGCAATCTTCCTCTCCAGCCCGAAACTTCTAAATTAATAGCTACTATCATTTACTTTCCCGAGTGAGAATTCTTGTGCTTGTTTTTAAACTCTTACGTTATTTGGGGTGTTTATTTCCTTCTATTAACCCCGTTACTCCAGATGAGAGAGGGAAGGTTAGAGGGGAGAGGAGGCACAGACCCCTTTACTTCTAGCAGTTAAGGGTCAGTGGGATTGGGGGGGACTATACCAATCTCCGTCAGCAACAAGCGCAGCAAGCAGTCTCCTTCGTCTGTCCCGACAAGCCTCTGTACCACAAAGCGTCTCTTCAGTGTCTCTCCAGACCACCACACCATCCGTCTCTCGCCTCTCCAAACTGCCACACCTTCTCTTTCTGAGCTCTAATATTTACATCCCTCAGAGTCCTAGACCACTCCCCCTCTGTGCCATACCAGGTAGGCTGCTGCCAGCTGGCAAAGACCATGCCCCACTGAGGCAATTATCACCGTGGACAGACTAAAGCCAAACTAAAATCCCACACTTGGGGCTAAAACAAAAGCATATTTACATAATGCACCTGAGTTTTTAAAGAAACCAGAACGTCCATTACAGAGAATAATAGTGGATCTGATTTCTTCTCTTTGTTCTTACAGCTGTACTACCAAGTCCTAAATTTTGGAATGATTGTTTCCTCGGCACTAATGATCTGGAAGGGGCTGATGGTGATAACCGGAAGTGAGAGTCCAATTGTAGTGGTGCTCAGGTAACACTCTTAATTTTCAGGACATAGAATTGCATGGGATGGCATGGGAGAAAATAGGGGTATTAAAAGAGTAGCTGTGGGGCTGGAGAGATGGCTCAGAAGTTAAGAGCGTTGGCTGCTCTTGCTAAAGATCCTGAGTTCAAGTTCTAGCAACCACATGGTAGCTTACAACCATCTAAAAATGAGATCTGGTGCTTTCTGGTGTGTAGGTGTACATGAAGACAGAACACTGTATACATAATAAATAAATCTTAAAAAAAAAAAAAAAAACGGTAGGTGTCTACCAGCTCCTTAGAAACTAGTACATAGGATCAGTTGCTACTCACTGTGAGAAATACCATGGGAGGCCTTTCTACCCATTCCCCCAAGGACCTGGAGGGCACTGGAGCTCCACAGGAGAGCAACAAAACCAAAAAATCTGAGCCCGGGCGTCTTTTCTGAGACTGGTACTCCAACCAAGGACCATGCATGCAGATAACCTAGAACCCCTGCATAGATGTAGCCCATGGAAGCCCAGTACCCAAGTGGGTTCCCTAGTAAGGGGAACAGGGACTGTCTCTGACATGAACTCTGTGGCTGGTTCTTTGATCACCTCCCCCTGATGGGGGAGCAGCCTTATCAGGCTACAGAGGAAGACAGTGCAGCCAGTCCTGATGAGACCTGATAGACTATGGGAGGAGATGAGGGAGAAAGGGTAGGATTGGGAGGGAATGAGGGAGGGGGCTACAGCTGGGATACAAAGTGAATAAACTGTAATTAATATAAAAAAGAAAAATTAAAATTAAAAGAGAGAGAGTAGCTGTGTCCAAGTTCTTTAGAAACTGGTACCTAGAACAAAGCCTGGAAGGAGATCGCTTACTACTGGGCTGTGAGAAATGCCATGGGAGGCTTTTCCATCCATTCCCCCAAGGACCTGTCCTCTTCTTTAAAAACAGGTTGTTTGTGATAGGCCCTCGGATAAAATCTACTGTTCTTATCTTGCTAAATTGTCTTGTTAAATTTCCTTCTATGAACTGATTTTTAATCTGAGGTCATCCCTTAAATGAAAGTACAAGACAAGTACATTTTTATTTATGTTTGAAGTCATTAAAATCATTGAACAAGAAAAAAAAATTCACTTTCTTTGTTTATTAACTTATCTGTGTTTATATGCATCAACAATAAAGTGTGTACAGAGCTCAAAAAAAAAAACAGGTTGTTTGTGATCACACGTCTGTGTGTGTCTGTGTGTGTCTGTGTGGGGGTGTGTGCATGCGAATGCGGGTGTCTGCATGCGAATGCGGGTGTCCGCAGAGGCCAGAAGACATTCAGGGGGTTATGACATGATATGCATATCAAACTCAGGTCCTCCGTTAGAGCCCTGTGTCCTCAACTCCCAAGCTATTTCTCCAGCCAGCACTCCCAACCCCAGCATCCTTTCTATTCAGAGGTTGCTATGTGCTGGAGGTGGTGGCACAGGCCTGCAATCCCAGCACTCAGGAATCAGAGGCAGGAGGTTCGGGTGTTCAGGGCCAGGCTTAGCTATTTATGCTAATTTCAAGGGCAACCCGGGCCACCTGAGAACCCCATCTGAAAACAACAACAGAAAAGATTGTTATGAACTTGTGTTTTTGGCTCATCCCCCAAGGAAGTGTACTGTAGTCACTGTACTGTATTTTCTGGGTTCTTCTGTCCTGCATTTTCTCACTTTGGGATGTGAGGCCTGGAACTTAGTTCCTTAGGCTGTTGGGCACCTCCACAGAAGGGTTCTCCTGCATCATGTTTTCAGTGCTAGAAGCATCACTAATTACTTCCATATTTTCTGTTGACCTTTGAATATTATTTCTCATCTAGACTCCAGGAATTTTGAAGGTAATAATCCGGTCTCTTGGGTACGGCTAGCTGAATCCACTCCCACCCCCCCACTCCCCACCCCCCACCCCCCACCCCACTTCCTTCCTTATCTTTGCACTGATAAAATCTTATGGATTTCAAAGCCTAACTCAGCCACTGATATTTGGGACATAACTGTGTGGTCATTTAATTGAATCATTGTAGTCAGTCATTTAATTGAATCATCAGTCTTACTTGGGGATCACCTTTGTAACCTCTCAAGTCCTTTCTAGAGCTAATACAGTCCGAAAAGGAAGGAAATGGAAACGCCCCCCATTATCTAGAGGTGAGATAGTTACTCTTCTTTCTTCTTCTTCGTCTTCGTATTCTAATTCTAATTCTAATTCTTCTAATTCTAACTCTTCACTTTAGGAGGTATAACTGATATGCCGAAAACAGTAGTTTTTAAGATACAGAACTTGATGAGTTTGGTAAGCACATACCTCGGAACCCACCATGATCACTACTGTAAATGTGCCTGTCACGTTCAGAGGGTGCTCTTTTTTTGTTGTTGTTTTTTTTGTTTTTATGGTAAGAATGTTAGAATGTTTATTTTTTTTCTTCCTTTTTCAACAATCTTGCCTCTGCTGGCATTGAATTTATGATCCTCCTGCCTCAGACACTTCCAAGTACTGAGATTATAGGTGTATATCAACCATATTAGCTACCATCTTTTTTTTTTTTTTAATCAAGTCCCCTACTCTCAATTCCCCATTTATTACAGAGGTGTCAGTCAGCCCCTGATTATTGTCCTTCAGCCCCTCTGCTAAAGAACATTAAATCTCAAGTAGCTCCAGAAGATGTCTCCCAAAGGAACTTACAAGACCCTGCACTTCTCTTGATGGTGTGGTGTCCTCCCTTAGTGTTAGAAGACGGCACAAACTGAAGCTCTCTGCTTCAAGGTTGGGGACTCAGGACCAGGTTAAAACGGGCTAGTACCTGGACAGACGTTTTCAGTGTTGAGGATGGAGCCTAGGGACTTGTGTGTGCTAGGTAAATGCTCTACAGCTGACTGATCCTCACCAGAATTAGGTCAGTGCTTTTAGCTTTGGGTTTTGAAAGGTCTCACTATTTAAGGCAGGGGCTTGCTGTGTAGCCTGGCTAGCCTGAAACTCACTATGTAGACCAAGCTGGCTTGAACTTCCATCAGTCTTCAATCTTCTGTATATGTACCACCATCCTGGCCAGATTTTTTTATATTTTAAAAAGCTCTATAAAGGCAGAAAAAAATTAGCTTTGAGCTATGCATTTGTCCCAGTACTCAGGAGATAGAGGATCTAGCAATTTTGAAGCCAGTCTGCTCTAAATATTGAGTGCCAAGCCCTATCTTTGGGTTGGGGGCAGGGAGATTTTTGCCTATTACCTGAACTCTCAGTTAGTATAAGTCATGTGGGAGTGTTTGTTTTTAGTCCCAGAATTAACCAGCTTTACCAAAGACCAGAAGGTAAACGCTGGCTTGGCATGAATCCTGCCAGGTGTATCTGACCACATGCAGGTAGATATTAAAGTCCTTGATGTTTAATACCTTCACTGAGAGAATGACATCTGAAGTAACCCAGAAGTTCTCGCTGTGCTGCCTGGCCTAGCTCCCAGCCTTCCAGCTGTGCCGCGTCTTCTTCCCTCAGTGTTAGCGATGGTCCATCACTGGAAACTCTTTCTGGCCACAGAACCAGGAGTTGGCGTTTTCTGGGACCTCCTCTCCTTTCAGACTGTTACTTTTTTTTCCTGGTTGTTGTTTGTTTGTTTGTTTAAGACCAGGTCTTGCTACATAGCTCAAGCTGTTACTGGTTTTTTTGTTTGTATGTTTGTTTCTTTCTTTCTTTCTTTTTTTTTTTTTTTTTTGTATGTTTGTTTCTTTCTTTCTTTTTTTTTTTTTTTTTTTTTTTTCTTTTTTGAGACAGGGTTTCTCTGTGTAGCTCTGGCTATCCTGGACTAACTGTGTAGACCAGGCTGACCTTGAACTCACAGAAACCTGTGTCTGCCTCCTGAGTGCTGGCATTAGAGGCGCGTACCACCACACCTGGCTTCCCCCCTCTACTTTGACAGGACCTCATGTAGTTGAAGCTGCCTTGAATTCTATATGTAGTCAAGCATGATCTTGAACTCTTGATTGTTGCTCCTCTTTCCCATGCACTGGGATTATAGGCATCTGCCAGTGAATCTAGTATGTGGTGCTGGGGATTGAACTCTGCTTTGTGCTTGGTAGACATGCACTCTGCCCAGTAAATCTGAGTTCCTGCCCCTAATATATAAACTTTTTATTACATTTTGTTTTATTTGTGTATGTGTATAGATGCACATGTGCCAAGACAAGAGGATAACTTGTAGGAGTCAGTTCTTTCCATCATGTGACTACCACGGATTGAACTCAGGTCTTCAGACTTGGCAGCAAGAGCCATTTCTCCAGCACCAATACATGCAATTTTAAATGTGTTAAAAAACTGACAGTGTAACTGAATGTGATGGCTCCTCGCTGTCATTCAAGTCGCTGGAGGGCTGAACCAGGATCACTGAGTTTGCTGCCATCACTGAGTTGGCTGCATAGTTCCTCCAGCCAGCCTGACCAGACTGCTACCATCCCTCTTCCGGCCTCTGAGGGCCCCAGGTCCGCACGTGGTGCACATGCATACATGTATGCGTGTAGAGTACCCACTAGGAAAAGTAGATGTGTGGAGGTGTATACCTTTGATCTGGGACTCAAGGAGTGGAGGTAGAAAGATCAGAAGTTCAAGACCGTCTTCTGCTACCTGAAACCCAAACCCACTCTCATTTTAAGAAGAGATTGGGAAGCATATTTGGCAAATTAAAGGTGTAATTTAATCAGATGATAGATTTACTAGTAATTTCTTTAATGTTTAAACAGTTTTCCTCGGTTTTATTTTTTTAGTGACCCTTGTAAGCTGGGGTTTGGTTCAGTAGTAAAATGTTTATGTACCACGAGAAAGGCCTGGATTTCACTTTCCTGCACCACAAATAGCAACAGAATGATAATGGTGATAATAACATCTTAAATGGTCTTCCTACATACTTTGTAATATTTAAAATTTCTTTCCTATTAGTCAGTTTTCTTTTTAAATATTTTGTTATTTTTAAATTTTATTGTTTTATGTGTTGAGGTATTTTGCTTGCATGTATGTTGGTATGCTACTTGTATTCTTGGTGTTTTTGGAGATCAGAAGAGGGCTTCAGATCCCCTGGAATTAGAGTTAGAAGTTGTAAGCTGGAGTGTGGGTGCTGGGAATTGAACCCAGAGCCTCTGTAAGAGCAGCTCTTACCTGCTGAGCCAGTGTTTGTGGCCTGTTTTGCACAGGAGCATTTTTATATGAGGTGTGCGAGCGTATTCAGGCCTGCGTCTCCCACCCTCAGCTGCACACTTTAAATCTTACTTCTTTATTTTGGTTTAGACAGGCTTGGCAGGTAGCTCAGGCTGGCATTGAACTCAGGCCTGCTGCCTCTGCCTCCCACGCACTGGTATTACAGACATTTACCACCATTTCTGGCTACTTTTCATGTGTTTTAAATTGGCATCTACATGTGAATTCTGAAAGCATTTGGTTTGTTTTTTTTTTCTTTCTTATCTCACTTTACTGGACAGCTTCTCCTGACTGCTGACCAAGCCCTTGATTCTGTGCATGATAAAAGTAAAATTCAGCTGCATTTTAACCCCTACCTCCTGTTTCTGTGGCTGTCACCACATCTGCTCGGTTGCCAGTGCTGCAAACTAGGGATCGTTCTCCATTCTGCTGTGTCTAATTGGCCAGTTGTTTTCCCCTCTCTGCTCGTTTCTTGCTGTTCTATTTCAGGCTGTTGTCATTTCCTGACTGTCATAGTGACCTTTAAAAAGAAGTGCTTTTCTAATAAGAGAAAGTTAATATATTCCCATGTGAAACAGGAAAAATTCTAGATTGAACCTGTCTTTGTAATTCTGAGATAAAAATCACTGCTAACATTGTAGTCTCATTTCATGTATATTTTATGCATAATTGAGATAATTTCTACATGTGCATCCTTTTTCCTTTTCTGTTTTTCTCCTTATTTGCATATATATGTAAGTATACATACATATGTACACATACATGTATGTGTATGTACCCCTGTTTGAAAGGTCTTTTTACGTTTTTGGTAGTACTGGATGCTTAATGCAGGACTTTGTTCCTTCTAGGTAAGTGTTCTACCACTGAGCTACAGCCTCAGCCAGACCATGCTAAACCATAGTTTTATTTTATTTATTTATTTAATTTTGAGACAGGATCTCACTGTGTAACCTTGGCTGGTCTGGAACTTGTTATATAGACCAGGGTGGCCTTGAACCCATGGAGATCTGCCTGCCTGTAACAAAAGATTTAAGAATAAACATGTGCTAAGCATGGTGGTGCAAGACTGTAATGCCAGCAGGAGGATTGCAGTAAGTTCAAGTTCAACAAAACAGTAAGCAAACAAACATGCCTGTAATCCCAACACTCGGGAGGCAAGAAGAGTGCTGTGAGTTTGTGTCAGCATGGGCTGCCTGCTCCAGGCTAGCCTGTTGTACAGTGTAAGATCTCGGCTTAAAAATATGACAACAAAACCAACCAAACGTTTTAAAAAAGAAACCCCACACCTGCAGAGACCGGTACTCCAACCAAGTAGCATGCACGGAGAGGACCTAGACACCCTCCCTGCTCAGAGGAAGCCCATAGATGGCTCAGTCTCCAAGTGGGCTCCCTAGTAAGGGGAGCAGGGGCTGTCTCTAACATGAACTCAGTGGCTGGCTCTTTGATCACCTCCCCGTGGGGGTGGTGCAGCCTTGCCAGGCCACAGAAGAAGATAATGCAGCCAGTCCTGATGGGACCTGATAGGCTAGGTCAGATAGAAGGAGAGGAGGACCTCCCCTATCAGGGGACTAGGGAAAGGGCACAGGGGGAGAAGAGGAGGGATGGGTGGGACTGGGAGCAGATGAGGGAAGGGGCTACAGCTGGGATGCAAAGTGAATGAATTGTAATAAATAAATTAATTAATTTAAAAAACCCCACAAATAACAAACATGTCTTCCTCATAGTCTCCCAATTTTGCTTTACGATGTAATTTTTGGAGAATCCTGAAATTACCTGATGCCTGTCTTTCATTCCCAGGTATTCTGATGTAAATGGGTTTGTGCGTGGCCTGGGCCTGAAAATTTTACTTCAGTTGCTTAGGTTTTTCCAGTGTACAGGAGAGTTTGGGAACCACTACTGTTCCTGTTCAAACAGCAATGTCTGTGGCTGGACATTATCTATCTTGAGTGGGCTTTTTTTACTTTTGGTTTTTTGAGACAGTTTCTCTATGTAACCTTGGCTGTCCTAGACTCACTTTGTAGACCAGGCTGTCCTCGAATGTACAGAGACCCTCCAGCCTCTGCCTCACAGATAGCCGGGATTATAGGCATGTGCCGCCACGCCTGGCTCTGTTTTGAGTTTTATTTCCTACTGATATTTTTACTTTTTACTAATGTTCTTGTAATTGAAAACTGGAGGGGTTGGGGATTTAGCTCAGTAGGAGAGCACTTGCCTAGCAAGTACAAGGCCCTGGGTTTTGTCATCAGGTCTGGGGGAAAAGGAAAGAAAACTGGAGTTTGAGTTCCTGAAGATGCAACTCTCTTAGGACCTTTTCAGAAATGGGTATGAGGCAGAGCAAGTGAGAGGGAAAGAGGTGCTCTTATGAGATCCTCTTACTTCTTCCTATTTTCTGAAATTTTTAGACAGAAATCTGTATAGTCTTTCTATTTTTCTCTTAAAACAAAGAAATGCTTGATAGCACCGGTGTTATCTCTTAGTGTTTTGTGACTTGATGAGCTGTTTTCCTCCATAATCAGCTGAACTCATAGGTCATCATGGTCTCTATCTTTGTAAATGGCAGAAGATGATCCAGTTCTCATTTGAATATTTGAATATGTTTAGTATTTTCAGATGAAGCCACAGTAAGGGCATTGTTTTTTAAAGTTCATTCTTCATATTATTTGTCATTTGAAATTTTAAAAGGTTAAGGAATTAGTAACACTGCCCTTTTCAAGACTTAAGCATCTTTGAATTGTAATGCTTAAAATGGAACTAGTTAGTTAAGACCAATAACTAAAAATGTTCCTTTACTAGTTGAGAGAGACCAAGCCAGGCGTGAAGGTGCACACATGTAATCTCAGGACTTGGGAGGCTAAGGCAAGAAAATTGCCATAGGTTTGAGGGCAGCCTGATCTATACCGTGAGATTGTAACTACGTCTCCCAAGTGAGTGAGTGAATGATGACTGAATGAAAGAGCATGGATTCGGGCAACCTGTTTTGAGGACAGTGTCATCTATGGTTCTTGTGCTGAGACAGTACCTCAGAGGTCCACTGGCAGCTGTTTGTTGAATGTCTAGTTTTGAATAAATGTAACCTGCCCTTGTGTATCTTTTTCCCTTCCAGTGGCAGCATGGAGCCTGCGTTTCACAGAGGGGATCTCCTTTTCCTCACAAACCGTGTTGAAGATCCCATACGAGTCGGGGAAATCGTTGTTTTCAGGATAGAAGGAAGAGAGATTCCTATAGTGCATCGAGTCCTGAAGATCCATGAAAAGTACATGCCAGCCTTTCGTCTGTGTTACAGTCTGAAGTGTTTAATTTTGATATACAGAATGTGTTGAAGAGGATGGGGGCTGGAGAGCTGGCTCAGCAGGAAAGAGCACTTGCTGCTCTTGCAGAGCGCCCAGGTTTGGTTCTCCAGCACCCACCTACAGGATGGCTCACAACCATCTGTAACTTCAGTTTCAGGTGATCTGATGCCTTCTGCCAACCTCTGGAGGCACCAGGCATGTCTTTGGTGCACATACATGCAGGCAAAACACTCATAAACATAAAACTTTTTTTTAATTAATAAAGAGGGCTGGAGATGTAGCTCAGTTACTGGAATGAAGCCCTAGCTCAACACTGAAATGCAAAACCCAGGCCTTGGGGTGCATATTTGTAATGTCAGGACTTGGGAGGCAGAGGCAGACAAGTTAGGGTCATTGTTTGCTTACATAGCAAGTTGAAGGCTAGCCTGGGCTAAATAAATGAGGCTCTTCTCTAATAATAAAACATTGTAAAGAACAAGAAACCCTTGACCTTCCCAAAAATCATGTTATAAAGGTTAATTCTAAAAGTAATTCCCTGATATAATGGAATAAGTAATCCTGATGAATAGAGAAACCTTAAAATGACAACAAAAGCAATAAGGCAGTATAACAATAATAAATTTGTCAACTTCTTTTGGAATACTGGAATTAACCAGGCCAGACCCAAATTTATCCACTTTTCAAAGGTCAGCCACCTGGCTGGGTGGCTCAGCAGATCAGAGTGCTTGCTGTCAGGCCTGATGACCTGAGTTCAGTCCCCAGGACCCATGGTAGGACAAAACCAAAGTTCAAAAGTTGTCCTGTAACCTCTACAGTGCCTGCTCCATGACAATATATAGACACAACATAATGATGAATGAATTTAAAGTGTAAACATTTTTAAGAGCCTGGGAAGATGGTTTATGACCAAGCCTGATGGCCTGAATTCAGTCCCCAGGACCCACATGGTAGGAGACCGGGCTGGAGAGGTCTGAACTCCACATGTACACGTGGTGTGCACAACACTGAATGAATCCTTCTGACCTTCCTGCTCTTGCCTCACGAGTGCAGGATTTATGAACATGTGCCAGTGCGTGAAGCCCAAGATAAAGGTCTAAAATATACATTGTCTGCCTCTGTCTTCTTTCTTTCCTTCCTTCCTTCCTTCTTTCTCTTTCTTTCTTTCCTTCCTTCCTTCCTTCCTTCCTTCCTTCCTTCCTCCTTCCTTCCTTCCTTTCTTCCTTTCTTTCTCTTTTTCTTTATTTCTTTTTCTTTCCCTCCCTTCCTCTCTCCTTCCAACAGTTTCTCTGTGTAATCCTATCTGTCCTATACTCACTCTGTAAACCAGGCTGGCCTCAAACTCACAGAGAAACACCTGTCTCTGCCTCCCTGAGTGCTGGGATTACAGGTGTACACCACCATGCGTGGTCTAAATTGTTTTTCTGAGTAGAATCTTTCATTTTAGAAGCAAAAAAAAAAAGCGTGTTTACCTCAGAGTGAGAACAGGGAAGAAAAACTTCTGCTTCCCTGGGTCTCATTTTCTTGAGATAATGTAAAGATTTCAGAAACATAAATCATGAGCTTTTAAGTGGGTGGTCTCTGCCCAGCTCTGCACTCCTGTCCTTTCAAGTCTGTAGTATTTGTAGTTAAAACTTTCATGAGAAGGGAGAAAAAAATGGACTAGGGACCCGAAAAGCTCTCTTGCATGGAGAAAGTCCTCAATTAATACTGACTGGCTCAGCATCTTATAGTTTTTCTCCATTTAATAGGTACTCATGTGGGGTGATGCTCACCTTAATCCCAGCACCAGAAAGGTGAGGTCAAGAGGGGAGCACATTGCAGGCCATCCAGGGTAGCAGAGTGAGGGAAGGTTGCCTGTACCCCAATACTCACGGTCAGAATTTTTGGTGACCTCTCTTGTGCCTTCTGGATGTTGGGATTCCATGCGGGCATCCCCACACCTGGCTGGAGCAGATCTTAGTAGGTGTATTGAGGGGTGGTCACCAGGGAAGAACATACGTTCTGCCTTCAAGTAGACGAGGAAGGAGTGTGCTGTTGCAGGAAAAGGTAGTACTCTCTCCTGATTACAGCCCAGCAGGGGAAAGCGTGTGAGTATTGTTCTGTGGCAAGCAGGTCTTTGGGGATAGCCCAGTCCGCAGCATTCCTTTCCTTCGTGTCTGTCTCTTCTGTTGGATTTTACTTCCCGCGCTGAGTGGCTGGTGTCTTTTCCTGGTTGAACTTACTCTTCCCCTCTGATGCTCTTGATGCTCTCTTACAGTCAGTGGCTGCTGGCACCTGTCCTCTTTAACCCTCCAGAATATCTCAGACATTCTTGCACTTACTGACTTGTCAGCTACAGTGCTCTGTATATATTTGCATCTTTCTTTTAAATCGGAACCTCATTTTGAATGTGGCATTTGCACTTAACTGTCTTGGTGTTTGCAACACCTCCCAATTTTCACCTGCAGTTCTAGCATCTTGGGAGTGAGTTTCCTGAGTGGATATTAGTCAGTAGAAACCTGAAGCTAATTTTTTTATAGGCTGCGATTGTTAAAGACACTTGGATTAATTTAGTTTGATCTTTATTAACTGTAAATTTTGCTTTGTTTTCAATTAAATTTTAAAATTACCAGAGGTTGGGCTTGAGAGGTGACTCAATGATTGAAAGAGTTGTTGCTCTTGCAGAGGACCTGCTTCCATTCCTGTTATCCACATGTACCTTCAGGTCCAGGGGATCCAGTGCCCTCTTCTGCCCTCTGTAGGCACCAGGCGCATGCATGTTGCACATACATATAAGCAAGCAAAACATTAATACATAGACAAATAAGTCTAAAAAGCAATTTGTAAATTGCTATTCTTTAGTAGCATTAAATTCCTTGACTTTTTTTTTTTCTTTCCTGAGACGGCCTGTAGCCCAGGCTGTCTTCCAGCTCTCTGTGAGCAGAACAGACATCAGGATTGTGTGCTGTGCTGCCCTGCGCAGCTGGTGCGGGCTGCGACTGAAGTGAAGGCCTAGGGTAGGCTAGCCAAGCACTCGCGACACTCTGCTGCCAGCCCCAGAGCAGCCAGCCCCAGAGCAGCCAGTTTTTTATTGCGCAGAATATTTTGTAGCTTTGCTTTTTCTGTTTTGTTATGTTTGTTTTTGAGTTGGCTTCTCTGTGCAGCCCTGGCTGTCCTTGAACTTGCAGTGTTGGTTGGGCTGACCTTGAACTCACAGAAATCCAGCCAGCTTCCTCTGTGTTGGGATTAAAAGCATGTGCCACCACACCTCACCCAGGATAGTGTTCTTACAAGGGCTACCACACCTGAAGCACTGGAGCTTTGCTTTCTGGTAAAACTTGTTTTTCCAACAACTTCGTACTTGCTAGAGAGAAAAGAAGGCACTGTGCAGTTAAAGCATGCCGTAGGTCGCTGCTGTTTATCCCTTGCTCTGTTATTGTAACCCTGAGATTTTGTATTTAGAGGTTTTCAGGCACGCGCAGTGGGATCTAATGAACCCCATGTGTCCGCATCTGCCAGGCAGCATGTGGCCATTTCTGTGTGACTACACGTTCCTTTCTTCCTCCTGTTGTATTATTTTGGCCTAGATCTTCAATATTATAGTATATAACGAGTATTTTGATAAATTTCTATAAAACAGCCATTTACAAACTAAAACTATAATTAGTGTGGGGAATAAATTATGCTATAATAGTGAGTATAATGAAATATAATAGAAATAATAACTAAATATATGATAAATTAAAATGAACAATTTCTTAAAATTATTGAGTTTCTAGTTGTTGTTCAACTTACCAATTTCATTGTGACTTTAAGTGTTTGAACTTAGGTCAGGTAAGGTCCTTGGCTGAGGTTGGTTGATGTAACTGCAGCAGACACTTGGAACATTGTTTAATTACCTCTGTTTTATGAATTGCTGTTCTTCATTTGGGAGGCACTGCTATACTAATGGAGGTCAGGGAACAACTTGGGGAAGTTGGTTCTTTCCTCATACAGTGTGGTTTCTGGAGACCAAATTCGGGTTGTCAGACTTGGTGACAAGTGCCTTTACCTGCTGAGCCATCACACCAGCTGCACTTTATAGACACTTAGCTCTAGAGGTTCCTTTTCCAACACTCTTTTTTTCCATGCAGAAATTTTCATGTTGCTTAAAGGAACTGAGCTATTCAGTGGTCTTTACTTTGACAGTTACTTCCTGAGGGGTAATTTAAGGTGTCCTTTGAGTTTTACGTTAGTAGGAAATTGGTTGTGAATATTAAATATAAAATGAGGTTTGTTTTATATGCTAGTTTTTCTTCAAGTAAATCTTCATGATCATCTAGTATCATTTCGTTCATTTCCTCTACAAAGTGTTCATAATGCTTATATAGTATTTTGGCTCCTCAATGTTAAACTTCTCACTTATTTCTAATCTTTCTCTATGCTAAACAGTCCAACTATAAACATTCTTTTAGCCAATTAAAAGAATTGCAGGCTGGAGAGATGGCTCAGAGGTTAAGAACACTGGCTGTGTGTCCTAAGGTCCTGAGTTCAATTTCCAGCAACCACATGGTGCCTCATGACCATCTATAGTAAGCTGTGGTGTGCTAGCACACATGCAGACAGAATGCTGTATAACTAATAAATAAATAAATCTTTAAAAAAATAACACAAGAATTGCTATTAGACATGATGATTGATCACGCAGTGCTTGTTGATAAGAGCCAATTCTGTGCATTAAATGTTGTGAGTGTGTTTGGTGACTTGTGTTTTTCTTTCTTTTTTAAGGCAAGATGGACATATCAAGTTTTTAACCAAAGGAGATAACAATGCTGTTGATGACCGAGGCCTCTATAAACAAGGACAACATTGGCTAGAGAAGAAAGACGTTGTAGGGCGAGCGAGGGGGTAAGCATCCAGGGGAACACCTTGAGCTTTTCACATTACTTTAAACAGGGTCTTACCGACTGACGGGGCAGAGCTGTGTGCACAGTTGGTCCTGGTTCCGCCAAGTTATCTCTTTGTCCTTTAAAAGATACACATCTTACAAAGCAGCCAAGTCTTAAGGCATACTATTCCTGAGGGGAGGAGTGGGCACATAGAGAGTAGAATACTAGTGAAGAGAGAGAGTGCATATCACAACTAAAAAACAATGTGTTAGCCAGGGGTGGTGGCACACGCTGTAATTCCAGCTCCTAGGAGGTAAAGGCAAGAGGATCAAGAATTCAGGGCCAGACTCACTACAAAGCTATGAGTTTACCACTAGTCTGTGCTACCTGAGACCTCGTCTCTAAGAACAAGAATCACTTCTTCAGTTTACCTAAGGAGTATTGATAATCAGGATCTAGAGTAGTATTATTACTGCTCATTAGAATTTTATTGAGACAATTGTTCATCTAAATTAATTTTATTGTGTTAATGTGTCATATTGTTTTATTTCTAGTCTTGAAGTTGATGAGGTCAAATGAAAGTCTTAAATTATATTAAGCCTATTTATTTCAGATATCAGGAGAACAGATCAGTGGAGGAGAGGAATTGTAAGTTACTGGTGTAAGGAAGTATGGAATTACTACTTTGATGTATTAATAGTATTAACGACAACTCACCTTTATTAGGGCTTGCTGTATTCCAGACACTCATTGTATGTGCCTTCTAAGTATTGCTTCATTTTAACCTCCAAACAACCCTAAGATTCCCATTCTGCAGATGAGGAAACTCAGACAAGCCATGTTATGTATCTGAGATCATGCTGATGGTGGCACTAAGTGGCAGGAAACTCCAGCGCCCACCCTCTGAGCCATCACAGAATCGCTGGCATGGTGTCCCTCAAATGGGTGGGTGCTGGTTCTTTCTTCGGGTGCTTCATAGCATTCTTACTGTTGACAGAACCCCTGGTCCTCTGTACTAAATAAGTCAATTATGCATAGGCCATCTTGCCCTGACACTATGCTGTGCAGAAGGAAGTGACTATTGAATGAAAGTTTCTTCAGTTGCAGCGTGAAAGATGTAAAGGAATCCAGATCAGAACAAGGACTGTTGTGTTGTGTTTTGTCTGCATGTGTGTGCGTGCGTGCCGATCTAACTTCAGGGGGATTTGTAGCATAGTCCACACTAGGTCATTGGTGGCTCTGAGAAATAAATATATTTCCAAATTTCCTCATTTCCGAAGATGCTCCTCTCATGGTTTTTTCAGACTCATTAATCTCTTTAGTCTTTGTTTTTCTTCTAGTTGTAAATCTGCAGATACATTTAGAATAAGGAAATAGCAGTTATCAGAAAGTAGGGTTGCTTTTTTTTTCTCCTCCGCCAATATTTACTATTAACCTGTGTAGGGATAAAGATGTAAGTGGTTTGGTTTGGTTTTTCAAAACAGGGTTTCTCTGTCTTTTAAAATTCCAAACTATATAAAAATTAAATTAAAATTTCACCTTTGACGATATAAGTCCTTTAGTGGCGTTTAATTTAAAAATGTAATAATCTGAATTGAGTAAAGTTTCTTTGAAATATAAAACACCTGGGACATGAGCAGCTGGCAGACAGAAGTTTCACTGTAACTCAGTTTTCATCGATTATCCCCCCCATTGAGTTTGACGTATAATGTAATGAATCATGTGGAAATTGTATTTATAAAACACAGAATCAGCCTGTGCCTCACTCTTACAGGCAAGCTTGTGACTCTGGTACAACTGTCTTTAGAAAGTAAAGATAGTTTTGCACACATATACCTATGGTTCTGAGCCAGACTGTTTCAGAAAGTATCTTTAGGAAGTAAAGATTACTGCGCTCATATACCTATGGTTCTGAGCCAGACTGTTTTTAAAAATGTTGCTGAAACAATTCACATATAAGATTCTCTGAGGAGAATAACTTCCAGACGTTAGTATATCTATAAATTTGTGGAGCCATCACCACTATCTAATTCCAGCACAGTTCTGGCCGTCCTCAGTAATCCTCCACACTCACTAGCAGTCACATCTCCTCCCCTTCCTCCTGCAGCTGCTGACCACGCTAACCTACTCTCTCGGGATTGGCCTGTTTGCAGTATTTTTTTTTTTAGATTTATTTATTATTTTCTTATACAGCATTTTTCCAGCATGCCAGAAGAGGGCACTAGATCTCACGACAGATGGTTGTGAGCCACAATGTGGTTGCTGGGAATTGAACTCAGGACCTTTGGAAGATCAGCCAGTGCTCTAGACCTCTGAACCATCTTCTCCAGCCCCCTGTTTGCAGTATTTCATGCAAACAAAATCATACAGTTGTGGTCTTCTCTGTTTGGCTTCCTTCATCTGTCTTAATTTTCAAGGTTAATTCCTCTTGCAGCATGCAATAAAGTTTTTAAAAATGTAACTAATACTGTACCAACTAAATATTTAATAGAGATGATTTTGGAAAGTCAGAAAGTTAAAAAAAAAAAACGCAAGAGGACCTGTTAGTCACTGAGTTGAGAGCAGTGGGAGAAAAAGATGAGAAAGTAGTTGATACAAAATATTATAGTGAAAAAAAGCATGAAACTAAGGAAGGAAAAACTAGAATAATGATGTTTGAAGCATCTCAGCAGAGCTGTCCCACTGGAAGAGGAAATATGTTCTTAAAGGGAAGTGTACCAGGCAAAGTGTCTGCTCTTAAAGTTTGCCACAGGCTTTGATAATGGAATGGAAATGCTAATTACCCTGACTTGTTTACTGTACACTATATACATATATGAAAAGAGCCCATAAAAAGTGATATCCCATAAAATGCACGCAAATTAAATGTAAATAAAAAGTAAAGCTTATGTTTAGATGCAAGTGGCGCGTGTGTGTAACCCCAAGTACGTGGAGCTGGGACAGGGCCTCTCTTGAGGGGAAGCTGTTTGCAGCAGCATAGTGAGAATATATGTTTTTGGGTTTTTTTTTATTCTGAAACAGGGTTTCTCTGGGTAGCCTAGGCTGTCCTGGACTTGCTTTGTAGACCAGGCTGGCCTCAAACTCATAAGGATTCACTTGCCTCTGCCTCCCCGAGTGCTGGGATTACAGGCGTGTGCCATTGCACCCAGCTGAGACCATATTTTGAAAATTAAATAGGGCCTGGATTGTGGGTAAGAGCCCTTGTTGAGTTCCCAGCACCCCATGGAAGCTCACCGCCTCCTTTGTCGAGTAGCAGGCCTGCATGAGGTGTGCAGACGGGCATGCAGGCAAAACATGCATGCACAGAAAATAATAAATCTTAAAATAGTTCCAAACGTTTGGTGTGAGTTCTTTCTTGACTGAAATCAAGAACTACAATTTATTTATTCTTTATGAATATACCTTTTAAAATGCACTTTTACCAGGTAGGCTTGGTGGTTGCATGCCTGTCCTAACTGGATGAAAAGTTCATGACTAGCTTGAGCTACACGAAATCTTATCACTAAACTCCAAGCAGGTCATTCCAGAAATGAAACACGATCCTGGGATCATTATATAGTATAGTATTTTATTAAGATGGCTTCTGAGCCCAGACTTTTTTTTTTTTTTTTTTTTTTTTTTTTTGACAGTTTCATTGTGTAACTTGACTGTTCTGGACTCACTTTGTAGACCATGCTGGCCTCAAACTCCCAGAGATTACCTCTCTCTGCCTCCCTGCTGTGTGTGTGTGTGTGTGTTTTTTTAATACTTTCTTTTGTATGAGTGTGTATGATTATGTCAAGATTCCAGTGTAGAGGCTCGAGGACAGCCCAGAGGAATGGGTTCTTTCTTCCCACCATCCATGTTCCAGGGCTCAAACTCAGATTGTCAGTCTTGGTTGCAAGACCCTTTACCCAGTGAATCATCTTGTCAGCCCCAAATTTCTGTTTTATTTTATTTTTTGTTTCTTCGAGACAGGGTGTCACTGTGGAGATCTGGCTGGCTTCATATGGATCAGACTGGCCTCAAACTCATAAGGATCCACTTGCCCCTGTCTCCCAAGGGCTGGGAGTATGTTACTCTCATCACTACCATAGTTTTTGAGCCGAATTTGAAACAAGTTTATTAAATACTAGCCAGGACAATTTGGGCAGGTCCATCCCTGGGATTCCCAGAGCATGACACCAAATTACAAAAGTCAGGTGCTTATAAAGGCCAAGCCAATGAGGCTGTGTGCTTCCCACTTGGTCCTGTTAGGAGCAAGCATGCATCTTCCCGTGCTTGCTGTTCCTCCCAGCTGTGTGCCATCAGGCACACCCTGTGTAGTCGGGGCAGCTTTCACAGACTCGAAAACATGTGGCTTGCTGTCTTAAATGAACAATCCCCAGCCTTCTAGAAAATTACCTGTTGTTGGAGGAGGGAGGCTCACAGGTGAGAGGCATTTTTGGTTTCTAGATGTCTTCAGCACATCAGTTTAAACTTAAAACATAACTTTAGCCATCACATTTAAAGCTGTGCACTGCTACTCCCAGCTTGCCTCAAAATTCTTAAATCTAGATCCACTCTTAATTTGTGTATCCTATTTTCTTTACTATTTGGTGTTTAAGCTGATATGTTCATTCTTGCTCTCTCTTTTTAAACTTTTATTAATTACACTTTATTCACTTTGTATCCCCCCATAAACCCCTCCCACCTCCCCTCCTAATCCCACCTTCTTTCTCCCTTCTTCACGCATGTCCCTCCCCAAGTCCACTGATAGGGGAGGTCCCCCTCTCCTTCCTTCTGATCTTAGTCTATCAGATCTTATCAGGAGTGGCTGCATTGTCTTCCTCTGTGTCCTGGTAAGGCTGCTTCCCCCTCAGGGAGAGGTGATCAAAGAGCAGGCCAATCAGTTTATGTCAGAGGTAGTCCCTCTTCCCATTACTATGGAATCCACTTGGACACTGAACTGCCTTTTTTTTTTTTACCTTTATGTGCATTGGTGTTTAGCCTGCATGTATGTCTGTGTAAGGGTATCAGCTCGGAAATACAGACAGTTGTGAGCTGTCTTGTGGGTGCTGGGAATTGAACATGGGTCCCCTGGAAGAACAGCCAGTGCTCTCAACCGCTGAGCCATCGCTCCAGCCCCCTTCTCTTTATTTTTTAAAATATGTTTTTAATGTGTATGTGAATGAGAAAAGAAATAGAAAGGAAAGGATAAAAGGGAGAACATCGCAAGAAGCAGACACATCTGGGAGAGTCCAGAGTGGTCATGACACTGAACCATGTGGGGAGAGGGGGAAGAGAAGAGAGGGGAGAGACAGGACCAGGTACAACAGCCAGGAATCCAGAGGTACAGAAGGGAGGGGCAGCCCAGGTCCTGGGCTGCAGAGTTCAGGGTAGATGGAGGGTAGGGGATGCCAGGAGGACCTGGAGGCCAGGTCCGCTTGCCACTGCCCTGGGTTTGAAACTTAACAGCGTGACTGTTTGGTTTGCATTTACGTCTACACCTCGTGTGTCTGCTGCCAGAGGAGGCCAGAAGAGGGACCAGGGTTACACACCATTGTTAGGCGACCGTGGGAGTGTTGGGAGTCTCACCCAGTCCTCTGGATGAGCCTGTGCTCTTAACCCCTGAGCCATCTCTCTAGCCTTTACTTTTTCTGTAAATATCAGTTGTAATGCTAGTTATTTAGCAGACCTTTTTTTTTTAAGTGAATATCTTACTTTGTACTCCGGCAGTATATTAAGAGGAATATATTAAGAGGCGTTCCATAAAAGTGTACAAGTCTACAAAAGTGTACAAGTGTACATGTAAATAAAAGGTGAAGCCCCTGTGCAGGCGCAGTCAGTCCAGCCTCCGCCTCCCTCAGAGCTGAGGTGATGGCATGGCGGTGCCCCAGCAGCCTTAACAGCACTCACGGCAATCAACTCCAGCCCATACTCTACCCTGTAGGTGATGGCATGGCAGGAGCTGGTGCTGGAGGTAGTTGTGAGCGCCCTTTGTTTACTTATGTAAAGTCTTACTCTGCTGATGAGCAGCCCTGCTTTAACATGCCCGTGAGCCTGAGCAGTGCCGGAGAAAGTGCTGCAGGCTCGACTTGCAAGCCATTAGCGATACCCTTCTTCCCAGAGCTTAGCAGCATTTTGTAGTTGTCTCCTTCCAGCTCTCGGAGAGCCCACATGTTCACATGGGTGTGCTGTGGCGAAGCTGCTTGCCCCACATACCTGTTTCATGCACCTTATGTCAGACCTTAACATCCTGAACTTGAGTGTGCAAGAACTTACCTGGGGTGTATCTTTCAGGGATTTGTTGACTCAGAAAATCTGGGGACAGTAGAAAATTGTAGGTGGTGGTTTTATGTGTGTTTGATACGAGGTTTCAGGTAGCCCACGAGGGCCTCAAGCGCTACTGTAGCTGAGAATGACCGATCATCCGGCCTCCGCCAAATGTTAGCAGCGCAGGTGAACCCCACACCTGATTGTGTGCTGTTGGAGATCAAACCCAGGGCTTCATGCCGGGCATGTGTGTGTGTGTGTCTGTGTCTGTGTGTGTGCCTGTGTGTGTGTACCTGGACACATGTTTACTGGAAGGTTGGACTTACTTACAAGGCCTTGAGGGTGTGAGAGAAGAAGATTGCTGTCTCCTAGAGTCTGAAGGGGAGGCGGAAACCGTGTAATTAGCAGTGCAACAAATTAGTATAAGTTGTGAAAAGACCTCAAAGGCAAGTGTGTTTAGTGCTTTCAGATCTTCCACCCAGTGGGTTTGCCCACTTTGAAGAGATGAAGAAAAAGAAAGCTAGTGTGAACACAGGACTGAGGAGGTGGTTCAGAGGTTAAGGGCACCAATTGCTTCATTCAGGGGACTTGGGTTGAATCTCAGCCCCCACATGCAGCTCACAGCCATCTATCTCTAACTCCATTTCCAGGGGATCCAGTGCCCTCTACTGACGTCTGTGGGCACCAGGCATATATACATATACACACACAGGCAAAACACTCACACACATAAATAAAATAAATAGATCTAAATATTTTTTTAAAAATCAAATACTGGAGCTGGACAGATGGCTCCAAGTTAAGAACGCTGACTGCTCTTCCAGAGGACCCAGGTTCGATTCCCAGTACCCACAGACAGCTAATTACTGTAACTCCAAACTTTGACACCCTCACATGGACATACAGACAAAACACCAACTCACATAAAATAAAAGTAAATATTAAAATCATCAAATAATGAAAAAGTGTACAGGAAGATGGAGGGTAAGACTTGTTTGCTCGATGGGTGATAAAAATAGTTCTAGAAAAATTTCAGAGCTAGGCATGGTGGCACATGTCCTCACTCCAACATTTTAGGAGACTAAGGCAGGTGGGAGTAAGCTCAAGGCCACGTGGGCTACATTTCAAGATCCTGTGTGAAAAGTAAAATCGGGATTAAGAGGGCCAAGAGCAGACCATGGGTAAGTGGGTGGGCGAGGAAGCCCTGAGCTCTGGAACAGAGCCCTGCTGTTCCCTGGCCGCTCGCAGCGTACTGCTGTGCGCCTAATCTCTCTATGAAGAGCAGTTCCCGAAAGGCTGTGAGGCCACCCAGCCCCTAGTGTCAGAGGTACCAACTAGAGGCCTGAGCTCTCCAGTCTGCTGCTGCTCCTGCCGCACACAAACCGTGCACCTTGGGTGCGTGATTCCGTTTCCTCATCTCTGAAATGGTGAAAATCCTAACTTCCTTGTAACAGGCTGTTGAAAGGAAGAATGGGATGTATGCAAGGGGACTCTGTGAGCTGAAACTTAGTTCTCTGGAAGGCACTGGTAATGAATACTCAGTAAAGGTTAGCAGTTTTATTTAGGGTGTTCTGTGATGATAAGTTGTGTGCTTGTTCGTTCTAGATTTGTTCCGTATATTGGAATTGTGACAATCCTCATGAATGACTATCCTAAATTTAAGGTAAGAGCTCCTACCGTATGTTTGATTAAAAAGAAGCAGCCTTGGGTTGAGGGGATAGCTCAGAGATAGTGCATGCGTGAGGCCCTGGATTCCGTCCCCCTCCCATGGTGATCTCGTGTTTAATTCGGGAAACTGTTAAATGGATCACAGTTGACGCATGAAGGACTAATTAGATAGTGCAGTAACTGACCCTGGTCACAACCGAGTTAGGAATGATGGAGACTTGAGTGCTGTTGGAAGCGTCCCTGACGTGAGCTCCTGTTTGGTTTTCTAGTACGCAGTACTGTTTCTGCTGGGCTTGTTTGTGCTGGTCCATCGTGAGTAAGGAGTCGGCTCGCTGTCCTGGGAAGATGCTATGCCTGTTGTTACTGGATGTTTGGAGTAGATCCTGCTCTGTGATTGGCAGATATTCGGAGGACACACGTGTTGGCACGTCTTGGTAGCACTGGTTTGCATTAGTTTCTGTTTCCACACCTGAGGATGTGTGGGCGGGTGATGTGTGCCGTGGAGTGCACTCAAGGGGACTTTCAATCACAGGATTTCATATGTTGTCATTGTCACTCTTTCACAGTTTTGTACATCAGTGAATTTTTTATATTAAAAGGTTGAGCCAAAGCCCCCAGTGTTTGTATTTTGAAGCCAAGCTTCACTTTTAAAGTGCCTACAGAGTTCTGTAAATGAAAACACAGCTCTGCATGAGTTCAAACCTGTCATTCCTCCTGCAGTGGGAATGGCACAGACTGAGGTGGTCAGAAGTCTGACCTTTTCGAAATTTTAAATAAAAGACTTTGCACATTGAACCCTTTCCCTGAATTGTGTTTGTTGGGAAAGCTCCTGACATGTGCCTTTCTTGGCTGGTTCTTAGTACCCATTATGGGTTTAAAAAGGCTTTGATGTGGCTGGGCATGGCAACACGTGCCTGTTATCCCAGCACCTAGATATCTCAGCACGAGAAGCAGGAGGATCAGGAGTTCTAGGCCATCCTCAACTATATTGTGAGTTCCAAGCCAGCCAGTGCTAAATGAGATCTCCTCTCAAGAACTAGAAAGAAGAGGCTTCAGGTATGACGGCGGTCAACCAAATACTAAAAAATGGGTTTTTTTGTTTAGGTTTGGTTTTTGTTTCTATAAAGCCAGTTGACGTTCATAGGAAATCTCTTAGTCACATAGTTAATCTCTTAAAATTCTTCACCAAGGTGTGACTCAGATGTGTATAATCCCAGATGGTGTGACTGAGAGGTTCAGAAAAATCTCACCTAGTCGTAAAAACACCTAACCCTTTGTCCACTGGAGGCTTCTCAGCACGTATCCACACTGTATTAACATTTGGATGAGGCAGGTGCAGGAGCCCAGCACCTTCTACTCTTTAACTCTCTCTAATCTGCCTAAACCCGTCCTTTTAAGTGGCTGGCTTTGCATTTTCTCTAATGCAGCTTAAGGAGACAGAGTTTGAAATAGTGACTCAAGGCCCAATTGTGTTTTCTTTAAATTTTGAAGCTGCCAGGGAAACAGAATGTAGGGTAAACCAATATGCAGTAACATGGAATACTTCTCTTTCTGCCTTTTCTGTTTAATGTGAGGTCCCAGGGTTAGCACCTGGTCAGATCCTGTTTATTCAGCTGAGGCCACAGCTTGTGCTGTATTACTAATAGGGTGAAATATACAAGCTTCCAGAGCCTTCCCTATAGAGAATGCTGCCATGTGAAACCCATTAACTAAGCCTTATCCTTCATACTTTGCATATGGCACTTAAGGGTATCAGCTCTTATCAGAAGGCCTTTTCAGCCTGTGAGACATGTTTTCTCACGATCCTGGAGAGTGCTCAAGCTGCCTCTCCAGTGCATGGCAGAATATTATTACTCTGTTTCTTCCTCGCCGGTCATCTGTGGGAGATAGGGTTAATACTCTTTCTGTGCCCTGCCTCTTTTTTCCTTTGCTAGATGCTCCTGTTCCAAACATGGACTAAATTTCTCTTTAAAAGTAGCCAGAGCATTTGAAACACTTGGCTTGCTATAAAAGTAAAAAGCCAAAAGTAAAAAGATTATTTTGGGGAGAAGTGTTATGTTCCCAGTGTTTATATTGTTAAAGCTAAAACGTAAGACTTAAAACTAAGAGATGTGGGGAGCTAGAGAGATGATAGCTCAGCAGTCAGAGAAAGCACTGGCTGCTCTTTCAGAGGACCTGGTTGTGTTGACCTGCTTCCGTTCTCAGCTGCCACCTGGCTGTTCACAGCCACCTGTATCTCCAATTCTAGAGGAATCTGATGCACTCTCTGGCCTCCATGGGGACTAAAGACATATGGTATTCCTGCATACATTCAGGCAAAACACTCACACGTTAAAAAAAATAAAGGCAGGCTGGAGAGATGGCTCAGAGGTTAAGAGCACTGGCTCCTCTTCCGAAGGTCCTGAGTTCAATTCCCAGCAACCACATGGTGGCTCACAACCATCTATAATGAAATCTGGTGCCCTCTTCTGGCATGCAAGTGTACACGCAGACAGAACATTGAATATATAATAAATAAATAAATTTTTTTAGTGAATAAATTTAAAAACAATAAATAAAGGCTGGCTAGGCATGGTGGCGTGTGCCTTTCATCCCAGCGCTTGGAAGGCAGGTGGAGCTCTTGTGATTTTGAGGCTGTCCTGGTCTGCAGTGTGAGTCCAGGACAGCCAGGGCTCTGTTACACAGAGAAACCCTGTCTTAAAAACCACTAGAGAGGTAGGTAGATAGATGGATTGAAAAACTACTAGATAGATAAAAAGGTAGGTGGATTAGATAGATAGAAAGAGAGCGGCTGGAGAGATGGTTCATTGGTTAACAGCACACACTGCTCTTTCAGAAGATGGGAGTTCAGTTCCCAACACCCACATGAGGCAGTAACTCCAGTTCCAGGCAATCCAGTGCCGCCCTCTCGCTTCTGCAAGCGCGCGCGCGCGCACACACACACACATATTTTTCAAAATATAATAGATCCTTAAAACTACAAAAAAAAAAGAAGAAAAAATTTTGAACATTTTGAGGTCTTTTAAAATATAAGAAATTAAAGCAAATCTTGAATGGGGGGTCTGCTGGAGACGGCCTGCTTACTGGAGCAATGGGTGCTTGATGCTGTTGCGGAGGAGCTGGGTTTTCAGCACCACAGGGCAGCTCACAACTGCCCATAACTCCAGCTCCAGGGGATGCCACGCCTTCTGGTCTCCTTGGGCCCCTGCACTCATGTGCACATACAGAATTAAAAATAAAATAAATCTTAAAAAGAAAATGTAAGAAATGAGCCACACATGTCAGTACACACCTGTAGCCCAAACCACACAGGAGGCCGAGACGGGGGGACCATTTGAGCCCATGGATTTGAGACCACCTGAGCATCGTAGTGAGACCCAACTCGCCAAAACAGAAGTACAGGGTAAATGTAAGAAGTGGCAGGGAAACAGGATTGAATGGACATCCCAGTTCTTTGGGATTTGGCAAGATGAAGGAGAAGTGTGGAGGATTCAGCCACGGGAAGGAGTTAGGAAAGGAGTGAGCACTAATAAAACCTTAAATTGGAATTTGATACCAGGATGATCTCTTAGCTCTTTCTCACAACTCCAGTCTTTGTGTCATTTCCACAGCTCCAGGCTCAAAACCCTGACTTGACCATTCCATCTTTGAACTCAAGCTCGTCAGCCAATTCTCACAGGTTCAGCTGGTGCTAAGTTGTATTTTCCTGTGTGTCTCCTTGCTAAGCCCCAAATCTTTCTTTAGTCATCCATTTTCATGAGTGTTTACTGCTTCCTATTGCTTGAGTTCCACAGTGGTGTCCATGCTTATTCCTCTCCTATCCTGTATGTTCTCTGGCCCCAATGATCCAAGCATTGTAGGTAATTACTTTGGGTGTGCCTTCTGCTTTCAAAGAAGTGTCCTTTGACTGAACCATCCTGCCTCTCCCTCCTGCCTGTGAGGTTCAGGCTTTGAATGCAGCTAAATTGAATGAGCGTCCCCTTGCTGCTGTCCCTGGTGTTTTCACTGCATTGTCTCCTTTCATCTGTGCTTGGCTGAGGCCCACCATCTTTGGACATAATTCTGCTGCTGCTGAGCCTTGACAGCTGTACAGTGTTTTGGATTTGGGGTATGGTGTCAAGATTCCTGGCGGCTTTGAGCTCCTCTGCCGCAGGAGCCTTGTTTTAGAGCCTTCGTACTCTGCTTCCTGGTAGCGTGAAGCAGCATATATTAAATGTTGGGTGTAATCAGGCCCTTGGAAGCAGCGGCATAGTATCACAGATTAGTGTTGTTGAGCAGAGAGTATGAATCATTAAAGTGATTTGTACTTTCCTGTTATTTAGTAAGTACATTCTCTCTCAGCTTTGCCAAATTGGAATCTGAAAACTTCCTCTCGCCATGGTTCCATTTAAGCAACATCTACCCTTTCCAGATTTTTTTTTCAGGTTAATTCTGCTCTCTTGTATCTGCATGCCTGTCTTCCCGTGTCCTTTTTATTGGTGGGACTGTTGGCATTTGTCACTTTACCTAAGGCTTCCGAGAGAGCATGAGCTCTCTTGATTGCTTGTGCATTTTTCTGGGGGTTGCACAGAGGCTCTAGCTTTGGTTTCTGCTTTAGTGTTTTGTCAGGTCCCACTAGCCTCTCTTCACACGGGGAAAGGCACTATCCCATCATCTGCTTTCACCCTCCTATGACAGCATTCTGCCACTGCTGAACTTGAAATGATCACCTAATTGTAGCTGGCATTGCCTCCAGGCAGCTGGTTTTCTCTCCGTTCCTTGAGGTGTCCTTTGAGTTAGGATGGCCGGTGCAAGCTGTTTTCTGCCTACCTGTACCCTCATGGCTCTTCTGTTGCTAGAACCAAACAGTACCCGAGGCTGTGGGAAATCAAACAGCAGATAGGACCCTTTCCACACAAAGTCTGGATATAGAAAAAATGCTGCTTAGTCAAGGAACATTACTGAGATTAAAACAAGCAAAGCTTACCACAGATTGTAAAGACATTGCTTCCAAGAGTCACTGTAAGTCCTCTGGACTCTTCTGCTCTCTGCTCTCCCCAGACCCCATTCTCTGCACCCACATGGGTCTTGCCATGTAGACATGCCACCTTCGTCTATGCGGGTCACTGCCTGGGGTAAGCATTTTCTCATTCACTCAGCAGATGCTTATTGAACATCTGCTGTGCCCGACTTTCAGCTAGGCCAGCTACAGAAGTGAGTAAGCAAGGCCTTAGCCGCCCTCTGCGAACTCTACCTTAGTGGGCGGAGCATGTGTACACACCTCCCACACATGATCACTGGGACCACAGAAAGGTGCTGGGGAGCTCCCAATGGGGTTCCGCTTTTTTGATTAGTGTGTGTAGACTCCCTGCTCCAGACTGCCCAGCGCTGCGTCCACGGTCCTCTCTAGCATCACCTCAGGCAGCTGGCGGTCTCTGTTCCTCTTCCCACTAGAGTGAGTTAGGGTTGACTCCTTTAAGCCCGGAGGCAGGTTGGTTTCGTATTCATCTTTGGGTATCCCCTAGTGCCTGTTACAGTATTGTGGTTATTTTTACATTAATTTGTATACTTGTCTTGTTCCATACAGATAAATCTAGTACAATGTATAAAATATAAAATTGTAACTGAAGAAATTAGCGCTGAAATAATTGTTGAAGAGGAAACAGATAAAAGCAGATGTGAAACCAGTTGCCTTACATAAAGCCTTAGGTGGCAAAAGATTCTGTTGTCTCCTGGACAAAATCTGTATCTTTTGACTTGGTTTCCTGGTATCTAGTACAAAAAAGGAAACTGCCAAATCTGTGCTCTATGAAATGTGCATAGTATGTGATAAAAAGAAAATCAGGGGCTGGAGAGATGGCTCAGAGGTTAAGAGCACTGCCTGCTCTTCCGGAGGTCCTGAGTTCAATTCCCAGCAACCACATGGTGGCTCACAACTATTTATAATGTGATCTGGTGCCCTCTTCTGGTGTTCAGGTGTACATGCAGGCAGAGCATTGTATGCATAATAAAATAATAAATAAATCTTAAAAATAAGAAAATCAGGCGTTGGTGGCACACACCTTTAAACCCAGCACTTGGGAGGCAGAGGCAGGCAGACAGACCTCTAAGTTTGAGGCTAGCCTGTTCTACAGGACGAGTTTCAGAACAGCCAGGGCTACACAGAGAAACCCTGCTCAAAAAACCAAAAACAAAAAGTAATAAAAAGAAAGCGTATAGTAGTAGTTCCCAAGGTCAGAGAACTCTTGGAGCAGCCTATGGTGTTACATAATAGTTCCTGTCCAGATTAACATGGCATTCCTAGGCTGTTTCCCGGGTTTCTCCGTAGAGTTAGTTTGCCAGCATCTACAGAAAGCGGCCTCTTGGGTGGGCGGCAGCCCATGCCTGTGATCCTAGCACAGGGAGGAACGGAGGCAGGTGCAGCAGGAATTTAAGACCCAGCCTGAGCTGCAACAGTGAACTCAAGGCCAGCTTGAGCTACGTGAGACCCGGTCTCAACACACAAACCAAAAAGGCCACCTCCTTCCTCACCTGTGGGAATTTCAGATTTCCTTATAGTCTCCTGCAAACATCTAACTCCTTGCCTCTTTAGGAAATAGAAGTCTGTTATCCACATTAGTCTGAGACCCCCAGTCTCTTACCTCATCAGTGAAGAATATTTTACCTTGCTACCTCAGTTTTTAAGCTTATATAATAAAGACACCCTTTTCTCATATATAGCTAAATTGCACTATTTACTCTGATTTTCAGTTTGTTTTGGGTGTTTCCAGCATGCTTTTACCCACTCTCAATTAAGAATCATTCCTCTAGAGCCATCACTTTAATTGTCCCATCTATTTGGATTGGTAAACCGGGTTCCAGCTTTAATTCAAGAAGTCTAGTTAGACAAATTTATATTTAGAACTTAATGTTAGGCAAGTAAATAAATTAGCGGACATCAAGCTTTGGTCAAAGCTCTTAGTCTGACAACTTACTTAAGCCAAAAACAGGATGCTGTAGAATTCTTTTCTCAGAACTGGTCAAGAATTGAGGTGCACACCTTAAATCCTGCCGGCGCTTGGGAGGCAGAAGCAGATCAAGCTCTTAAAAAAAAGAAAAAAAGGAAGAAGAAAGAAAGGAAGAGGGAAGACGCGGGTGCAGCAGCGTCTTGCTTGGGGACCAAGCTGTCACAGGCACGTTGACGGGGCCATGCTCTCTTGCGTGGACAGTCTGGTCTCACTATGAACAAGTGAACATTTCTTGGCTTCCGACTTCAGGCTTTGCTCCTCCTAGGATCCCACCAGCTACTCTACCAAAAGTGCTTTACAGTTAGAGCAAGCTGCACTCTCCGGTCTTTTTCTGCATTTGCAGTCTTTAATGAAGTCGCGCATGGTGTGCTTCTACCCCTGCGTTTTCCTAGCTGTCCTCATATTTGCCCTTCTCCTTTCCTACTGCGCCCACTGAGCTTTCCCTTCCAGGATCTTCTTCAGTCTCTGTCCAGCGTTAGCCTGGTGATAGCCACCTTGCTGGGCTGGCTGCCCACACGGACAGTTGCGCCATTAGCCTTTTCTTGCTGCACCTTTTCAGTGTAGATGGCTCACTTCTTTCTATACACCAGGACCGCCTTGCCAATCTGCTGGCCTTTGTAGTGTCCTCAGACAACCTGCACTTGGTCATTCCTTGGAATGTGCGAAGATCAAATGGGCATTCTCCTTCTGTTTCAGCTCTTTGGGCAGAGGGGAGGACATCATGTTCTGAGAGTAAGGGCTGCACTGAAATGCCGTGTATTTACTTCAGTCAGAGCTCGCAGAGGGGACTGGGCCTTACTTTGATGGCTGCTGCCCCCGAGATGGCTACAAAGGGAAGAGCTCTTGTTCGCTATCCACCAAGCCTCAGAGTAGCCTCCGTTCTACCTGGGAGAGAACACAGTTTAGGAGTTTGCACTGTGTCTTGGCAAGGCCTGTGCACAAAAGTTCTGCTGTTCTCCTGCTGCACCGAGAGCCATTCCCTATCCTACCTTTGGAAGTTGAGTGGGCCATTGCAGAAAACCTCGGTTTGTAAAGCCCTTCTCTCCCACGGGTTTGCTCAGACTCTCAACTCTCTTAGAAATGATGAGATTCTCTATCACATTCCCAAGTCCGTAAACCTCTTTGAACAGTCAGGGGTGTGGCACATCCCAGCACTGGAAAGGTTGAAGCAGGAGGATTTTGCCAGCCTTGGGCTCCACAGTGAGTCTTAGACCGTAAAATCCAAAAACATTTTTAAAACCCTCTGTGGGGTTGAAGATACTGCTTGAGTTATATAACTGTCATTCATATGCATATCCTTAAATGCATGACTGTTACATGCAAATAGTTAGGAGCCTTGCCCGTGCTGTGCACTTGCAGCGCTGCTTGGCACCCTGAGCTCTCGGTGGTCAGCAGAGTGGCATGTTCCTGGCTTCCTGCTGTAGGCAGGGACCGTGTGTGTCAGGTGGAGCTAGTCTTCTGATCTGTGAACTTGTGAGAACCCAACTCAAGGCCTCGGTCATGCTCAGAGCAAGGCAGTGAAACCAGAGAGGCAAGTGCTCCTTGAGAACTCAGAACTCATCTTGCTTCTGAGATGATGGCGTGAGAAAACAGAAGTGCACATGTTAGGGAGAGCTGCATCTGTTCTCACAGCTTTGGGCGCGTGAGGCAGTGCCCCAAAAGTGTCAAGACAGACCCGAAGCCTGACTCCAGTGAAATGTCTGGGCAAGGAGCTTAATCTCTGATGTGATGCTCACCGTTTAACGCAGGAGAGAAGCTTGTTAAGTGAGGTCCTGCAAGCATTTAAGGAAGGCAGCGCTCATCAAATACTATTTTCCTTGCTTTCTACATCCATGGACCAAAGAGATAGTCTGGGAGTGTGATGGATGCAGAAGAGAGAGAGGCGGCCGCAGAGGGAATGATTATTATGAGGAGGTGATAAGAGCTATATCTGAACACCATGGCTAAGCTGTGACAAAAAAGCAGGGAGGTGTAAATGTCAGGTTGGGGGTGAGAACCGAGGAGACTGAAGGGAAAAGCCAGGGCCAGAAATGGACTGTCACTGCCCCGTGTGCCACATTGCAGAACCTCAGCGTCACAGCCTCAGAACGCTTCTCTGAGCCTGGGAGATGGCACAGTAAAGTGCTTCCCATGTAAGCATGACGACCTGAGTTCAAATTCCCAGCAGCATATAAAAGGCCTAGGGTGTTGGCAAGCACCTAAAATCCCAGTGCTGGGGAGCTGGAGACAGGAGGATCCCTAGGTTTGCTGGCAGCCAGTCTTAATTAGTGAGCTCCAAGTTCAGCAAGAGATCCTGCCTCAAAAAATAAGATGTGGACTGGAGAGATAACTCCTTGAGTAAAAGCACTTCCTGCAGCAAGGCTGACCTCAGTTCAGATGCCTAGAATCTATGTAGTAGAAACATGTAACACATGTGATGAGTGTTCCAATGGAGAGATGAGAGGTGTAGACAGGAGAATAACCCAGAAGCTTGTGGCCTGCTAAACTGAACTACGTGGCAGAGCAGCAAAAACAAGAGAGACCCTGCCTCAAACAAAACAGAAGGTAAGAACTGACCCCTGAAAATTGTCCTGGCCTCCACATATAGGTGTGCGTGCACACATTCTCATTCTCTCTCTCTCTCTTTCACACACACACACACACACAAAGGTGGAGCACGATTGAAGAAAATGCCTAACATGCTAACCTCGGCCATCCACAAGAATGTCAAAGATCTCCCAGGATGGTGATCCATAGGACTGCTGGGCCTTGCTCAGCTAGCTATGTCTAGGAGCAAGGACAGCAAACCAAGGATAGTGACTCACACCTGTAATCTTGATACTTGGGAAACTGAGACAGGAGGATTGCTATAAGTTCCACCTTATCTCAAACATAACAAAAAGATTGATAGCAGGTGCCAATTTGGGGCCAGACTATGAGGTTCTGGAGTGGCCCACAAGTATTCCGGGAAAGGATCCAAGACTTCAGAACCCATTCCATCAGACACCACGTGACCTACTTTACAGTGAGAGGTTGAACTCTTGGGAGCAGGGAGTTACTGTCCTCCCTGGTCCCTCCCACAGTGCTCCAAAGGTTGGTGTGCGGTGAACAGTTAAAGGGGTTGGAGCACAGATCTGCCCCTGCTCATTAAGCGATGTGACTGAAGGCTCAAGCTGTTTTCCACGACCAGTCAGGACAAGCTCCTCAGGAAGACAGTTCGGCTCCTTAACTAATAGCTGTCCTTCCCGGCAGTGGTGGTGCACACCTGTAATCCCAGCGCTCGCTCGGGAGGCAGAGGCAGGCAAATCTCTGAATCCCAGACCCTCCGGGGCTACACAGAGAAACTCTCGGTCAAAAAGAAAAACAAACCACAAATAGTTACACTGAATGTAAAACTATTAAAGGTATAGGGGCATGGGTATTTCTGTTTTACAATAGAAGAAAGTGTCATCCGGCCCAGTGCTCTTTCCACTGCCTCCTGCCCAGCTGTGATAGGCCAGGCCCTCCAAAGGGTGCCACTGCGGGAGACAGCTCCTCGCTCCCCTTCCCCATCATTCTATGCCCATTCTGGGCTCAGAACTTTTCCAGGCTACCCAGAGTGTGCTACTGATGAGAGAACAGGCGGTACAAGCAAGGCTCTGATCCCTTGAGACAGAGGAGGTGACAGGATTCTTTTATGGAGTTCCTCTGCGGGAGGATGCCAAACACCCAGCTGCCAAGAGCAGGGCTTCTTGCTCCACGTTATCTTTAAGGAGAAGCTTTGAGGGGTGATGTAACGACAGGATGGCAGAAAGCCAGCCGTGTCGGCAGCCAAGGAGGGCTTTTGAGAACCACCTTTGCTGCGGGGCGGTGCCACACGCCAGGTGGCTCACGATTGCGGTAGGTTTCTGCGAGAAACCCCAGTGAGGCAGTGCCCACCGCGGGGCTTGGGGGCGGAGCCTCGGGGGGCGGGGCGAGCTCGGCTCCTCCCGCAGGCTCCGCTCCAGGCCCTAGTTTAAAAGGCTGGAAGGCGGGCTTCAAGAACTAGTATCCTGAGAGTGCCAAGGAGCCGGCTTGGCACAGCCATGACCCGGCAGGCAGGGGGCTCTTGGCTGCTCCGCGGTCTCCTGCTCTTCGCGTTGCTCGCTGCCGGCGTCGCAGCCTTCAGCTGGGATCTCCCGGAGCCCCGCAGCCGAGCCAGCAAGATTCGAGTGCACCCTCGGGGCAACCTCTGGGCGACTGGTGAGTACTCTTAGGGGACCCCAACAGGCATGCCGCCTTCTCCTTGGTCCCCAGTTTCCTTTCAACCCTCTTGGAAGCTCTTAGTGGCGGAGCTCCTGCAGACCCCGGGGGTTCATCAAGTTTAACAGGCAGGAATCCCGAGACGCCCAGCAGTCACAGACTTGGTCAAGATAACCCACTCAGCAGGTTTAAGATAGGGCTGGGTCAGCATCTCAGATCTGGTTCCCAGGCGGTCCCCCTTCCCTTAGGAAGATTGCCAAGTCTCACCTCGTGTCTTCTCTGCACATCCATCTTTGAGGTACCTTCTCCACTTCCCTCCCTCGCCCCAAGCTCTCTCCCCTTCTTCCGGCTGTACTGTCCTCCGGTGGGTCAGAAAAGGCTGGCGTAGTCAGTCAGCTTTGCCTCCACCCAGACGTCTGTGGCCTCTTGCTGAGGGAAATGTTTCTTGTCTTCCCTCTGTGAGAGCTGAAAGGTAGACTAGACCAGAACTTGCCTAGAGTAATAAGGTCCTCACTCCCTAGCTTCCGTGTACCTTGGCACCTCCTTTTTAGGTCACTTCATGGGCAAGAAGAGTCTGGAGCCCCCGAGCCTGTCACTGGTGGGGACGGCACCCCCCAACACCCAGAGGGACCAGAGACTGCAGCTGAGTCACGATGTGCTCAGGATCCTCCTGCTAAAGAAAGCTCTAGGCATGAACCTCAGTGGCCCAGCCCCCCCCACCCCAGGTGAGCCCCTGCCCCAGGACCAGCATGGAAGAACCCAGCAGGGGTTCAGGGTGGAAATGCCTAGCCAGGGTACAATGGGTATGGATTCCACAAAGCCAGGGTCCTGGGGCTCCAAGGGGGAATATCCCAGCGAACGGAGAATGACGCAGCAGGCTGCATGAAAAAAGTTCCTCCTTGCCCATTCCCACTGTGAAGTCACGGACCGGAATTATTCTAGCCCTTAGACAGAGCTTTCTCCTCCATGCCACACAGCCTTGCCCAGCCCAGTTGTCTTCCACTACTAGCCAAGACCACCTTTGCCATGCCAATCTGTGCTTGCGGCCTGAACTGCGAGCCGTGAAACCTAGAGGTGGGAGGGGAAGTTACCAGTGGAGACAGAACTCAGGACCAGCTTGCTTTCCATCCTCCCGTCCATTTACCAATGGCAGGCTTTGTCATATCAGTGCCCTTGACAATAAAGGCCCTGGGGGGCTGTCCTGTGCATTTAGGATGCTTAACACATCCCTGGTCTCCACCACCACATGCCATTCCCTCTCCTCGCCAAGATCCCTCCACGCCGAGAGTGGTGCACTTGCCTTACAGTCCCAGATAGCTCAGAGGCTGAGGCAGGAGGATGGTTTGAGATCAGTTCAGGAAGAACAAAAACAAAAAAAGCCTTCAGACATCAATGTTGATGACCCCCAGGGGGAAGTGGACCCGAGTCACTGCCGGTTATAAAGCCCTGACCTGTGGTGCCCAAGGCCTTAGTGTGCTGCCTGGCTGGTGGCAGCTCCTCCTCCATGCTCTGCTCCTGGTGTTGTCCTCACTGCACGCTGCCCTCCCTGGCCCTTGTGGCTGTGTGCAGAAGGTGGTGTGGTGGGGTAGACTGGATGCTGGGGCCATACCCAGCTACCTAGTTGCTGGGTGACCTTAGAAATCCCTCAGCTACTCTAAGCCTCATGTTCTTTATCAAATGGAAATACCAGGCTCACCTCCCAGTAGATGAGACCATCTCCACCACGTGTGCAGTACAGTGCTGGGCACACAGAGAGCTCCTATCACCCCTCTGCTGCTGACCCCCTTCACATCCCCCGCTGTGACGAGCGCAGTGTACACGTGCTGAAAGGAGAGCTTCCTTAGAGAAGGGCTACCTCCAGTCCCAGCAAACATCCCAGAAACCTTGGAGGCAAGAGCAGGAAGCTTAGGCTGGCTGAGTCCAAAGAGAGATATCATCACCTCCAGGGACATCATTTTGAAAGGCCTGAAATACCAAAACTAACCAGGGAACCTCAGAGGAGGCAATACTGCACATGGACAGTAGTAGCAGGAAGAATCAGAGTGAGGGCTGGAGCAGGGCTTGGGAAGGAGACATGTTGCTGACTTGATTTCTGTGATGTCCTTTAGCTCCTGTGAAACTGGAGCTATACTCTGGGAAAACCATTACCCCTGACTCCAGGCCTTTCAGGGAGAAAGGTCCTCACTCAGAGGCTCAGCTGAGAGCCTGCCCCTGTCCACTCTGTCTACACCCAGCATATCCCTGTGATTTATGGACTCAAGGGGCAAGCATTCTCATTTTGCCTTCAGCACAGGAGCCTGCTGGAGCCAATACTGCAGAAGTGATGCCAGCAATGAAACAAACGCAACACTCGGCTTAGAATGTGCCCATCCAGGGAAGCTGCTGAACGGAATCCTTGCAGTGGCCCCATCTGGATATAAATCCTAAACTGAAGTGTGTTACTGTGATTTCTGGTTGGGTCACCAGGAATGTTGACGATGCAGACACGAAGTCTTTCCTACTGTATTTCTTGCTTCCCTGGTGAAGTCGTGAATAAAAATCCTGCTCTTTACACAGAATGTCTGGGCCTCTCCTTCCACCCACATCTGAGGAAAGGGGAAAGTTCTCTGGAGGGTGGCATGTCCAGCCAGATAGGGTGGTCTCAAAAAACCCTCACCATGGCACCAGCCAGGCAATGAGTGATTGGCAGCTCTCAGCAGTCAGGTATTGTGTTAGCTGCACAGGCCCATGGCCAGCCCTGAGCTTCGCTTGCTTCTGCTCCCTAAAGTTTCTTCGCCTGCAGTGCGAGGCTGCCTCCACTATGCTACACTCACCCCAGCGTTCAGCCCCACACCAAGCCTTAGTGCGGTACCTGGTGCAGACGAAAGAGACACTGGAATTCAGCCTTGCTGTGTCCTTACCCTTCTCTGTATGCAGGGACCTCCTCAAATAAAAATTAAATTGGGACGTCACATACTTTATTAATAGTGTCTCGTGTAACATAGACTGGCTTCGAACTCCGTCTGTTCAAATGATGACCCAAAACTTCTGATCCTCCCGCCTCTATCTCCTGCGCCCTGGAATTCCGAGTGGTGAATCACCAAAAGGAGGGGGAGCAGTTTACATGGTACTCGAAAACTATTTGGTGCTTGCTAGGCAAGCACTCCACCAGCTGAGCTTCATCCCCAGCCCAATAATATTCCTTCAATTAAAAAAAAAAAAAAAAAAAAATCCCTGCACGGACAAAATCACGCAAACTTCTAAATTAACTGTTCACCTGAAGTTCCAATTCAGTCTGTACTGTACCTGGCTTTGGGACACTGACAGCTCTTTGGCTGCACAGACTTGATCCTAAACAGGGGCATATTTGATGTCTCGGATCCTGGTTGTAGCTGCCAACAATGAATCTCTGCTTTTGCCCGGACTCTGCACACAGACCCATGGAAGCATCAACCTTGCTTCCGCGCAGCTCTGAGCGCTCACGACGCTGCTAGGCGGAAGGCCACGCCCTCTCCTCGCGAGAGCGCGCGCCTGCCCAGGAAGTCTGGCTGGCGGAAGTGGAGCGGCAGAAGCCACAGTTGCTATGGAGCTCGCGGAGGACTGGCTTGTGGAGTCTTTGCGCTTGTAAATCGGGCTTGGTGGGCGGTGGGAGAGGGCGCGGGGCCGCGTCCCGCATGACCGGCCGGAAGGTCCTAATCCCCGGCCTCTCGCTCAGGGACATTCGGCCCTTTGTAAGCAAGTAATGTGACCAGAGCCGCGCTTAAGAAGGCTGATCTAGCGCACATGACCAGTTATGTTGTGCCAGCCGCTAGGTTAACTTAAACACAGATTCTCATTCGCTTGTTCATCCCAACCTGGGGAAATCAACTTTTGTGGAACCCCAAGGGTTCCACAGATGAGAGCCAAGGCTGGGTTCCTGATGGCTGGCCTGGTCCTATATACAGTAGGCAGACTTAATCCCACGTCTACCTAACTCTAGAGCCTGGGTCCGCTAACCCTGCAGCGATCTCAGAGTTCTTGGTCAGCTGTAGAGTGTCGGTCAGCGTGATTTTTGTATCCCTGTCCTGCAGGTACCAAGATTTCCATGCATTTGACCTCTCAGGAGCCACTCGAGTCCTTGAGTGGGTTGGTGAAAAAGGTAACATCCCTTGACCGCCACTAACAGATGTGTTTCTGCCCCTCAGGCTGAGTTTCGTAAGATCTCAGCCTTTAGGGAGAGCCTTCCATTCCCTGACAAAAGGCTGCCCAGTGAATGGGGAAGAAATCAGCTGCAGCCTACGCCATTTCTTAACAGTTTGTCATGGTTACTGTTTTGTTTCAGGAGTCTTGGTCGCTGGTTATGAAAGTTTGAAAAAAAATGAAATTCTTCATCTGATACTACCTCTCAGACTCACTGTGAAGGAAAACCAGGTAACTTAAATAGGAAAGGTGATCATACGTGTCAGTTTATTACATTTCTGGAGTGCCTGTTACCCACCAGCTACTATCTCTGACAAACTCTGGTTCTGCCCTTAAAATCTAAGAGAAGGAGCCAGGTGGTGATAATGCACACCTTTAATCCCAGGGCTTATGAGGCAGAGGATCTCTGTGAGTTCCAGGACAGCCAAGGCTACACAGAAAAAGAAAGTCTAGTGGAAGGAGGCTCCTGTGCCTAGGGCCGAATGCCAAGCAAGGTCAGATGGTTCACAAGGGCGGTGCTACAGGGCAATCCTACTCTATCAAGAATAGATTTAGGGGCCTGGAGAGACAGCTCAGGGGCTCAGCACCGGTGCCATCCACACTGCAGCGATGGGAGCGCACAGGCTTTTCTAACTACTGCCCCGGAGCATCCAGCATCCTGTTCTGGCCTCCAAGGGTACCAGGTGTACATGTGGTAGACAGACATGCATGGAGGCAAAACACCCATACACATAGAATAAATAATCAAAAGTAGATACGGGCACGTGAGAAGTAGCCCAGTGGTGTAGCACTCACAAAGCCCTCTGTTCAATCCTTATACCATCTCACACACACACACACACACACTAGATGAGGGAGCCATTAGGGTATTAGGGGTTGGTGGATGAGTAAGATCACCTGGAATGAAGGATCTGAGGATTAAGACAGCAGGGACAGACAGACCTTAGGGAGCACATTTAAATGATGCAGAGAAGGAGTAGTCTTTGAAGTAGGAGGAAGAGAATGTGTGAGCAGTAGCTGGGTAAGTGTAGCCGTTGGCTATGTCTGCTAGCCAGCCAGAGCTGCACAGCGAGAACGTGCCTCAGGAAGAAGAAGGAAGACAAAAGAACAAGAGTTGAATGTGCCTGAGAGAGGGAACGCTTGCTGCGTGGTCATTTGGTCTTTGTTGCTAGAGGGACTCACCGGGCTTCTAGTGGGGGTGAGTGCTTGGTGCTAGTGATCCTTGGTTTCTTGGGTGAAACCATTTACCCTCTTCGACTCCTCCAGGAAAGCCTAAACTGCTTTTTGCCCCGTAGTGAGAGGGGCAGAGGACGGGCCAGAAGAAGGTTTGGAGATAGGAAGGAAAAGAAGAGGGACATGTAGTCACTTACATGTCCTGCCAAGGTCCAGCTGAGTGACTCCCATGACCTCCTTCCCTAGAGTTCAGCTGAGGCATTCATATGGAAAGCAGGTACTGAGCCGAGCGTGGAGGCGCTCATCCTTAATCCCAGCGCTCTGAGTTCCAGGGCAGCCAGGTCTACAGAGAAAATCCCAGGCGGGCCAGGGCTATACAGAGAGACCCTGTCTAGAAAAGGGAAAAAAAGCAAAGAAAAGCAGGTGCTGACAGATTGCGCCCACCCCTTTCTGTTTTAGGGCTTATTCCCAGAGAGGGATTTCAAAGTGCGCCATGGAGGATTTTCAGACAGATCTGTCTTTGACCTAAAGCATGTGCCAGGTACCAGGTATGGCCAGTCTGTGTCCCAGACCTTCCATTCTTTGGGGATGACAGGAAACGCTCTGCAGTGTTCCCTCTTTTTATCACTATGCCCACTTCTCAGTATACAGACATAGGTGTGCACATGACACCGGGCTCACACAGATTTGGCGTGGGAGGAAACCAGCAGCTTCTCAGCTGTTTTGATTAGTGGAGCCAACAGTGTCGAGTTGCTCCAGGGACCAAGTGCAGAATGGAGAAGTACTCTCAAGCGCCTCAGAGCTGACAGACACCTCCTACGGAAGCTCGGAGTTTCGCTCAGGGTTACGCGCTCAGGCTTCCCACTTGCGTCCTTTCTAGGTGACCACCACGACCTGTGGAAGTGTGGGCTCAGACCGCGGCTCTCTCTGAGCTGTGATCCTGTCCCTAAAGCAGGGTGAGCCTGCTCATCTGAGTGAGGGCTGCTGGTCGCAGGGATCCTGAGTGGGCTGGAGGGGAAAGGCTGCGGGTGAGCGTCCCTCCATCCGGACTGAGGTTTTCTGTCTCCGGAACAGATTGCTGGTAACCAGTGGCCGTCCGGGGAGTTACCTACAGGTGTGGCAGATCGGGGAGGACAATGGTGAGTAAAGCTCAGTTGTCGGAAGTTGGCGTTTAGGAAAGTGACTCACACACTCTCGTCCCTTCTGCTGAGCCAGTAAAAAAGCACTTATGGGAGGGGGCAGGGGACAGCAAGTTTCTGTCTACTTTTGTAGAAGAAAGATGAATCCACAGTGTGGCAGACAGGCCTTAAAGCAGTTCTTTGCACTTCCAGAGTGGAGTTTACCAACCCAGCCGCTGGCAGCGCACCTAGCCAGGACCTCTCTGCTGGACAGGGCCAGGGGCAGGGCTGAGCACTCAGGAGCACTCGGCTCTTGGAGGAGGGAGCATGGACGAGGGAGGTCCCTCCTGTTACAGTGCACTAGTTCTGGGAATGGAAAATACAAGCTACCAGGAGGCTCACGGACAGTCTCTCACCCAGCGATTATGCTACTTCCCAAGAGGCACAGAGAAGGTCCTGTCCCTTCTCGGAATGGTAGGAAGTCCCCCTGTGGGGACAAGCATGGTCCCCTGTCAGGCAGGCACCAGAGCATGTGTCCCTCTAGCCTGATGCAACCATTCATTCCTTCCCTCCTCCGGCGAGAGGTGCGTCAGAGCAGGCAGTGGCCGCCCCGTGCTGCACCCTGCAAAGCTTCCCCCCATTACCTCTCTAAGCCTTCCCTGGGGCGGGGGTTCTGTTGAGTTCATCCCTGACCCTGGGCAGGCTCTTTGACACTTGTCTGTGCGGCTGTTCCCAGTGCCTTTCGTCATTTATCTGTACATGTGGTAGGTTTTGCTGTTGCTGGGGTCGTTGTTGGCTTTTCTCTGTAAGGTTTCGCTGCATAGCCCAGGCCGTCCTGGAACTTGCTCTTGTAGACCAGGCTGTTCTCAGAGATCTGCCTGCCTCTGCTACGAATTAAAGGCGGGGGTCAAAGGTGTGTGCCGCCAACACCCGGTGTTGCTGCTCTTGTAATGATTTTATTGCAGTATGTTCTACCTCCCATACGCTTCATCCATTTCAAGTGGACAGGTCAATGATTTCTAAAGAAAATGCGCCAAGTTTTGCAGCCATCCCTATAAATCAGTTTTAGAACATTTTTATTGCTCCCATAAATTCTGTCATGCCATTTATTATTAATCTCACTCCACACCCTGCTCCAGGCAATTATTAATATATCTTCTCTATAGTAGGTTTGCCTATTCTGAAAAAAAATCTTTAAAAAAAAAAGATTTATTATTTGTACAGTGTTCTGTCTGCTTGTACCCATGCCTGCAGGCCAGAAGATCTCACTGTGGATGGTTGTGAGCCACCATGTGGTTGCTGGGAATTGAACTCAGGACCTTCAGAAGAACAGCCAGTGCTCTTAACCCCTGAGACATCTCTCCAGCCCCAGAAAAAAAAAATCTTATCAGTGGAACCTTTCACATATTCTCTTGATTCTGACCTTTGCCCCCTACCATATGCTTTTTTTGTTTGTTTTGTTTTGTTTTGTTTGTTTTTTCAAGACAGGGCTTTTCTGCGTAGCCTTGACTGTCCTGGACTCACTTTGTAGGCCAGGCTGGCCTCACACTGACAGAGCTCCAGCCGCCTGCCTCTGCCTCCTGGGATTACAGGCGTGCACCACAGCCGGCTCAGCAAATGCCTAAGACCACCCATGTTATGCTGCGTGCATCAGTAATGTGTCCCTTTTATTGCCGATACTGTTCTCTTGTATGGGTAAGGCACGGTTTTTCTGTCTGTCCTAGCCCTCATGTACAAATCCTGATATGGACATATATTGCTGGATTATGTGGCAAACGTACAGGGTTGTGTTTTGTTTTAAGAAATTAAAAGCGGAGAGTGGAGAGATGGCCCGGTGGTTAGTGCTGTTGCTGCTGTTCAGAGTGCCTAGGTTTGGTTCCCAGCACGTTTACTCGTCAGCTAGTTCACAGCCACCTGTTACTCCAGTTTTCGGAGAGCAGGCACCCTCTGCCCTGCGTGGGCACCTTCAGCATGGTGCCCTTAAACTCAGCAGGCACATACACATGCATAAAAGTTTACCAGGTGAGTTCGTCTGTGTCCCGCTAGCAGTGTGCAAAGGTTGCCATTTTTCCGTGCATTTGTCACCAGCTCTCAGTGGTTAGAGATGAAACCTCCTGCCTGCCGGGCAAGCACTGGTCCCTAAGCCTGCCTTTTGTATTACAGCCATTCCAGCAGGTGTAGCATTGTATATCACTGTAGCTTTCATTTGCTTTTTTCCACCAACAGCACTGAACGTCTCGTGTGTGGTTGTGAAGCCATTCATTTATTTAGTGAAATGCTGACCTTTAACCCACCTTTCACCAGCAGGTGGATTCATTGAGTCATAAAAGTTCTTTGTGTGTGCTGGATACAAGCTCTCCCTTAGAAACGATTGCTGACAATTTATCCCAGTTCGGTGTTTTTCTTCTTATTGTTATGTGTGGTGGTGGTGCTTTGCTTTGGTTTTGGTTTTGGTTTTTTGAGACAGTTTCTCTGTGTATCCCTGGCTTTCCTGGAACTTGCTCTGTACACCAGGCTGGCCTCGAGCTCACAGAGATCCGCCTGCCTCTGCCTCCCGAGTGCTGGGATTAAAGGTGTGATACAGGGTCACACTGTATAATCGTGGCTGTCCTGAAACTCATTTATATAGTCCAGGCTGGTCTCCAGCTTCCAAGCGCTGGGGTTAAAAGTGTATACCACCACTCCTGGCTCCTTGATCATCATAATGTGCTGGTTTGCAATATTGGGTGGGGATATTTTAGAGGCTATACTAATGTACTGAGTGGAGAAAGAGGCTGGATTCTTGTTTTATGTATGCATGTTGTTATTATAGTACTGGACGGAGAGGGAGCCCAGGGCCTCAGCTATGCCAGGCCAGTGCTCGGACATTGAAGCTTTGAAATGTCCAGCAGCTGAGAGCCCTCCCCATGCTCAGAGTAGCAGGTCCTAGAAGAATTTCCTTCAAATTCCAGAGGAGTCGGGAACTATAGAACAGGAGGGCCAGGCAGGCTCTGCCGACGTGGCCTCAACTGGATAGCCTTTCAGTGCTCCCTAGAGACCAGATAATAGTCCTGACGCTCAGGTGTTGTATCTGCTGAAAGCGCTTCTCAGCTCGTGTTGAGAAGTGTGGACGGAATACCCTAAGGGAGCCGTGGCCCTGGGAGGACAGAAGTCTTGGGGCTCGTGCTTCAGGGGAACTGTCCGGAAGGAACCTGCTGCCACACACTCAGGATCAGCTGTTCACTGTCCTTCTCACATTCTTTTTGGGGGAAAGAAAATACAAAGGATAAAATGAGATTTCGCTTTTCAGTAGTTTGTTCCGCAAATGACTTGTTCCAAACTGTCACAAGTGACATCAAGAGAAGTATCAAATGACTCCCAGCACTCAGGAGACAGAGGCAGATGGATCTCTGTAAGTTTGAGGCCAGCTTGGTCTACATAGTGAGACCTATTTCCAAAAACTTAACGATAGTGAAAAGGCCTCGGGGCTGGAGAGATGGCTCGGTACTTAAGAGCATGGCTGCTCTCCCAAAGGACCAGGATTCGATTGCCAGTACCTATATGGCCGGTAACAACTGTCTGTAACTCCACTCCAGGGGGATCAACACCTTCACACACATACAGGCAGGCACAACACCAGTACACATAAAAATTGTTTTTTTAAAGAAAAGCCTCTGATGATCTAGAACAGACTAGAAACAGCTAGCTAACCAAGCAGCCTGAGCCAGAGATAAACAGGAAAACTACAGCGATGAGAACCAAACAAAAGTTGAAACATTCATTCCAGCACTAGGAGATGGAGACAGGAGGATCAAGAGTTTGAGGCCGGGGCTGGAGAGGTGGCTCAGAGATTAAGAACAGTTGCTGTGCTTCTAAAGGCCCTGAGTTCAATTCCCAGCAACCACATGGTGGCTCACAACCATCTACAGTAAGATCTGGTGTACCGGCAGAATGATGTATAAATAATAAATAAATCTTTTTAAAAAAAAAAAGAGTTTGAGGCCACTCTAGGCTACGTGGCGGGACCCTGTCTCAAAAAAAAAAAAAAAAATAGAGGTCCAGCAAGACAGCTCAGCAGGTGAAGGCACTGGGTGCCAGGCCTGACCATCTGGCAGTCTAAACCCAATCCCAGAACGCCCCCACAGGGTAGGCAGGAAAACTGACTCCTGCAGCTTGCTCTCTGACCTCCACACAGCCACAGTACGCACCCGTACAGTGCGCGCCCAGTGCCCAGTAATAAGCAAAGTAAATGATGGTTAAAAATGAAAACTGAGCTAAAATTTTACGCTACTTGAAAATACATCTTTTTTTCCATTTTGTACAAGAGGCGGCCCTCCCTGTTTCTCCATTTTCATGGGTGCCATCTGCGGCGCCGCCGTGAGCCGCAGGTCTGGCAGGCTGCGCCAGGTCAGAGTGTATCTGGGAAGGAGCAGGACTGGTTCATGAGCTCGTGCTTGGTACTTTTCACTGGGGGTGTGACTGACAGCAGCAGCGTGTTCATTCCCTTCCTCTTCCCCTCTAGCTCTTCTCCACCAGACAAGTCACAGGGGCATGATTGCAAGATGGCTGCAATGACTCACTGTCTCCCATTTGCAAAAATAGTTCAGAAGACAAAGTGAAAGTGATTCTGGCAGGTTCAAAATGTGAACAAAACCCAGAGTGTTTTTGCCTCAGCACTGTCTCACCAGCCCTAGCGCTCTCTCTCCCCTGACCTTCTAAATGTCAAGGAAGGTTGCCAGCCAGCCCTCACTGACATTCTGTGCTTTGGCCTCTTCCCCTTTCCTTCAGATGTCATTGAAGCTGTCAGTACCATTGATGCACAGGACAAAGAGGAGAGTCTCTGGCCTCGGGTGTCCGTCTTCTCCTCTGCGGCACCTGGGATCCTCCACGGGGCTCGGCTCAGTGGCCTGAGGACTGTGGATGTAGAATCCCTGAAGATCACATACAGCTCAGGTACCACCACAGTGCGCCCCCTGCTGGCTGCCCCAGCCTGCCCCCCCCACACACACACACACTCGGGTCCCCCCCTACCATCACCACCACCCGTGAGCCATTGCTCAAGCCTTTGTGCCAGGTGCAGGGAAACCCTGCCCTGGGGCTTATGGAGCAAACCCCAGCCTCCGGGACCCAGCGCCTGCCCAGCAGAATAGACCGGCAAGATGGAGGGAAAGGTGTGAGCGTGACTCGTTCCCCCGGGGCCTGGCGCAGCCCACCAGTGCTGCCGCATTGCCAGACCCGCCTGGCTCCAGCACCGTTTCTTCTTTGCCCTCTGTCATCTTACAGGTACAAGTGACAGCGAGCCGTTGAGCAGCCTTCAGGTCCTAGACGCAGACACCTTTGCTTTCTGTGGCACCTCAGGTCGGCTGGGGCTTGTGGACACCCGCCAGAAGTGGGCACCATCGGAGACCGTCAGCCCCAGCCCTGGCTGTAGTCCGGAAAGATGGTGTGCAGAAGTCAGGGACAGGGGCCAAGGCCCTGCGCCCTGCATCGCCAGCCTTGGCTCACATGGCCAGCTCTGTCTCTTTGACCCCCGGAATCTCTGTCAGCCTGTGAGCTCAGCCCAGTGCCCAGTCTCCAGACCCAGCCCTGACCTAGAGCTGCTGCGGGTGACGTGGGCTCCGGGCCTGGACAACTGCTTGGCTATTTCAGGTACTGTTGAGAAGATGTCTGTTTCTCCACTGCTCTCTCCCAGGGAGATGTCTGTTTCTCTACTGCTCTCTCCCAGGGATGGTAGGTGCCTGGGGAGGAATCTGCAGCCCGTAGTTAACCTGGCTGCAAAAGTTCGGGTTGCCTGCTGGAACACCAATTTGGTCTCTGGGCTCCTCAAAGTTGGGACCCTCCCACCCGGTCACTGAACTTGCAGCTGCCAGCAGTGGCCCTTACAAGTGTAACAGGTTCAGCGTATCGAGAGACTTGTAGACAGTAAGATCCAGAACAGCCAGAGGTGGTACCCAACGGCATCTCTGTGAGCTGCTTGCTGCTGGTATGTCTAGCTGTAGCCACGACAGCAGGCTCCTAAAGCCTGGGGAGTCTCATTTTGAGGACATGTTCAATGGGGCATCTAGGATCCAGTGAGAAAGGTCTGTTGCAAGCACAAAAGGGGCGTTTCAGGATCCGGAAAGAGAGAAGAAACATTGTGCAAGAGAGAACAGGAAGACAGCAGGTGGCATAGGGATAGATGGACAAGAGGGTGACACTCTAAAGAAAAGACAGGCCGTCTGCTGAGACCACAGGTGGAGGGGCTGAACTTGAGTAGCTTGAAAAGGTTTGAAAGTTTAGTCCTCTGTTATGAGGACTAAAGTTGACACATGCTAAAGTTGGGGGCATAGCTCACTAAAGCTAGCAAGCATGAGGGCCTAAGTTTGATCCCCAGAACCCGTGTAGAAATACTAGACAGTCTACACAGAGAAACCCTGTCTTGAAAAACCAACATGTGCCTGGGCAGTGATGGTGCACACCTTGAATCCCAGCACTCAGACAGAGGCAGGTGGATCTCTGAGTTCAAGGCCAGCCTGGTCTACAGAGTGAGTTCCAAGATAGCCAAGGCTACACAGAGAAGCCCTGGCTCAAAAAAACCAAGGAACAAAAAAAAAAAAAAAAAACACTAATATATGTATATTATATTGAAAAATAATTTGTATGTAAAAACAGAGTGTGTGTCTGTGTCTGTGTGTATGTGTGTGTGTCTGTGTTTTCCTGGTCAGCCAGGGCTACATAGTAAGTGTCTTGGGTCTGGGGGAAGAAAGCTGGACATGGTGGCATGTTATAATTATAGCACCAGAGACACAGAAACAGGCAGGGTTCATTGACCGACCAGCATGGCCAAGTTGGTGAGTGTCAGGCCAATGAAAAGACTATAACAAACAAGGTGCAGTGTGCCTGACAAGTGATACCTAAGGCTTCCCTCTCTGCCCTCCACATGGACACACACACTCATCTGCCTCAGGCCTGAGTGTGTGATGCATATCCTCTCATACACTGTGATGTGCGATAGTTACCCTCAGTGCCCATGGAGACGGGGGGTGCAGGCACAGCTTTCTCCATGGGTGGCCTCTGGGTGTCTTATAAAGTGAGGCATGTGGGGTCATGCTCCTCTTTTCCTCGTTCTTTTCCAGGCTTTGACGGGACAGTGCAAATCTATGATGTCACATCGTGGGATGGAAAGAAAACCCAAGCGGAGCCTCTCTTCACTCACAAAGGCCACATCTTCCTGGATGGAAATGAGGTTGACTCTGCCCCTCTGGTCACCGCCCACACCTGGCACCCTTGCAAATCCAGAACTTTGTTATCAGCAGCAAGCGATGCCTCTCTGCATGTGTGGGACTGGGTGGACCTGCAGGCCTGTTGACAGCATCAGTTGCCCTCGTGGGCCTCTGAGAAGAGGAGCAGTTGCTTGAGCGGGTGACCACAGGTCTACCAAGGCCAAGTTAGCCTGCCCTTCCCATCCCTTCTCCTTGCCTGTCACGTTAGGGTGGTAGTCACTACCCCCCAGGGCTGTGGGGAGTGCCACAAGTAAGGCGCCTGAGGACAGTTGGTGGGGCGCATGGCATGGCCCCGCCGCTCCAAGTGTGAATGGCAGTGCTGTGTTCCTGTCTTCACAGCATCGTGGAATCAGGAGAGCTGGAGCGTGAATGTGGGCGTGAGCTTTCTCACAAAAGGAAGCAGTGTCTAAGGCCCAATAAACATTGAAAAAAATGCCAGTAACAAGCAAATAGCAGTGTGTTTATGTGTTTACTTACTTAGTTTTTGTACATGGGATTAAACCCAGGGCCTGCTACACTGAGTTATGTCCTAACTGTTTTTACGTGTTTTTGAGTTTTTCCTCTGTGTGTGTGTGTATCCACGTCTGTGTGCCCACACTTGTGAGTGTGGGCACTAGGAGTACTGGCAGTGGGCTCATTCTGAGGTGTCTTTGCTTGGCTGAAGGCCACACGAATGTCCTCTCTTTGTGCTGACTGGAGTGAGCTCTGCCTTCTCACTGTTGGATAAGGGTCCCATCTTTATGACCGTATTTAACCTTAATTCCGGGGCCAGGAGAGATGGCTCATGGTTGAGAACACTGGTCTGCCCTTCCAGAGGTCTTGATTCAATTCCCCGCAACCACATGGTGGCTCCCAACCATCTAAACTATGATGCTCTCTCCTAGCACCAGGTGTACATGCAGATAGAGCACTCATCTACATAACAAAAAAACTTTAGTTCTTAGAGCCCCAACTCCAAATATGGTCACACTGGGGGTTGCGGCTTCAAGTAATGAGTAAGGAGTAGACTTGCGTTCACAACACTTAAATATTTGGGGATAAGAAAAACCTTTTAAAGTAAATTTTATTTTTATTTTACCTTTTGTTTTTGAAATACAGATGTACTGTGTAAAGGCTCAGGCTGACCCTGAACGTGCAAAGCCTCCTTCCTCAGCCTCCTGAGGCCATTTCCCAGCAGATGTAGACAGATGTCTATTCTCTTCCCTTAACACCAGGCTGAGAGCTCAGGTGCTCCACCCTTCCCGCCTCAGCTTCCTGAGTAGCTGGGTTATGGCTAGTGGCACCAAGACCAGGATGGAAGTGACTTACTTGATTATTTAGCAGTGGAGTAGATAGATCGGTTTTAGAGGGCTTTGAGACTTGCAGTTTCACGACTTGATGATGCTCAGTGTTTCTGAAGCTCTCTCAGTACTTCCCCCCTCTCCTGAAATTCATCCTGTAACCCTCCCCACTCAGAGCTCAGTGCTGTCACACTGAGAGCTTGAAATTGGCCATGGTGGGAGTATTTACATCTCAGGAACTGGCAAATGTTACAAAGCAGAGCTCTTGTTTCCCCCAGAGATGAGGGTTAGCAGCAGCCGCTGGCTGAGCTATAGTATTTCACTAAGTGAAAACAGAGGGAGTAATTTAGAAAACCTGAGAGTTGGAGTTGCTGTGTGCTTTGCTGAAATGTATCAGTCTGACCAGGAAGACCAAACCCACTCTGGGTAATTTAGTTGAAGCTAAATGGTGCAGAAGAAGCCAAGGAAGGTGAGGCTTGCAGAGGCGAACAGCTGCAGGAAGTCTCGAGGCAAGGCCTCCAGGTCTAAACTGTGCAGTCTGGCCGGAGCCCTACGAGATGGAGCGGAGGCTGCCTCGGGGTCCCCAGAGAAGATGGCTTGCAGCAACAGGAGATTGGGACAGACTCAGAAGGTTCATAGAGGAGTACAACATCCCTTCAGATGAGCTGTGTGAGCAAAGGCAACCTCCCGCCACAGGCGGAGGTGATGGGGCCTTGAAGCATCAGCAGAAAGAGAAAGCCGGGACTATGAGTGAGGCAGAGTAAGGAAGCCTTAAGGGGAGCGAGAGCCTTCACTTGAAGCCCAGGGTGTTAGAGTTAGGACACTACCTGTAGATAGCTCAGAGGGAGCGAGAGAATAAAGGGAGTTTCTGGCGCAGCGCTGGCTGGCTGGCTGTGAGGAGTGTTCGTTCCACAGCATGACCTGGCCTGGCCTGGCCTGTGTGTCAGAAGTCAGGAAAGCCGGTCACGGACCAGCTGGAACTCAGTGTTGTTCTTGGTCTAGGGAGAAGGGTGAGGGCTAGGCATAGGCACAGCTGCAGGGGAGGAGGGAGCTGTAAGGCTGGCTTGTCATCTCTGTCCCCGGGGAGAGCTGCAAAGGGGGAGGGGAAAGGCCTGGGTTAACAGAATGAGAAAGCAGAAGCTGTGGGAAAAGTCATGCCACAGACTCCATCTCTCTCTTAGCCATCTCCCAGCATCCCCGAACACCACACACCACACTAGGTGCTAGGACGAGATAGTGAACTGTCTCTACCAGAGGACCTCACTGAACTCATCCTGACAGCGGAGATGAGTTACCCGCTTGTGCTTGAGAGAGCCACACAGGAAAGGTGACAGTGGACTTGTATCCTCGTGTTCAGAAAGAGGGGACGTCACTGGGAAAGACAAAGCCACACCCCTAGGAGTCAACGGAGCTGGGAATGCAACTGAGAACACAGGCTTGAGGCCTAAGCGATACTCGTCCTGTGACATGAGCATTGGAATTGAGAATGGTATGGGATTTCTGTGTAATCTGGTCTACTCATCGCGTGCCAGGCCAGTCAGGGCTACAGAAGGAGGCCCTGCCTCAAAATGCAGGGTAGTATGAAGACATTTTAAATCCAATGTATGTATATATGTATTTTGTGGTGTGTGTGTCTGTGTCTGTGTCTGTGTGGTGTGGGTGTGGTGTATCTGTGTGTGGTGTGTCTGTGTGTGTTACAGGTGCCAAAGCACCTTGAATGTTGGTGCCCACCTTCTACCTTACTTGAGGCAGGCTCTCTTCTGGTTCGCCGCTGCCTCCTCAGGCCTCCTGGCCCTTGAGTTTCAGGTCTGCTCCCTGCGCCTGGCTTCATGTGCTTTCTGAGGAGTCAAACTTAGGGCTTCATATTTGCAATCCAGTCCTCTTCCCCACTGAGCCATCTCCTCGTCTCTTTAAATAAAAACAAAGGGGAGGGGGTCTCTTAAAAAAAAAAAGTGTAGTGGTGCATACCTTTAATCTGAGCACTCAGGAGGTAGAGGCAGGGGGATCTCTGAGTTCGAGGCCAGCCTGTTCTACAAACAGGACAGCCAGGGCTACACAGAGAAGCCCTGTCTCTGTGTGAATGGCATGCAATGAGACGTGAACCGCCTTGTCACAGGGCCCCTGTGGAGGTCTGAGGACAGCCTCAGTGGCAGTCCTCACCTTCCACCTATTTGAGACAGGGTCTCTCTGCTATTCTTCCACTACGTACACTTGGCTTGCCGGCCCGTGAGCTGGGAAATCCCCTGACTCTTTCTCCCATCTCACTGTAATTCACGGGGATTACAGGCGTGTGCTAGACACCTGTCTTTTACTTGAGTGCTGGGGATTTGTTTCAGGTTGTCATGCTTACACAGCAAGTGCTATTACCCACTGAGCCATCTCCTCAGCCCCAAATCCTTAAACTCAAAGAATGTCTTGAATACCAAAACAACAACAACGAAACCCCCACGGCCCTTCAAAATGTCTGCTTTCAACAGGCAGGTTTTCTCTGGGAGGCTCTTCACCTCCCATCCTTCTGTGTGTCCATGGTGTTACAGGAAGCAGACAAGAAGACACTTTGCAATGGAGCAGAGGAAACGCCTCCAAATGGGAGCCATCCTGCACTGCGAGTTGTGTGGAGAGCTTGGCTGAGCTGTGCTTCAGGATAGGAGATAACTATTTCCCCAAAGACATCAGCGTTTTCCTCTCCAGGAGGACTAGGGTAGGGTAATGGGTGTAGGAGGAAAAGCATGACTGGAGAGATGGCTCAGTGGTTAAGAGCATTGGCTGCTCTTCCGGAGGACCCTGGTTCAATTCCCAGCAACCCACGTGGCAGCGCACAACTGTCTGGTCTGTAACTCAAGTTCCGGTGACTCTGACTCCCTCACACACATATCTGTGTATGCCAAACACCAGATGTGCATAAAAATAAATGAATTAAAAGAGAGTCATGATGGACAACTCATAGTCCCTAACCCTAATGCCGCCCTCGGGCTGTGTCCCTTACTTTCCAAGCGCTCTGGAGAGGAGAGCTTACCACAGAGATCACCCCACACACACCCAAGGGTTGGGGCCCAGCCTCTGGGCTCCTCTGAAGACTCCTTCAACACCTCGGTACCATTCCCCACTGCACCTAATTGACACTGCTCCTTGGGAGTCCCCTCTGGGGACAGAAGGCTTCTTATCACCTCTAAGGCCTCAAAGATGTCAGCACGCATGCAGGAAGACCCATAAGAGTATCCTAGAAGGTGCTCGGTGCCCCTGGCTCTGCAGCAGTTGGGCTGCAGGCTTTTGAACCAGCAGGGACGCTGCTTGTGTATCCCCGCTACTGTCTGATTCTTGAGGCCCTGCCACTCCTGCCCGTTCACGACTGTGCTGGCTATTTCTGTCAGCTCGACAAAAGCCAGAGTCATTTGGAAAGTGTGAACTTCAACTGAGGAAAATGCCCCCACCAGACTGACCTGTGAGCAAGCCTATAGGACATTTTCTTGATTCATGACTGCTAGGGGAAGGCCCAGTTCACTGTGGGCATGGACACCCCTGGGAGATGGTCCTGGGTGCTCTAAGAAAGCAGGCTGAGTGAGCCAGGGGTGGCAAGCCAGTGAGCAGCACCCCTCCATGCCGCCGTCTGCTTGAGTTCTGGCCTCCACGTTCTGGCCCTGCTTCAGTTTCTGCCCCAACTTCCCTCAGTGAAGGAGTGGTATATGGAACTGAAATAAACCCTTTCCTCCCCAGATTGCTTTTGGTCATGTTATCTTATCAAGGCAGCAGAAACCATAAGGCAAAGCCTTGGCTGTCTCCACACTGATACCAGACCAGGCTTGGCCCTTACCTACCTGCCAGAAACTCTCTCCCCGACAGGTGTGGTAGCGCACACCTTTATTCCCAGCACTCAGGAGGCAGAGGCAGGTGGATCTCTATGAGTTCCAACCTCATCTACAGAGTGAGTTTCAGGAAACCAGGACTACACAGAGAAACCCTGTCTCACAAAACAAAACAAAACAGGAATTCATCCACTGGGACTAAGAACCCACAGTGCTCAGGTTGTCACTGCTCCAGAGCGTGGTAGACGCTCTGTGATTAGCATGAATGAAGAAATAGGGGGAGGGCTGGCGAGATGGCTCAGCAACTCATTGCTCTCGCAGAGGATGGGGGTTCTATTCCCAGCACTCACACGATGGTTCGCAACCTTTCTTCCTTCCTTCCTTCCTTCCTTCCTTCCTTCCTTCTTTCTTTCTTTCTTTCTTTTTCTCTTTCTTTCTTTCTTTCTTTCTTTCCTTTCCTTTTCTTTTCTTTTCTTTTTGTTTTGTTGTTTTCTGAGACAGGGTTTCTCTGTGTAGCTCTGGCTGCCCTGGACTCACTTTGTAGACCAAGCTGTCCTCAAACTCAAAGAGATCCTCCTGCCTCTACCTTCCAAGTGCTGTGATTAAAGGTGTATACCACCACGCCCAGCTTTCACAACCACTCTTAATAACTCCAAGGGACGTGACGCTCTCTGCAGGCACCTTTGTGCACCAAGGCATGCAGTGGGCACATACATACATGAATGTCTTACTCATGCACATAAAATAAATAAACATAAGATATTTTTAAAGGAAGAAACAAATAGGAGGAAGACGAGAAGGAATCATTCTCCACCACTGAGTGGTATTTGACTTTCTGTTTCTTTTGAAGTAGGTTTGTGGAAAGGAATGAACTTTTAAAATGTAACATAGAAATGTTTAGGGACTGGAGAGATGACTCAGCAGTTAACAGCGTGTGCTGCTCTTCCAGAGGACCCCAGTTTGGTTCCCAGGACCCACACCAGGCTGTTCACAACCACCTGTAACTCCAGTTCTCCTGTGTGTTCTATGCCTCCTACCTGTACACACCTGGCATGGACACACACACAGAGACATAAAGATAAATCTTTTTTCAAAGGTCTAGTGTAGAGACTATTACAGAAACCCCAAAGCTAAGGGACAGCCTTCCCTTGCTTGTAACTTTAGTTCCAAGAGATTTCAGCACCCTCTTCTGGCCTCTGTGGTAACTGCAAGCATGTGGTAGACATACAACATGCAAGAATTCACATATTAAAAAACAAAACAAAAACAGTAGCTAATACATTTTTTTTTTCTAAATTTGAGGATACATATTTGAGTGAACCACCCTTTGAAGAGTTTAAGTTAGCCTGGGTATAACTCCACTTTGAAATAAAGAGCCATCTTGCCTGGGAGCTGAATTCAGGTACCAGGAAATATCACAGAACGCACACTTGGCAGAAAACAAAGTTAACTCTCCTAGCAACAGCCTCCAGGAAATACCACAGAAAAAAATACTTCATAGTAAATAGAGACAATCTCTCTGGCAATAATCAATGAGAATCGGTTGGGAATCGCCTGGGAAAATTCTCCCCAATGTTTCAGATATAGTTTAGAAGAATAGCCATTGTGATTATATGCCTTGGGCAATTGTGATTATGTGCCTCAGAGGAGGTCACCTCACCCTTCTAACTTTTATGTCAAGGCATGAACCCCCGTGCTTGCTGTCATGGAAACATGTGCCCCCCTGCTTGCTGCCTTGGAAACCCCCTGCTGGCAGTCTTTCCCTTTAAAAACCCTGCTCATTCAGGGCTCGAGGTCCCACTTCTCTACTGCTGCGTCAGTGAGACTTGGGTCCCAAGTTCAATACCTATCATAATAAAGCCCTCTTGCTCTTGCATCCAGTCATCTCCTGGTGGTCTCTGAGGGTGCCGTGATGCTGGCATTACACCCTAAAGCTGAAAAAGTTACTGTGCAGGCTCCCCCTAGTGAGGAATTCCCCCAGGCCAGTGTGAGCTGCCGCAGCCAGAAACTACCACCAAGTGCCACCTTTCACATCCTGTCTTCGGTTTGGGGGCCGGAGACAAACAGCACAAGCTACCATCTTTGTTTTTGTTTTATTTCTTTGTTTTGTTTATTGAGACAGGGTCTCCCTGTGTAGCCCTGGCAGGCCTGGAGCCCGTAATGTAGACAAGACTGGCCTCAAACTCCTAGAGATCCAATTGCCTCTGCCTCCCCAGGATTAAAGGCATGTGACACTGTGTCAGGCCAACTACTGTTTTTCAGTTCTGTTTTTCCTGTCTGCGGGTCTGTCTGTTCCAGAGCTGAGTTTGTTTAAAAAACAAAAAACAAAACAAACAAACAAAAAAACAGCAGCACTAGCCAGCTCGGTGGCGCATGCCTGTAATCCCAGCACTCAGAGACAGGCGGATTTCTATGAGTCCGAGGCCAGCCTGGTCTACAATGCAAGCTTTAGGAACGGCTGATAAAAATGCAGAACCATTGGAAGCTTCTGGATACTCTGACTGCGACTCCATCGGAACTGAAGCAATCAGGCCGCAGCTACCCCGGCCACTTGACCCAGGTCATTGGTTGGCTGGACCAGGAGTGGAAGGCCACCCTGCTCCAGACGCCACGAATTCTGGAAACTCGGGTGTCGAACGCAGGCCCTGCGGACTCGAGAGTGTTGGAAGCTACAGATCAGGTAGAGATATACCCTGCAGGCCCGGTGAGCAGCAGGACCTGCCTCGGAAGCCAAGAACCTGATGCAGGCTCTCGACCTGGCCACGACAACCCAGAGCCTCTTCTCCCGCTACCTCACTGCATCCTCACTCAACCCCCTGAGCCAGGATCCGAAGCTCAATTGGACAAAGAACCCAGGAGGCAGAGCCGCGAGACCCAGGACTCAGCAAATACTACATTTCCCAGAGGTCCCCACACCCAGACTGACGGCAGCGTTAACCAATAAAATATAAGGAGGCGCGGGGCGGGACCTTAGGAGCGCTTTGCAGCCGGAAGGCGTAAAGGACGCTGAGGTCGCAGCGGGAGGAGGGCGCAGAGCACCTGCGGGCTTTTAAGAGCTGTCACTGACGGGCTGACCCAGTGCGGAGCTCAGTTTTCTACCACTGGACGTGTTGCTCGGTCACAGGCCTGGTGCCTGTCACGTGAGGCTGCAGCACACAGCCCGCTGCTTTGTGTCCTGCACGCCCAGACCTGGCTGAGCCGGAGAGTATCCTTGACACTAACTCATCAACAGCCACCTGCGGGGTATCCACTCGGGGCAAGGACTAGACCTGAACTCTGCTGCGGTGGGAAGAGAAAAGCAGAGCGCCCCTGCTTGAGTACAGTCGGGCGGAGAGAACCTTTCCAAATGCTGCCCCGAACGAGCCGCTTCCTCACGGCGGTGTGCTTCCTGCGGCTGTGGTCCAAGTCGATGTGCGGGAGTACTACAGAGAGGCCGGGAATGCCCAGGAGGGAAAAGGTCGGGGCTTCGGGGGAAGCGGGCAGGAAGGCACGATAGCGCTTAATTTTATCTGAGCTCTTAAGGCTGCCGTGGGTACTTTATCTGTAATCCCAGCAGGAGAATGGAGAGTTCTGGCCAGCGTTGGACTTAAAACCTTGCCTCAAAAAAAAAAAAAAAAAAAAAAAAAAAAAGCATGTGCTTTCAATTTTTGGTGTTAAGGGCCAAATCCAGTGCTTCTGACGTGCTAGCCACATGCTTTGTCTCTGGGCTCTATCCCTAGCTCCTGTCACTATTTCCTCTAGATAGCTAAGCTGTGACTGCCCACAGAAGAGCAGCCCATGGAAAGGATGACAGGAGAGACCGGCAATGAGACTGGCGCTCTCTCTCTCCCTTCTTTCCATCCTCTCCCCACTCTCTCTTTCCTTCTCCCTCTCTCCTCCCTGTGCCTCTTCTCTCTCTCTCTCTCTCTCTCTCTCTCTCTCTCTCTCTCTCTCTCTCGCTTTCGCTCTCTCTCTCTCCCTCTCTTCGGATTGAGGCGGCTTATGTGGAAGCCCAGGCCATCATACAGAAACTAGCATCCAAACCAGCACAAGAGTTTCAGAGTTGCCTTAGGGACCAAACAGGAGAGAGTTTGGGGCTCTCGTCCATTGACAGAGCACCTCTTCTTTGACAGGTTTCACATCACCAAGTTATGAAGAACTGGGCAAATTATCCACTGGAGCGACACCTTTCACTTGGCAGCTTCTCCCGCAGCTGCTTCAGGCATATGTTAAACCCAGAGCTGAGACACCGTGGGGGTGAGCAGTGGACAGGAACCCAAGGACAAGTGGGCCCTGGGGCCACAGCCTTTGCTCAGATTACCAACGGTCCCCAGACCTAGACTACAAGGAGCTGTGCAACACCAAAGGGAAGTAATCTCTGTCTCAACACCTCGCCATCACTCATGAAATCATATCTATTTCCTTTGGGACATTTTTTTTTAAATCAAAAGTGAAAAGATCAATGTTTTACCCAAAGATATGAACAAGCCTGTTAGAACCCTCCATGTGGAAATCTCCATGGCCCGGTGAGAACCAGCCAGTGGAATAGAGCAGCTGTGCCCTGAGGAGCTTCCTGATTAGGAGAGAGCGACCCCTACCCCAGTCAGGGGTAAAGGGCCAGGAAAGGTCATGATTTGTTACTTGCAGGACTAGTCAGCTAGAATTGTGACACTCCCGTGACTGAGGAGGAAAAGATTAAAAGCTAGCTAAGGTATCATTTTTACCTAGTATCTCTTCATCCATTTGTTCCTATTAGTGTGTCTTGTGCTTTGCTTTGCTTTTTAAAACCTTTAAAAAAATTATATGGGGGGTGGGGAGTGACTGCGGTGATGCAGATGTGGAGGTCAGAGGACAGCTTCCAGGAGCCAGCGTTCTTCTCTCACTGTAGAGGCCCCAGGGACTCAACTGAGGTTGTCAGGCTAGGTGGCCGACTCCTTTACCCACAGAGATCCCCCTGCCTCTGCCTCCCGAACGCTGGAATTAAAGGTGGGCCACCACCTAATCACCATGTCCTCGCTTACAGCTTTAGTGATAAATGTGAGTGCCCAGTCTGAGAAGCTGAAGCAGGAGATCTATAAATCAGAGGCCAGCCTGGGCTATACTGCCAGATCTTGTCTCGTATAAGCCAAAGTAAAAAATAAAAAATTCAAAGAAACTAATGCAGTGTAGCTAAGCGCCCTCAGGAGAACTACAGGAGAACCGGTGCTAGTGATGCACTTACCACACAACCGAGTCTCCAGTCTGCCCCAGTGGGGCCACTTCCCCCAGAGTTCCCAGCGAGAGAGCAGGAGGAGCAGCACAGCTGCCCTGTCACTGCTTTGGACCTTTTGATTATGCTATAAGCTATTACGGTGTCTTGCACTATGTAATCCAAAGGGGAGTTCTGTGGAGAAGTCATCTCATTATGACTGTGACACGAATTTGTCTAGAGCCAGGTCTGATGAGCTTCCCACCCCATAAACTCCAGGCAGGTGCAGAGTGGCACATCTTGATAAGGGTGCTCAGTTGTTCCTGGATCTGGGCGCTGGTTGTGTGTGTGCGGCTTGTGAATCTAAAGCAAGCTGTATATTTTAATGTTATGTGCCATATTTCAGTAAGATCTTTAAAGTAAGGGGATTGTTTCAGGATGTAGTGATTCAGTGGATTCATGTGTGCGGGTAGCCGGGCATGGCAGCACACAAAACTGTAGTCCTGGTACTTGGGAAGCAGATGCAGAAGGATAGCTGTAAGTGAGGCCAGCCACAGCTACAGAGCAAGACCCTTCCGTGATGGCGATTTGGCTGACAACTTGACCACATCTGGAATTAACTAAAACCCAAAAATGGGTGGACACACCTGTGAGGGACCTTTGCTTAACTAGATTGTTTGAAGTGAGAAAATCCACTTCCAATCTGGATCTGTGAGGTGGGAAGATCCACCTTAGATAGGAGCCACACCCTCTGCCCGCAGCCTGTAAGAGGGTGTGGAAGAAGGGAGCTTCTCTCTTTGCTTTCTCCCACCCTTTCAGCAAACCCATTCCTTCACTGGCATTGGAGCAACTTCTTCGGGATTCCATCCTGTCCTGAAGATCAGCTAAGACATCCAGACTCAAGGATGGAGCAGTTACTGGATTCTTGGACTTTCCAGTGCTGGATTAGCTGGACCACAGCCTGTAAGTCATTCTAATCAATCCCCTTTGTTTAGAGAGAGATCTCATCCATAAGTTCTGATAAACTCTAGAGAACCCTGACTAATACACTGTCTCAAATTTTAAAAAGCCAAAAATAAAGAGTAAAAGCAGTACAAAATCTGAGGTTTCACTTCCTGTCCATATGAGGGTGGGGAGGACCTAGATTTCAAACTGCAGAATAAGCTTCTATAAGCTGGAGGGATGACTCAGTGGTTAAGAGTGCTTGATGCTCTTCCAGAGGAGTTTGGTTCCCAGCACCCACATGGGCCAGCTCACAACCACCTGTAACTCCAGTTTCAGGGGACCCTACACCCTCTCTGGCCTCCTCAAGCATCAGCACACACACGGCAGGGGTGCAAGCAAGCGTGTGCACACACACCTCAAATAAATAAATCCTTAAACAGGCTGGAGAGATGGCTCAGGAGTTAAGGACACTTGATGCTCTTCCAGAGGATCTGCATTTGATTTCTGGCACTCACATGGATGGCTCACAAATGTCCATTAACTACAGTTCCAGGGGACCTGACACTCTCTTCTGGCCTCAATAAGTACTGCACACACATGGCACACAGACATACATGCAGGGGAAACATTTATATCCATAAAATAAAATTAAATAATCTAAAGAAGGAAAGATATATTTAAAATAGGTACCTGGTTTCCAGCTGGCTTTTGACTATATGTGACATTTCAAAAACATTAGTTATATCATTGGGATGTTGGCTGATTTCTACAAATATTGTCAGTAATACAATACTGACAATACTGAGAGGGCACTGAAGTGATAATTATCTTGTCAAAGGACAGTATAAGGAACTCAGTTTTTTGAGCTCTATCTGCCTTATGAATTTATATATATCTCTGTGAAGTGAGCCAACTGGAAAATATTTATAGTTATTATCACACAGTGAGCTGGATTCCAAAAAGAGTTTGTAATCTCAGGATAGGTATTATCATAAATTATACTAAAACTCTAAGGTGGCTATGTTGGTACATGCTTGTAATCCTAGCACTTAGGAAATAAAATCATGAGGCTCAGAAATTCAAGATCATCCTTAGCTACATATGGAGTTTAAGACTAGCAAGAGCTACGTGAGAAACTTATCGTCAGCTGGTAAACTATTCTAGCTATACTCTCTTTCTGGCACGCAGCTTCTGTGCCTTCCTGAATAGACTCAAATAACTAATAAGACTAACTAATAATCTAATAAGACTTTATAGTTTTCCCTTAAAACAAATAAAAAATATAATAATTTCCTCATTGTCCCAATTAACTCATTCTGAATAGAGATGAGTCTTAATGCTGTCTTACTCCTTAGCCAAATGTGTCGTGCCAAATCTTGAGTGACAGATAGCTAGGCTGGCCTGGAGTTACATAGACTGGCCTCAGACTTGTGATCTTCCTACCTCTGCCTTCAAGCGCTGGGTTTATAAGCATGAGCCACCACACTTAGCTTGGGCAACAAATAGGTTGAATGGTTCGCAAAAAGAGTGGTAAGACTCTAACCCAATGATATGTCGCTTATTTTATTATTTGTTTATCTATTTTCAGTTTTTCAAGACAAGCTTTCTCTGTGTACCTCTGGCTGTCCTTGACTTGCTTTGTAGACCAGGCTGGCCTCAAACTCAAAGGTCTACCTGTCTCTGCCTTCTGACTGCTGGAACCAAAAGCACGGGCCATCACTGCACAGCAAATGACATGTTCTTTGAAACAACTCATTTTTTCTTTCTAAAAGTCTTAGGCCACTTTTAGCCTGCAGCAGGGGGCGGGTGGGGTATGGAAGTGAGGTACAGTCTTCCTCACAAAGTCAACTTCTCTTTCTTTTCTTTCCTTCCTTTCTCTTTTTCTTTCCTTTCTCTGTCTCTTTCTTTTCTTTCTGTCTCTTTTCTTTCTTTCCTTTTCTTTCTTTTCCTTTTTCTTTCTTCTTTCTTTTCCCCCACTGAAACTAGGTCTTACTATGTAGCCCTGGCTGTTGGCTGTCCTGGAACTCATTTTGTAGACTAGGCTGGTTTTGAGCTCACAGAGACCCACCTGCCTCTGCCATCCGAGTGCTGGGACTAAAAGTGTTTATCACCATGCCAAGTACAAGTTTTTAACACACATTAAAAGACGAGACTCAGCTGGGCAGGGTGATACATGGCTTTAATCCCAGCACTCAGAAAGTAGAGGCAGGTGGATCTCCATGAATTCAAGGACAGACTGGTCTACAAAGTGAGTTCCAGGACAGCCTGGGCTACACGGAGAAAAACTGTTTCAGAAAACAAAAACAAAACAATAAAGAAGACTCAGGGACTAGAAAGCCAGGCATGTAATCACAGCACTCAGGAAGGCTCACAAGTTCTATGCTAGTATGAACCGGATAGCTCAATTCCCACCCGCTTTTTTTCCTTTTTAAGGCAAAGTCAGGAAAAGAATGGGACTCTAACTGGCAATATTCAGCACCCGTTTTTTTACATGCTCCTTGCATAAGCCTCCTACTTAGATGATGGTTTCACATTTCTCAGGATACTGCATCTCTCTTTTTCCTCTTAACAACTCCCTTCTCTAGTTAACATCCTATCTTCACTCTTCACTTTTCATGGGTGGGAATCCTAAGAATAAAGACCAGGAGCAACTAAGATTAAGTGTGAATCTGCAGAACAAACTAATTCAAGACCAAATCCCCACCAGGGGATTTCCTTCTTTCCTTTCTTCCCTCCTTCCTTCTTTCTTTTCTCCCTTTTTAAAAAGGATTTATTTTATTTTGTGTATGGGTGTTTTGCCTGCATGTATGTTTATACACCATGTGGGTTTGTGCCCATAGAGGTCAGAAGAGGCAAATTTGACACTTCCTTAAAAAGAATTCCCTTGCTATACAAAACCTGCAGGACAGTATTCTGGATCCACACACATAAAATTTTAAATGTGGGGCTGGGGAGAAAGTTCAGTTGGTACATACATGTTGTGAAACTGTGAGGATCTCAGTGCAATCCTAGCATCCATGCTGAAAGCCACGCGTGGTGGCGCTGGCCTGTAACCCTAGCACTGGGATGGCAGTTCTGGGGGCTGTGCGGCCAGGGGCTTAGTCTAAGCTGAGACTCCAGTGGGAGACTGTTTCAAAAACCCCGGGTAGACAGTGCCTTAGGAATGACGCTGGAGGTTAACCACTGGCCAGCACACAACATACACTCGCACAAACGAAAGGAAAGACGTAAGGGGCTGAGAAGATAATTCAGCAGTGTGACGGCCCCATCCCCAACACTGCATAAACGAGGCTGGGTGGCACATACTGGTAATCCCGCACTCAGGAGGTGGAGGCAGGAGGATCAGAAGTTCCAGATCCTCAAATACATTACATGTTCAAGGCCAGCGTGAGCTATATGGGATCTTGTCTCCATACACATGCTGTGTGTGTGTAAATAGGAACAAGGAGCAAAAGAAGCACACAGTGGTTTAGAAATGCAGATACCGCCTACAGCACACAGGACTGTTTTAATGGGGCAGAAGCTACCGGACAGGTGGAGGACAGATATCAAAGTCCAAACACAAAACCGTGTGCCCACAAGTGCTCCCCGCACAGCCACGTCCCACGGGACTGCATGCACAAGTCTAAGCCATTCCTGGCAGTCACCGTCCCTTTTACCAAGGAAACACACCGAGACGCCAGTTCCGGGCCACACTTCCCAGACTGCGCTCTCAACACTCTGAACTGGAAAAGGCCTTTCCTTCACATCGATGGTTCAGAACTGGAGATCTAGCTTCCTGACCTGACACCAAAGCCAGCGAGAGTCTAGGCCGGAGTGGGGGGTGGGGGCTGGAGCGCTAGCAGCTGGGGGTAAAGGCACCTCATCGGCACAAAGTGACAGCGACACAATCAGAGCCACACAAATGGTGTCCAGTGTTTGTCTGAGGGCTCAGCCTAGACTGCAGACCAAACTGTCTTCACACAGGAAGAACACAGGAACATGGGGGAGGGCAATCAAACAGCGAACCGTGAAGGAGAAGACCCGCCTTCCAACCTTCCGCTCCTATACGCCACTCCTCAACTGACAGGACTCCACTAAGATAACGGTGTCCTAGAAAGGAGGACAGACAGGGTGCGGTTCGGCAGAAACAGCGTATTAAGGACAGGCGTTTCTTTTAAAGGAACAACGGGGCCTGGCGGGAGCCCTCCCCTGGCCCTGCCACCCCCTCAGCTAAGTTTCTCTCTGAGGTGAGTCCTCTGGTGAGTGATGAAGTTGGAGCTGTTGCTGAAGCCCTTGCCGCAGTCGGGGCACTTGTAGGGCTTCTCCCCGGTGTGGGTGCGCTGGTGTATGATGAGGACGGAGTTCCAGCTGAAGCCCTTGCCGCACTCGGGGCAGCGGTAGGGCTTGTCCCCGCGGTGGGCCCGCTGGTGCATCAGCAGCACGGAGCCCCGGCTGAAGCTCTTGCCGCACAGGAGGCAGCGGTGGGGCCTCTCGCCCGTGTGCGTGCGCTGGTGCGCCGCCAGCTGCGAGCGCTGGCCGAAGCGCCGGCCGCACTGGCCGCACTCGTGGGGCCGCTCCCCAGTGTGCGTGCGCTGGTGCTTGGCCAGGTTGGAGCTCCAGCTGAAGCTCTCGCCGCACGTTGGGCACTCGTAGGGCTTCTCGCCCGTGTGCACGCCCTGGTGCGCGATGAGGCTGGAGCTCTGGCTGAAGCCCTTGCCGCACAGGCCGCAGCGGTAGGGCTTCTCCGGCAGGTGCGTGCGCCGGTGCGTGGCCAGGTTGGAGCTGCGGCTGAAGCTCTTGCCGCACTCGGCGCACTGGTAGGGCCTCTCGCCCGTGTGCGTGCGCCGGTGCGTGATGAGCGCCGAGCTCTGGCTGAAGCTCTGGCCGCAGTCGGCGCACGCGTACGGCTTCTCCCCCGTGTGGATCCGCTGGTGGCGGATCAGGTTGGAGTTGTAGCTGAAGCTCTCGCCGCACTCCCGGCAGGCGTAGGGCTTCTCGCCCGTGTGGATGCCCCGGTGCGTGTTGAGGCTGGAGCGGTTGCCGAAGCTCTTGCCGCACTCGGGGCAGGAGTAGGGCTTCTCGCCCGTGTGCGTGCGCTGGTGCGCGATGAGGTTGGGGCTCCGGCTGAAGCTCTTGCCGCACTCGGCGCACTGGAACGGCTTCTCGCCCGTATGGATCCTCTGGTGGGTGATGAGGTTGGCGCTCCGGCTGAAGCTCTTCCCGCAGTCCCTGCACTTGTAAGGCTTCTCTCCCGTGTGGGTGGTCTGGTGTCGGCTGAAGTTGGAGCCGTCGCTAAAGCTCTTCCCGCACTCGGCGCACTTGTAGTACTTCTCTCCCGTGTGGGTCCGTGCATGTGTGATGAGGTGGGACTTCCGGCTGAACGTTTTCCCGCACTGGGAACACTCGTAAGGCTTCTCGCCCAGGTAGGTGCCCTGCAGGCCTATCAGCTGGCCAGCCTCCCTTCCTCCGGATGGCCTGTCCCTGTGGGCCTCGCCGGGGGCCCTTCCCTGGGCGGCCCCGGAGCCACAGTCTCTCTCACAGTCACTCTCCCCATCGGATTGCGGACCTTGACCTCCGGGTATTTTCAAGAACATCTCGTGCGATTCTGCATCCTCAAACATGTCCTGATTTAAGTTCTCCCCATTCTCACTCTGAATCTCAAAATCTGAAATAAAGAGAAGCATACAGTGTCGGCTCAATTCCCCGTTGGGATGAGAGAAAGGAACAAAAAGGCAAGTTGGAAGAGGTGGGCAGCAGGGTGGCCCTAGGGTGCCTGCACCATGTCTGACCACCCTAGTCTCATCGTTGGGACCCATACGGTAGAAGGCGAGAACCAACTTTAGCAAGCTGTCCTCTGGTCTACACACACACACACACACACACACACACACCCTTTAAAATGACAAGAAAGAAAGGCCTGGGAGGTGGCTTAGTCGGTTGCGTGCTTGCTTGGCAGGCACCAGGCCCTGACCTTGACTCCCAGAATCCACATAAAACAGCTGTGGTGCTGTGTGCTTGTAATTTCAGTGCTGAGGAAGCAGAGACAGGTAAATCCCAGATTATCCTATATGGCAAGCTCCAAGCCTGTGAGATCCTGTCTCAAAAGAAAGATGAACACGGGGCTGGAGAGATGGCTGTGAAGAGCCCTGGCTGCTCCTCCAAAGGACCAGAGTTCAATTCCCAGCAATCACACTCTGGCTAACAACTGTATCTCCAGTTGTTAGTCATAACTTCCTGAAACTCAGTTCCAGGGAAGCAGATGCCTTCCTCGGGCACCAGCCTGTAAAAGAATGAAAAGAGGAATGGAGTCAGAGTGAGAGAAGGGAGAGGAAGAGACGGAAAATACCTGGAGCTGCAGCTGGGCCAAGAAGGTGAGATGGCAGATGCAGTGGTTGCTTCATCTGTAACACTTGGGCTCAAAAGATATTTAAACCTGGAAAATCACTGCAAAGGATAACTCAAACCCCCATTTAAAGGTTTTGAATAGATAAGATTGTTCTTTTGCAATCAGTAGCTAAGGAGAGATAAGTAACATTTACTAAATTAAACACTGTGTACTTCTCCACACTGAGCTCTTCTGAGTTTCCTCTACCAAGAAACCAGCGTCTTCGCAACACTCCCAGCCTGCGCCCTCAGAAGCGAGGGTCCCTGCGTCCCGTTACAGCCATGCACATTCTCACCTTAGCATCTTGGAGTAGCAAACACTACAACAGTAGGTTCCACTTTAAAACATTTTAATTCAGCCGGGCAGTGGTGGCTCACACCTGTAATCCCAACACTCGGGAGGCAGAGGCAGGTGGATCTCTGTGAGTTCAAGGCCAGCATGGTCTACAAAGTGAGTCCAGGACAGCCAGAGCTACACAGAGAAATCCTGTCTTGAAAATCCAAAAACAAACAAAAAAAAATTTTTTTTAATTCATTTTCTTTTTTTTTTTCCCTAAGACAAGATCTCATGTAGTTCATACTAGCCTGGAACTCACCTTATAGATGGCTCACAACCATCTATAATGTGATCTGATGCCCTCTTGTGGCCTGCAGATAGAGAGCACTCATATACATTAATTAATTAATTAATTAATTAATTAATTAATTAATCATTTGGTGGAGGAGGCTCCTCTTTTCTGGGGGGGAAAGGAGAGGGCACCCTTGGGATGTAAAGTAACTAAACTGAAATAAAATAAAAAACAAAGAGGATAGATCAGTCTACGTTCATGTTTGTTGTTGGTTTTTGTTTAGTTTTTGTTGAGACAGGGTCTCGCTGTCCTGGAATGTGATTCCTTCATCCACTTCTCCTGGGGTTGTCCAGACACCACCAGACAAGGAGCAAGAAGGATGAAGCAGAGTCCAGACTGGTGGGGGCAGGTTGCAATTCTAGTCCAGCTGGGCGTGTTGCTTGGGGAGAAAACACTTTCTCTGAGGATAAATCAGAGACTCTCAGACAATGTTTAGCGAAACATCCTATGTGCGCCTTTATTGGTAAAGCAGCTAAAGTTCTCTTTCTCCCTCTCTCATGCGCATGTGTTCTATATGGTATATATTTCACAGATTTAGGTGAATTTGAAGTACTTTTGGTTTCAAGCTAAGAACTGAATGTTTTGTTATAATTTTTAATTATGTATATTGTGTGGGAATGGACATGTGAACGCAGGCGTCCACGGAGCCTGCAGGCACAGGATTCTCTTGGAATCAGAGTTACAGACATTTGGGAGACACCCCGTATGGGTGCTGAACCAAACTCAGTAGCGAACAATATGCCCTCTTAACCGCTGACCCATCTTTCCAATCCTAAGAAGTGGAGTTTTAACACAGGCCACCTCTCCAGCAGTGTTCTCTCCCTTTCATGCCAACAAAAATGAGTGTGAGCTGGCCAAGTAGCATAGTGGGTAGAGTGTCTATCTAGTGTGTGCAAAGCCCTGGGTTTGATCTCCAGCACCCCATCAACCTGGCATGGTGGCTCATGCCTGGAAAACCAGCACTCAAGATGGAGGAGGCGAAGGATCAGGAATCCAAAGTTATCCTACAGACACAGTGAGTTCAAAACCTAAGTGACAGGCTGGAGAGATGGCTCAGAGGTTAAGAGCACTGGCTGTTCTTCCAAAGGTCCTGAGTTCAATTCCAGCAACCACATGGTGACTCATAACCACCTATAATGAGATCTGGTGCCCTCTTCTGGCCTGCTTGCACATATGCAGGCAAAATACTGTATGAATAATAAATGAATCTTTAAAAAAAAAAAAAAAAGACCTAAGCGACATATGACTGTTTTTAAAGGAGGAATGAAGGCAGTAAGATTGCTCAGTGGGTAGAGGCACTTGCTGCCAAGCCTGATGACCTGATTTTTTTTGTCCAGAACCCACACACATGGTAGAAGGAGTGAAACAGCTCCTGAAAGCTTTCCATATGTGCACCATGGAATATGTGCTGCACACACACACACACACACACACACACACACACACAGAATATGTACATATGTGTTTATAATTGTTGAGGGAACAGTTTAGCTACACAGCAAACTTCAAATCTTCTGGCTGTTGCTACTGGACATCAGAAGATGGTAAGGATGGTTGGAGAGCAAAGCTGTGTCTTGGCTCATCTACTGGACAAGAAAGGGTATGAATGTAAACTACTCTCCTCTAATACAGGATAGGCTTCTATTCTTCAAGGTGCATTAGGATCCACGAGAGATCTGATTAAATGGTATTTGGCTTCGGTGGAGTTGGGTAAGATTGACAATGCGCATTTCTACGAAGCTCCCTGTTGATATTAATGCCGTTGTTCCATGGACCATCCCTGGAGTTAAAAAGCTACATTGCCACAGAGTTTAGATTTCGCTGCACTACAGAACCAGCTATGGAGCCTCCAGAAATCTTTCCCGGGAACTAGGGTGCCACCTAGTAGCAGAGCACATGTTTAGCATACAGAAATCTCTGGGTTCAGTCTCAAGCACCCTTGGTATGGACTCCAGAGAGACATCATCATCTGCCAAGTTTAAAAACCGAAGACCTGGCACAGTAGTTAGCTTAAGTCAAGACCACCAACAGGCTTGTGAGACCCCAGACGGCTGGACCTACCCTTAACACTTCTCATTCATTGGCTCTGGAGTAGGATTTACATTTTTTTTTTCTTTTTTTCTCTTCTCTCTTTTCTTTCTTTCTTTTTTTTTCCTTGTTGTTTTGTTTTCCGAGACAGGATTTCTCTGTATAGCCTTGGCTGTCCTGGACTCACTTTGTAGACCAGGCCAACCTCGAACTCACAGAGGTCTGCCTGCCTCTGCCTCCCTAAGTGCTGAGATTAGAGGAGGTGCCACCTTGCCTGGCGGGATTTACATTTTTAACAGGTTTGACCCTGCTGGTCCAGGAAACCAGTACTGCACTCCCTCACTATGCAGCCTACTCAGCCCCTGGTTTCCAGGATCCTACTGCCTGGCCTTCCCAGAGTGGGGATTTATAGGTGTGTGACCATTATCAAGTATTTTTCAAGTTTTAGACTAATAATTCCCTTTTCCTTCCTGTGATATCTCTCAGCACTGTGGGGTAATGGAAGTCCATGAGGCCTACACATCTGTCAGGAGAGGTTTAGCAGCCCTTCCACCATCATGAGGCCACTACGCTGGAGTTGCTGGTCTCCTCCAAGTTTCTCTGTCCCATCTTCTCACAGCAGATGGATGAACTCTGGAACAGCAGGTAGCACAGTGCAGAGACAAACTGTCCCCATCTTACGCCAAGCATTATTGGAACCTAAACTGGGCCATGAATTCGATAAATGACTTCTAACCTCAAGCATGAAACACAGAAACATGAATAGTTTAACTGCCAACTATTGGAATGTGAATGAGCTAGGGTCCTGAGAGAGGGTCAGGCGCTGGGTTTCCCCCAGGGCTTCAGGTATGCCACCCAAACTGACAACCACTGAGCTCCTCCCACGAAGGACCTCAACTTCCTGTATAGTTCAAGCTGGTCTCTAACTTATAGCCACCCTCCTCCACCTCCTGAAAGCTAAGATTTCAGATGTGTGCCAGCTCCCTTAAATTGGAGTTACAAGTGGTGGTGAGCCACCTGAGGTGGGTGCTGGGAACCAAACTTAGAGCAATTAGTGCTTTTACCCACTGAGCCATCTCTCCAACCAAAAGACACTTAAAAAAAATCTTTATTTTTATTTCATGTGCACTGATGTTTTGTATGTATTTATGAATACGTACGAGATCATGTATGTCTGTGTGAGGTGTCAGAATCCCTGGAACTGGCTTTACAGACAGTTGTGAGCTGTCGTGTGGGTGCTGGGAATTGAACCTAGGTCCTCTGGGAAGAACAGCCAATGCTCTTAACCACTGAGCTAGCTTTCCAACTCCCAAAAGATAAATATTTTAAACTCGGAATTTTTCTGGAAAACCCGAGTCTCATTTCCCAAAGCACGGGGTGGGTGGGGGCAGGGGCACAGGCATTCTTTTTTTTACCTCAACAATCTGTAACAGTTACAGAAGTTGCCCACTGCTTTGTGTAAGTGCTCTTTTGACAGGCCTGTGTGGACTGAAAGCTTGGCTATCAAACAAGGACAATGTGGTCAATCTCATACAAACCCCCAGGAGCAGTGATGTCGTCCCAAGATTTTTATTTTATGACCATGTGCCTACATGTGTGTATGTGTACCGTGTGCGTGCCTGTTTCCCAGAGAGGCCAAAAGAGGGCACCAGAACCCCTGGGACTGGAGTTATAGTTGGTTGAAAGCTGTCGTGTAAATGCTGGTAATCGAACCTGGGTCCTCTGTAAGAGCAGTAAGTACTCTTAACTGAGGAGCTGTCTCCTGCCTTTTATTCTGAGATTTGGTTGCTGAGCCTCCCAATCTCATTTTCCATCAAGGGACACTGTCACCCACAGCCAGAGCCAGCTCATTAGCTTGAGAGGTTTTCACTGTCCTTCAACACGAAAGTGAATTCTCTGTAACTCAGATTTCCAACTGCAACTTTGTCAATTCAAGTAAATGTTGTCTCATGACTATGGCTGGTCTAGACCACAGCAAGTGAAAAAGCTACCCAATACGTTTATACTTAGACCACACAGGGACCATCTCATTGGGGCTCTGTAATTTGAGAAATGGGAAAAACACTTCCAACTTCAGAAATGTGCTGCTTTAAAATACAGTTATTGATACATATTACATACTTGCTGGGTTTGCTGTCTCTGAATGAGGGAACTTGGAGAATGGAAACACTGTAGGCTAAGAGGAGTCTTTGATGGTGCTAAGCTGAATGGCTTGCCCATTGGCATGAGTATTTCCCTAGGTCTAGGATGATGTCCCACCAATCTTCCTTTGAAGATTCAGAGGTATCTTTGGCTATGCTTTGCCTAGCTTTACCTGACTCCATTTTGTTCTACAAAATCAAAGCTTAGGGGTTGGAAAGATGGCTCAGCGGTTAAAGATGGCTCTAGCAATAGACCTGAGTCAGGTTCTAGCACCGGTGTCAGGAGGCTCAAACCACCTGTAACTTCTCAAGGGCAGCTGACCCCTCTTCTGGCCGCTATGGGCATCTGCACTCATATCTACATACCTCTGCACAAGCACACGTGCCTGCGTACAATTGAAAATTAAAAATGCATCTTTAAGACCAAAGCTTAATTGGGTGGTGGTGACACACACCTCTGTACTCCAGAGGTAGAGGCAGGCGAACCTCTAAGTTCTAGGCCAGCCTGGGCTACACAGAGAAACCTTGTCTCAGAAAACCAAAAATAAACAAACAACAAAACTGGTTTTCTTAAGAAAAGGCAGACATGAGCCTGAAGAGACAGCTTATCAGTGAAGACTGATGTTCCTCCAGAGGACTTCAGCTCCCTGCACCCACCACTGTCTAAACTCCAGCCTCAGGAGAGCTGACTTCCTCTTTTGGCTCCTGCAGGGATCCGAATTCCCATGTGTGGGGTCACAGAAGCACATATATACATGATTAAAAATAAAAGTGAATCTTTAATTGTTTTTAAAGGCAGATGCTGATCGAGGCTAAAGATACAGCCCAGAGTACTTGCCTAGGAAGGACCAAGGCAGGAGAATGATGAGTCCAAGGTCATTTTGACCTTTGCAATGAGCTCAAGACTGGCTTGGAGTAGAGACAATATATAGTGAGGCCTCATCTCAAAACAAAAAGCCAGCAAATAACAGCACTGTATAAAGGGCATAGTGACACACACCTAAGATCTGGAGGGAAGTAAAGGCATGAGGATCAGAGAAGTTCAAGGTCATCCACAGCAACAGAGTATCTGAGACCATCCTGGGCAATGGAGACCCTGTCTGGGTTAAAAAAAAAATGAGGGGAGCTGGGGGTGCAGAAGTAAGGTTCCTTGTATCCGGAATGTAAGAGGTAAGAGTCTAGTAAGAGCTAGCCATCTGTTTGTCCCCTTGATGGACTAAGCAGAGGTCTCTCAACCTGCAAGTGCAAACATTTCTTTATTCATCCCAACAATAGTCACTGAGTTCTCACTATGAGAGGAAACCCAGAAAGAGCATGGAGAGGAGAGGATAAGGCCTCTAGCCTTTAAGACTTTGTGAAGTTCCTAAAAGAAAAAAGAAGAATATTTATATCAATAACATAAAAGATTGATAAAAAGTGAAGACTGAGGCAGGAGAATGATGAGTTCAAGGTCAGCCTGGGCTTCCCAGTGAGCTCAAGACCAGCCTGAACTAGACACAATAGAGTGAGGCCTCATCTCAAAACAAACAGCCAGCAAATAACAAAAGTGCAACAAGAAAGAGACTGCAAGCGACCACCCCCGTAGAAGGTCAATTGGTTTGGTAGACAAGAAACCTGTTCTGGGGGACATGAAGGAACTTGATGAGTGGGGCAGAGGCGAGACAGAGGTTTAGTTTAGAGACGACTGCAGAAATTCAGTCAGGAAATCCCAACACCTGACTTGGGGCTGAGAATGAACACCCAGGAAACATGGACAAAACAGAGGTAAACTTTACATGTAAATTATTAATAGAGATGCGGTTTTAATTGGAATTACAAGACTCTTCAAGGGAGAACACCCAGGGGTACCTCTTAGTCAAATATTAAGCAGTGACTAACCAGGCCTTGAAATGCTCTTTCCTGGGTCAATACACCCTAAGACCTTTATCTTAACAAACAGAACAGAGGCCGACTGGTATCAGGTCGAGCAAATGTTTGAGAAGGAATGAAGGTGTCCTGACTCCTGGGAGCCACTATGAAGGGCAACGTGTGTTATCCAATGAAGACCAACAGAGATAACCATTTTTTTTTTTAATGTTTTTTTCGAGACAGGGTCTCTATGTGTAGTCTTGGCTGTCCTGGAACTCACTGGTTTGTAAACCAGGCTAGTCTCCAACTGAGAGAGATCTGCCTGCCTCTGCTTCTGCCTCCCCACTGCAGGGATTAATGGTGTGGGCTACCACCGCCTGGCTTAACAGAGGTAATCTTTTTATTTACTTATTTATTTATTTTATTTATTTAATGTGCATTAGTGTGAATATGTCAGATCCCTTGGAATTGGCATTACAGACAGTTGTGAGCTGCCATGTGGGTGCTGGGAATTGAACCCAGGTCCTTTGGAAGAGCAGGCAGTGCTCCTAACCACTGAGCCATCTCTCCAACTCCCAACAGAGGTAATCTTAAAGGCAGAAGTCAGAACATGATTCCTCCTCCGGGGAGAAACCCCCATCTTAGAGGACCAGTGAAAAAAGTGAGACACTGCAGAGCTGATGGTGAGGGCTCTAATCACCTCAGACTCCCGCTGAGAAACAGCATCAATCATGACTTCCCCCAGTAAACAATCACCAGACAGACTTCTCCTCAGCCCAAGCCTCTGTGCTATCTTGGAAATCCTGAAGTTCATTATAAACTCGCCATAGCCATCAGACGCAAGGGAAGTCTAATATAGGGCAAGTTTCTTTTCTTTCTTCTTCTTTGTACAAAGGTTAAAATTAAGCTGAATTCAGTAGCATATCCATAAGCCCAGAATTCAGGAGATTCAGATGGGAGGATTACTGTGGGGCAGGTGAGCCCTGCAACTGGGGGAGCCAGCCCAGATCAAGAAAGAGGTTCAGACATGTCCAAACCCCAAAAATCTCATCTTGAGGCTGGCTCTCTCCCTCCTCTGAGCCTGCATGCCCAGGCGCAAGCATCCTTGAGACCACTACCTCTGCCACACTTGAGGTAGTCACATAGCCTGGGTGGCCAGGTTTCAGATCAAAACTTCCTATTTCCCCATAAAGCCGTGTCCAGCTAGCCCCTGAAATGCCTCTCCATGCAGATGAAGCATTTCAGCCAATGATGTACACTCACCCGGGACATCCCTACCCACTTCCCCAAGGCTTATATAGCCCTATTTCCCCCAGTGAGAGCCTTTTCACTGAAAACTGGCTCAGAGAAGGCTGGTTCTCCCCGAACTCACACCAGCCCTGCTAAATTAAAATACCTCAAATAAAACTTAGGGCCTGGAACCAGGTAGTAGTGTGCATGCCTTTAATCCCAGAACTTGGAAGGCAGTAGAAGGTGGGTCTCTGAGTTTGAGGCCAGCCTGGTCTACATAATGAATTCCAGGACAGCCAGTGCTATGCAGAGAAACCCTGTCTCAAAAAAATAAATAAAAAATAAGAAAGGAAGGAAGGAAGGAGGGAGCCTTAGGACCCGTGAAACTCACGCAGTAGCAAACAGACCTGAGTCTGAATCCTGGCTCTACCAAATGACAGCTGTGTGCCTGCTGAGCTTCCTGTCAAGTGACAATCCCACTCACCTCACAAGATTCTTGTGCCAGTGCCATATAAGGTGCCCAGTCAGGGCTGGGTCGGTCAGTCCTCTAAGTCCTTTCTTCTGAGGACAGACTTACCCATGTCTCTCAGTCCCTGCCTACTGTCACACCCTCTGCCCTCAACTACCTTCTCCTCATCCTCTCCCTTCCCAGCCTGCTAAGTCCTTCAGACTGGACAGCACTGAGTCAGTCACTCTGCCTTACACCCTGATGGGCTCTCCTCCTTCCAGGACCTCACGAGGAATCATCAGGACCCTCATTCGATGCAACGCTTAAGAACACAAGCATTTCCCCTCATACCAGCTACCTGATCTTAGAGTAGGGCACCCTCCTCCTCTAATGACAATAATCCACTTATGTTCCAAGACGGTGCTCGTGAGATGCTAAACAGACTGTGGGCCTGAAGACAGAACTCCAGAGATGCCTTTACACTGATAGTTCTTTCTCACACGTCCTGTCCGATCTTATCTTCCACCGCTGCGGTTTCCACCTCCTTCTGACTCCCAACATGGCACATCTCATGACCAGGCTGCTTCCTGACTGCTCTCCACTAGCCTCTCCCCAATCTAATCAAACCTACATCCTGTTGCCAAAGTCAGCTTCCTCTCATGCCCCACAGGCCCTAGTTAGAGAGCCAATGCATTTCATTCAAACCTCCAGCCTCCCTTCCCCCAAACTCCCACCACTTCCTGAAAACACACTTTCCATTCCCATCAGCAGGCCTGCCTTGCTGCTGTCATCTGAGGAAACCCGCTTCCTCAGCTCCCCGACTTCAGAGCCTTGGTTGAGCACAGCTCCTCTCAGCTGTCATAGTTTCCTCCTGGCACCGTGACTTTCCAAATTCTACGCCATTCTGCTACCTCCTACTCATGGTCCATGCCTGCTACAAAGCCTTCTCTGATCTGGCCTGACCTCTCCACATGCCTTTATGAATTCCTGAAGTACTTCAGCAGCACAAAGCAGCCACATCCTCTGGGTCCTGAAATTGTCCTAGGGGAAAGGCAGAACTGAAGTAAATACTGGATAATCAAATAAGCACAGTTTACAGCCCAAGGCCAAATGCAAATAGAACAGGTAACTGGACAAGGATCCAGAACTCATCACTAAAGCACACAGATACAGTAGCCGCTGTAAACAGCATGTCTGGAATTACCTTTTTTCCTTTCTCCAGATGAGATCTATTCTGTATACAGAGACTAGCTTGCAATCCTCCAGTTTCTGAGCACTAGGGTAACAGGCGTACCCCTCCAAGCCTGGCCAATTACTCTTTAAAGAGTCTAAGATGACTCCATACCACAGAAAGCCCAGACAATTTACCTGTTGCTTATCAAAATGACCACTCTGAAAAAAAACTGCATTTTTTCCTAATTGCCAACTCTATTTTCAATGATTACAACCAACTGAAGGGTCCAGGGGGTGGATTACAGAGTTCATTTTTGTGCTTATACTTACAAACCAACAGAAATGTTCTGTTCCTCTTAAGGGAAGAACATCTTATTCTTGAGGCAGAGGCAGGCAGAGCTCTGCAAGTCAGAAGCCAGCCTGGTCTACACAGTGAGTTCAGGCCAGCCAGGTATACATAATGAGATTCTATCTCAAAACTTAAAAAATAAAATCAAATTAAATTAAATTAAAGAAGAAGAAAAGAAATACTTTCTCTTTATAGCAAGAGAAATTAAAAACCACAAGCCCAAAAATAGCTTCCAGATAACTCTGGTGCATGCTAGGCAGGCATCACATTTACCACTGAACTTTACCCCAGACCACTCTGTGATTTCAGTCAACCTCCCAATCACTGGACCAAACAAGTCAAAGCAGAGTGTAGTATGCAAACAGAGCTCCAAGACCAGCCCTCCAAGCCCCTCCTACTGAAATTCTGGGGCTACCGCTGCACACAGTGAGGGCATCAGAAGAGCTATGATCTCGCTGAGTGCCTCAGAGACAGTAAGGAGAGACAGGCGCCATCTCTTCCTCTAGGAAGAGCACTCGCTCCCGCCCAGCCACTGCACTACCGCACCTCAGGAGGCTCCCGCCCTCTCCCTGCCCCGTCCTACATCTCACCACTGCTCCGAAAGGTCTGGGTCAAGTCTTCCACCAGAGCCACAGCCTCCTCGCTGCTCTCTGGCCGGTGCTCTTGCAGCCAGGCCTGAATCTCCCTTGGCAGCACGGTCAACATCTGCTCCTTCGTGTGCACCTCTGGCCTCAGCCAGCGTCGACAGAGCTCCCGAAACCGGACAAGTGCACCCTGAGGTCCCCCAGCTGCACCTTCCTCCTGTGGGCTGCCCTTTCCAGCACTCTGGGGAAAGGGCTCGGACTCAGGGCCATCCTCCTGCAGCACTGCTTCCTGCACCCATGAGTCATCCTCCAGGATCATAGTGGTAACCTCCGCCTGTTCATCTTCGTCTTGAGGTACCTGAACCAAAGGGCTGAGAGGAGCTGTCATTGCAGGAACTTCGGCTGCCATTATCCAACTTCCAGGATGATCACTCCAATGTCAAGCCTCGCACCCGTCTCCAGGCTCTCTGAGAAGGCACCTCCTTCCTCCAATCCCAGCACGAATGTCTGCTGAGAAACAAGACAGGACCAGAATCACTAAGTAATTTACATCTTACAGCCATCTCGAAGCAGCCTCCTTACATTCAAAACCCAACAGAGGCTTGCTGCCTTACTCCTGAAGACAGTGCCTCTCTGTGGCAAAAGACACACCACACACACACACACACACACACACAGCACTATTCTTTTCGGAAGACTGAAGAATGAGTAGTAGAAATACAATGGTCTGGGGTGAGAGAAACAGAACCAACATATCCTGCCCTAAGTTCAGACTTTCTGCAGAGCAAATGACCTTGACCTAACGAAGAGGTTAATCATTCAACCTCAGAGACAACTTCATAAATAGATAATAACACTCACCCTTATCATTTGGAACATCTTAATGATTGGTAGCGGATCGTATGTTAAGCTTCACTAGGAGGAGACATTACTGCTATGTTTTCAGAGGCTGGGTTATCCTCAGGGAACTGGTTCCAGGAACCTCAGGTTCCCACATCTCTGAATGCTCAAGTCCCCTATTGATATACCTTCAATCATCTCTGAACAGCATATACCTAAGTGTAAACACTATGTAAAAAGTTGTTATACTGTTTGGGATATAATAACATGAAAAAGTCCCTACATGTTCAGTACAGACATTGTTTATCTCACTGTGTAGCCCAGGCTGGCCTTTAACTGCTAGTCTTTCTGCCCTGCCTCCTGAGTACTGAGAATACAGCTATGCCCCATCACCTAGAATTTCCCAAGTAGCTTTTTAAATGAACATGCATGGGGGTCAAGGGGGTGGGGTGGGGGTAGAGGGACCTAGACCTGAGCAGCAACTCTACAAACTAGTCAAAGCAGTGGTGTTAAAAACTATTTAACATTTACACAATGGAACACTACTCAGCAGTTAAAAATAAGGAAATCATGAAATTTGCAAGCAAATGGTGGGAACTAGAAAAGATCATCCTGAGTGAGGTATCCCAGAAACAGAAAGACACACACAATATATACTCACTTACAAGTGGATAGTGGACATAAAATATAGAATAAACCTACAAAAATCTACACACCTAAGGAAGGTGAGCTAGAAGGAGGACCCTGGGTAAGATGATCAATCCTCACTCAGAAAGGCAAATGGGATGGACGTTGGAAGAAGGAGAAAACAGGAAACAGACAGGAGCCTACCACTGAGGGCCTCTGAAAGACTCTACCTAGCATTGTATCAAAGCAGATACTGAGATTCATAAAATATGGGCGGAGTGTAGGAAATCTTAAGAAAGAATAGGGAGATAGTAAGACCTGGAGAGGGCAGGAGCTCCACAAGAACAGCAATAGAACCAAAATATCTGGGCACCCGGGTCTTTTCTGAGACTGATTCTCTAGCCAACGACCATTCATTCAGATGTAGCCCAGAGCAGCTCAGTATCCAAGTGGGTTCCCTAGTAAGGGGAAAAAGGACCGTCTCTGACATGAACTCCGTGGCTAGCTCTTTGATGGCCTCCCCTGGATGGGGGAGCAGCCTTGCCAGGCCACAGAGGACAATGCAGCCAGTTCTGATGAGACCAGATAAGCTAGGGTCAGTTGGAAGGGGAGGAGGACCTCGCCTATCCGTGGACTTGGAGAGGGACATAGGAGGAGATGAGGGAGGGAGAGTGGGATTGAGAGGGGAGGAGGGAGAGGACTAAAGCTGGGATACACAGTGAATAAACTGTAATTAATATAAAAAAATAAAAATTTAATGAAAAAACTATTTAAATATTATAAAAGCAACGAATATTTATTTTTAAAAATCATTACACCATAGATTCAGATAACATGCCTTCCCACCCCTATGAAAATAGCAAAAGTAGAAAGTAAAAACAGCAACAAAACAACAAAAAGAAAACTGAAGCTTCCAACGTCAATTTGTCCAAATGACAACCAACGTGAAACACAAACACAGCGGACCCCTTCCTGGGAACACTAAACCTAGACGGCCCATTCACTAAACCGGGCCACGGCACGCCCCCTCAGAGCCTCTGTTTCCCCATCTGGACAAAGAGGGGGCTCGACCGGGTGTCGCCGAGCATCCCTTCCCAGAATAAAGCCTGCGCTCCCGGGGTGCGTGTGCTCGGAGCGCTGGCATAAGCGGAATCCCGGGGGCCCGGAAGGGTCGGGACGCAGAACCGAGAGCCCAGACCGCGGGGTACGGACCCCGACGCCCCTCCCCCAAGGTGCCCTCAGCTGGCTCCAGGCCCGTTATTCGCTCGTCTCTCCGGCTGTTCCCCGCCGGGCGCGCGGCTTCTGACCTGCCTCTCCCTCTGGCCTCTCCAGGAACCAGATCCTGTTCCCACGACGGCTCGGTGCGCAAAAGCACCCCTCGGACCGGCCGGCCCCGGTCCCTCTGGCTTCACCTCAGCTCAAGCCCAAGGGGCAAGGAGAACAATGGACGGGAGAGGCCCGCCCACGGCCACTCTCATTGGCTGCTCAGGACAGTTTCTGGAAACTCTGCTCCGCTATTGGTGAAGGCAGCGTCCAGATGGAAGGCGGGCTGCTCGGCCCGAGGTGTTGTGGGAAATGTAGTTTAGCCAGAAAAAACTGAACACCGTACCTGAGCGAAGAGAGGCTTTGATAGCCCTAGGCAAAGCCTCAGAATCAGAGGCACAGAAAATCCCCGGACTAGCCTTCGGTCTTCTAGTACGGCCCAAGGCTTTTACCTGAGACAGTTTCAATTCTCTAAAGCCTGCGTGTATTTGTCTATTAAAAAAAAAAAACGAAAGCTGGGTGAGAATTGTGAGGCAAATGGTGGTGTTGGGCCCCAGACAGCCAAAAGCTGACTCTGATCGGGGAAGAAATCTGTGCCCGTAAAGGCCCTCGTGGCCCAACCCCGCACCTCTCCCTGCAATCCGCAGCTACGCCCGGGCACTCGGGTGTTGCACACCCCTTTGTTTTCACACGTGGTATTGCTGCGTCTGCATGAAAGCCCCGCCCCGCTCCTTCGGCTTTGGACCGCACACTCTTCCACAATCTCCTTCTGCCTTGGTGTTAGGAAGGAGGCTAATTCTGGGAGAGAATGACCAACCAGGTGCCCTAAAACAGGACATAAAGAACAACAGGTGACAGCCCGCTCAGGGCCCCCAAAACAGGATGTAAAGAGCAGTAGCGGTCTACCAGCTGACTGGGCTTAACCGGGCTTCGGGGTCTTTCCTCATAAGGACAGTGTGCAGAGTGCTTTTACCCTTTCACCCAGTGAACTTTTCAGCTTTGGGGGTACTTAAACCCCCAGGCACAGTCCTGCATCTTAAGTGTATTTGGACTGGGTAAAATGGGCATCCAAGAAAAGCGTGCTACTTTCTTGTAGCGCTCACCTCGAGAGAGACACAAGGAGGAGGGAACAGATAAAGGACGGATCTAACAATCATTCCTTCTCTGCTCCCATTGCTCTTTTCCCAAAGATCATCCTTTTATCCCCGAACTCGCTCTTACTCCCCTTACTTGATGCTCTTGAAGAGGACCCAAGTTCGATTCCCGACACCCACATCGAAGCTTACAACAGTTTGCAGGACTGGTGCCAAGAGATCCAAAAACCCTCTTCTGGCCGTCCTAGACCCTAGACATGCATGTGGTTCACGTACATACATGCAGGCAATCTCTGAGTTCCAGGCCAGCCTGCTCCACAAAGTGAGTTCCAGGACAGCCAGGGCTACACAGAGAAACCCTGTCTCAAACAAACAAACAAACAAACAAACAAACAAAAAACATAAACAAACTCTTGACTGCTTTACTCCTATATGTCCCATCTGATTTTTTTTTTCCTTTCGGGACCACAAGAGCCAATACTGTTGCTGGTGTAGAGAGGAAAGTGTGGACCTCTCTCTAATACTAGCATTGCCTGCCTAGTCAGCTGCACAAAGGTTCCATGGGTATGGGAATGTGACTACTACCTTGGTGTTTGGATGGTTCCCTGGGCATCACAGCAGCACCTCAGCGTTGCCAAGGTTGGTACTTCAAAAGAAATGGCTGCCTCCGCACTGAGAGTAACTACCTGGACACCCAAAAAGGAAGCCTGAGGAAGAGGCAACAAACAACCCTTTCTGGCCTATGATAAAACATGCCCTTACTCACGGAGCCATCTTGCTGATCCAGGAACTCTTACCTTCTCATTTTGCTGTTCACTTTCTGGTAGTCTGTCAGATGAACAAATCTGAATGCTGGAGAGATGATTTACTGGGAAGTAGTACTTTCTGCTCATCCAATGGATCGGAGCTCAGATGCCAGCACCCACGTCAGTGGCTCACAGCTGCCTGTAACTCTAGCTCCGGGGGATCTGACACACCCTCTTCTGTTCTCTCCAGGCATCCACACAAGCAAAGAATACTTACACACACACACACACACGCACGCACGCACACACGCACACACACACCACAAGATAAAATCTTTTTTTCCTTAAAAAGATTTTTAAATTTAAATTAAAAGACTTAAAATGATATTTGGCCTTTTGAAAGGCTTATTTTATTTTTAATTATGTGTCTCTATGTGGGTACATGCATGTGAGTTTGGGTGCCCACAGAGGCCCAAGGCATTGGTTCCTCTGGAACTGGAATTACAGAAGGTTATGAGCTGCCTAGTGTGGGCGCTGGGACTCAAACTCGGGTCCTCTCCAAGAGCAAGTGTGTGATCCTAATCACTGAGTCACCAGCCCTGATCTGAATTTTTACCCAGGCAATTTTGTTTATCCTGATTTTTTTATAGATTCTGATTTTTTGTGTTAGACCCCCACACTACCCCAAAGATCATCTGAGCTCACCGTTTCCCAGTTTCCCATTAATTAACCTCAGGAATCCAAACACACAAAAAAAGGGCTGGAAAGACTTTTCCAGCATAACTCCAGGCCCTGGGATCCAAGGACCTTTTGACCTCAGAGGGTACCAGGGACACAGGTGGTGCACTTACATGCATGCAAACAAGACACTTATACAAATAAAGTAATAAAATAGATCTAAAAAGAAAATACCTTACAAAAAAAGATGCCCAAGTAACATTCAGATTTGTTACTAGGTATAAGATTGAATCTTAAGGCTTCTTAATGTGGTAATCCTAAACGGAGCGCATGCAAACAGCACCACCTCCAGGCCAGCCTGAGAAGTTACCTAAAGTTCCCGGATGCAATTGCCAGCCACCACTCTTCCTGCTGTAGGTGCGCCTGGAGAGGAGAGCGGAGGAATACTGCCAGTGATGATTTCGGGGGATGACTTTATATCAACAAAGATTTGTCTCTATGTATGTCCATTTGTAATAGAAGTTTTGGTTTCTTTGTATGTTATGTAAATATCTTTTGTTTTAATCCCAAGTGTGGGATTTTAGTTGGGCTACAGTTTCTCCACACCTGTTAATTGTCACATGTGGGGTGTGATCTTTCCCAGCTGGTAATGGCCTTCCAAGTGCTGCATGGAGACGGGGCGTGGTTTAGGACTCTATAAATATGAGAGCCAAGAAAGAGAAGAGGTGGCATTCGTTGAGAAAGCATGGGGTCCGATGTTGGCGTGGGGTGTGGGGTGGGAGGCGGGGAGCAGTGTGAAGAGACCAGAGACAGTGTGGCGGTTAGGAGCGAACAGTCAGAGGGCGCAGTGGCGTGGAGGAGCCTGCTGCCTGTATCTGCAGTTGATGGAGATTAGTATAGAGCCCTAAAAGAACCCCGTGACCCTAACTAGCTGGGAGAAGTAAAGGGGTCCTGGCCCCCTCTCCCCACTAACCTTTTCTCTCTCCTACTTAAGTTGGGGGCTTGGTGGAAGGGAGGTAGAGGCCCAAACACCCCAAGTAAAGGAGTTTGTTTGTTTGTTTGTTTGTTTGCTTGTTTTTTAAAGAGTGTTATATCCATCCTCACCCCCGGGGAAAGATTTGATGGGTCAGTGGGGTGCACCGCTGAAACTTTCCGGAAGTCCAAGAATCCATTTATATTTGCTCCCATCCCAAACCAGCTGCTGAGCATAGGAACGGAAACTAGTCTGTCACAGGAGCGGCCTGCAGCCTGTCCTCAGCGTCCTGTGGCTCAGGCTCAGGGGAGCTGCTCTTAACCTAAGTCAACCATCCCAGGAGAAACAAGGGAAGGAAGAAATCACATGTGAACCAACTCATGGCCTAATGATACTGCTGAAAGGGGGCGTGCTACCAAAGCTGGCCTCTGAGACCACCATGGCTGAGGCAATAAAGACAACCAGGGGGAATTGTGGGTGCATGGGAAGGAAAAAAAAGCCCTTCACCCAGGAGTCTGGTTCAAGCTTCCCACCAACTGAAAATCAAGAATTCCAATACAATTACATTTGCTTAAGATGTCTTCTCCTTTTCAAGATATAAACCTATAATTTTTCTAGGAATATTTTCTTAATTTAATTTTGGTGTGGTTTTTTGTTTGTTTGTTTGTTTTTGTTTTTTGAGACAGGGTTTCTCTGTGTAGCCCTGGCTGTCCTGGACTCACTTTGTAGACCAGGCTGTCCTCGAACTCACAGTGATCCACATACCTCTACCTCCCAGAGTGCTGGGAATCACAGGAATGTGCCACCACACCCCATCTTTTTAATTGGACTTTTATTCATTCATCTTCTTACATATATATACATGTGTGCATGTATGTACATGTGTGCATATATGTGTGTGTGTGCTCACGCACATGCATGCAAGCCACAGTGCACATGTAGAAGTCAGAGGACAACTTCCAGGAGTTGGCTCTCTCTGTCCGCCATGCAGGCTCCAGGGATGGGGCTCAGGTCGGTAGGCTTGGCAGCAGGCACCTTTACCGGCATCCAACTCACTGACTGGTCCCCAGCTTTTCCAAGACTCTGACAAGAAACCCCTCTCGCTGTAGAAGAGGTGACCTAAACCCTGTGTGCAGCTCTATCGGATTAACTTTCTCAGATTATAATCCCATCCTAGAACTCACTTATTGAAAACAGTGAGGAGGGACTGGGCTTGATGGCGTATGCCTCTGATATCAGCACCTGGCAGGCAGAGGCAGGTGGATCTCCGTGAGTTCAAGGCCAGACTGGTCTACAGAGTTCTGGGCCAGCCAGGGCTACACAGAAATCCTGTCTAAAAACAAAACAGAGGCCAAAAATATATATACAGAGAGAGAGAGAGAGGAGGGGGAGGGCTGGAGAAACGCCTCGGCGATTAAGAGCACTTGCTGTGCTTGCAGAGGACCCAGGGTCAGACACCAGCACTCAGCTGGGGGCTCACAAGTGCTGGATTCTAGTTTCATGACCTGGGGCCCTCCTCTGGACTCCAAAAGCACTAGGCATGTTGTGTCATAGTGCACATACATACATGGAGGCAAACATTTCTGTCTAAGTGTTAAATTAAGAAATAAGCTGGTTGGTTGTGGCACATATCTTTAATCCCAGCACTTGGGAAGCAGAGGCGGGCAGATCCCTGTGAGTTCCAGGCCAGCCTGGTCTACAGAGCGAGTTCCAGGACAGCCAGGTCAACACAGAAAGAAACCCTGTCTCTAAAAAACAAAGTAAAAGGCCACGCGTGGTGATGCATGCTTTTAATCTAAGCATTCGGAGGCAGAGACAGGTGGAGCTCTGACTTCGAGGCCAGCCTGGTTTTACAGAGTGCCACAGCAGCCAGAGCTGCACCGTGAGACCCTATCTCAATCAACAAGGCAAGAAATGGAAAAATAGCAAAGATAATGCACAGTAAGCTCTTATCCTGTGAGCGAGAATGTTTGTAAATGAAGGTGTTAGACCAGTGAGGATGTCTGCAGAGAAGCAGACAGGAAAGCTAAGAGCTAGAGCTGAGTGACCCTTTTCAACATCCCCCAAATAACAAGCCTCTGCTCTGCTTCATGCTGCTTTATCCTGAAATTATTTTCTGCATCCAAGTGAAGGACTTGCTTTTACCTGAGTCAAGGTCACTAAAATGTCAGGCTACCGTGTATACCAGATGGGAGCTGTGCCCCCATGCTTGCTTCTGTTGACAAGGCCATCTTAGGAACACAGACCAGCTCACGGAACCTCCTCCAAGAGATCCTTTCGCCACTGGCCAGCCGCAGGGAGAGTGGCTCCGCTCCACCAAGATGGATTCAGGATTAAGACCTTCTCAGAACTGGGGCTGGAGAGATGGCTCAGTGTTTACGAGCACTGGCTGCTCTTCCAAAGGACATGGGTCTGACTCCCAGCACCCACATGGTGGGTCACAACTATCTGTCACACTGGTACCAAGGGATTCGACACCCTCTTCTGATTTTCGAAGACACCAGGCATAAATGAGGTACATACACACCCATGCAAGCAAAACACCCGAATACATAAAACAAAAACAAAATCCTTCACAAAACTACTTCTACCTAGTTCAAACAGACCAGAAAACTGTCAAGGAACTCTCAGGGTTGGTGGGAGCTGAACAGCCAGGCTTGAGAACACCTGGGAACCAAGGAACAAAGCAGAAACAAGAACCCAGACAGCACTAAGCCTTCTGAGCGGAGGAAGGAGCCTTTGGTAGGCTGAATCTCAGTCACGTGGCCACTCCCCACTAAGCCCAGGGCAGACAGGTCTGGCCCTCAGCTCTTCCTCACTGCCACCCTACACAAAAACAGGGACTCGACCTCTGTTAGGAACTAGACTGGCAGAAACTGTGCATTCACTACTTGTCTTTAGATGGAAGCTCACCTCAAGGAATGCTCAGCCTAAGGCCCTTAGCTTATGTAGAGTTGATGGAGATAATGAGGGTAAGGTCAGGGAGAGCCTGCTTCCCAGGTGCCTGAGAATGAGGCCTAGTCACTGGGGCAGAAAGGCGTGGGGCTCTGAGGATGAGGCAACTTTTCCTATCTAACACCCCATCGTTTCGTTACTTAATCCATGCTCCTTCTTCAGTGTAAGGCCAGTAAGGGGCCTCTTCCTGCCCTATATAGGCACTCTTTCATGGTTTATAGTTATGCTGAAGGCCTAGAGTTGCTAAATGTGATTTGGAAAAGCATTTAAAACTATTTAAATATGCACTATATGGGAAGTAGTAAGACCAGCCTAGGGAGAAACCAAAGACTGAAGAAAACCAAACAAAACGCTTAGGCAGAAAGAGACTGGAGGATAGCATGGGGAAAACATTTACCTCAAGAAAGGAGGGATGAAATTCAACCCAAGGCAGTGTTTTGAACAGCTATGAAGTCAGCATCACATGACATGGCATGATGTATGAACAGAAAACTAGAGCAGGCTTTTTTGGCTATGGTTTTGGTTTTTTCCTTTTTGTTTTTTGGGACAGGGTCGTACTAGCCTGGTTTTCCCTGGAACTCACTCTGTAAACCAGGATGGCCTGAGGCTTGTCCCAGGCCTCCTGCCTACTAGGGCTGCACATGTATAATTCTTTAGGGTCTCCCAACAATGGACATTGTCATCCTCTACACATATCTTTTCCTTGTTTTTTACTTGTGTTTTGCACTGAGTGTGACAGCGAGGAAATTTGGACCCTTACGACCTTGAGTTATTCCTCAGGAGGAGCTGGCTTTTCTCTTAGTTGTCCTGTGCTTGCCAAGGCTTCTCGGGGAGTGGGGGCCAGGCTCTCTTCCAGCCCTGCCTGCCAAGAGGAGGAAGGAAAATGGACTTGCAACCTCTGGCCGGTTCTCATGCCCTATTCTGAATTTCTCTATTCAAAGACATTTGTGGGAAGGCACAAGCTTTTCTGGGCTGAACAAAATAAATCAGAGGCTGCCCCAGCATGGAGTGGTCTTTGCCAAGACATAGACGTGAGTGGCACCAGAGACAGCTTGGGATAGGATGCATCACAGAAGAGATTTAGCTCCACAATCTACAATGTTCCCTAAGGTATTACAAAACTAAATATAAAGATGAAAATTGAAATAAAAAGAAAGAAAAATGTAACATACAGAAGGAGAGAGTCAATCATGGGTCAAGAGGTGGAGCAAGCAACCAGTTTAACAGGAAGTGAATTTACACACACACACACACACACACACACACACACACACACACAGAGACTGTTAAATTTTTAAGAAAAAAGGTATCTGTTGCAGGATATTTGACCACACTTAGAACTCCTAGATTGTGTTGTTTACTGGAAAAACCTGTTTCTAGTGTTTCTAGTTGTGCTGTGGATTAGCACTTGGGGGCCACACGCCTTTAATCCCAACACTTGGGAAGCAGAGGCAGGCACATAAGAACTACAGTGATTTAAATTTAAATGGCAGGCTAACGCTCAAAGTGAATGTCCTTTGTGATCTCAAAATAAATACACTTGAATTGACATATATACATATATAATTTATATATAGAGAAAGGGGACTATAGGTGATTTATTCACACATAACAAGTTATATTTAATTTCAATTTTTCAAAAGAATTTTTAATATTTCAATTGGAAAATAATACTTTTTTTTTCTGTTGCCAAGAACATTTTGCCCATAACAGATAAAACCTGTCAAAAAAAGGAATCCCCCAGAGTTAAGGTTGGGACAGGATTTTGCTTTTATCGCTTCAGGTGAATAAAAGCACCCAACTAAGGAATCCGGAGACCACCGGACAAGTGAAACATTTGAAGTAAAAGGACAGATGAAGAGAAAATGTCCAAAGAACAAAAAGAGAGACTTGCCCAAGTGGTATCGCCCATCTCCAGCTTGTCTCTGCTGTCCTCTACAGGCTTAAGTGGCAAATGGTCTTTATGTAGTACCAATTCATTAAAACAAGCACTTAAAGGAAAACCCAAAGTCTCATAGCAGAAGAGCTAACTGGTGTGGGGCAGAGGGAAAAAAAATAAGGGACTAGTCTATTGTCATTAATCTCATAATCTTTTGGTTTTCATTTGACTCTTTAAATTTTTTTCTTAAAGATTATCTCAAAAATCTATAAGGCTGTCGTGTATATATAAACTTTGTCATAATACTGCTAGTCATACAGAGTACTAACTCATTCTAGAAATAAGCTTCATCTAGCTTCCTGTATATGTTTTCACGTTTGAGTCTGAAGCAGGTAACAAGGAACAAAGTTTGTGTACCTCGATGTACTTAATAGTACATCATGGTCCTCAAACCTTGTGGACATCTGCTAAGTTTTCAACAACAACCCATGACCATTCCTAACAGTAACCCTGAGGTCTCCAAGATGATGGGGCCCCGCCAGGATGAATCCACCTGGATCGTGGGAACACTAACCACTGGGAAAAACTGCCCCAAGCCTCTTCTGCCGCCAGGTTCTGAGCAAACAGTGGACACCTTTGGGTTGACTGCTGTGTTCTTCCTAGCCAGGATTGCCACTAGGCTGACAACCACCACCCAAAGATCAGCTTCAGTAGTTTTACTGTGTAGAGTTAAAATCTTTTTTATTTAGACAAAAGGGGGGAAATGTTGCAGGATATTTGATCATATTATGAACCCGAGATTGTGTTGTTTCCTGGAAAAAACCTGTTTCCAGTTGTTCTCAGCCCTAGCACACATCTTTAATGCAAGAGCTTTCTACTTGAATACTGTAAACAGGATTAAATAAAGTTAACCATGGGTCAAGAGGTGGAGCAAGCAACCAGTTGAGAAAACAGAGTGTAAGAGGAAGTCAGGGGGACAAAAAAAGATATGCAAAGCGAGTAGAAGGGCGGGGCATTCAGTTTGAGGAGTGTTGAGATGGCCGCAAGAAGAGAGCTTCCTTTTGAGGGAGGTCTGCTAAGGAGGAAGGTCAGCTGGGTGCTTTCTTTCTCTGCCGCTCTGAGCTAGCAGACTTTCACCCCAGCATCTGGCTCTCTAGACTTTATTCATAAAATCGAGCGTTTGAGATTTTGTTGCAAACAATAGGCATCCCTAATAGTTAGCCGGCTACCAGAGAGAAAAAATAATCCTGTAACCTTAGCAAAAATAATAAACTTCTCACAAACAAAAGCAGTTTCCAGGCCAGTTTCCTAACTATAAACTGTTTTTGTCACAAATCCCACTGCTAGCTATGAAATGTGCTGAGCCTCACAGCTTGGAAAGCTGAGCCCTCCTGAGGGACTTATCTGATGCCAAAGATTGGTCTGAATGGGCTTCTCCTATTATTGTGATCTCTCTCTCTCTCCCTCCCTCCCGCCCTCTCTCTTTCTCACACACAATTTGAATTTTTCTTGAAAAAAAAAACAAAAACAAAAACACAAAGTTAATGCAGACCGGCATAGAGACACACATCTTTAATCCCAGAGAGGCAGAGGCAGGCAGATCTTTATGAGCTGGAGGCCAGCCTGAAGTACATAGCGGGTTCCAGGGCAGACAGGGTTACACCGTGAGACTATTTCAAATAAACGAATGAATAAAAAAAGCAGTCTATTAAGAAATCAGGACATGCCTGAAGGTAAATCTGCATGTGTATGTAAGTATGATGCGGTGGCACAAGTGATTCTAGCACTCAAGAGGCAGAGGCAGGAGGAGCCAGTGTTCAAGGCCAGTGTGGGCTACGTAGCGTTCCAGTCCATGATGAAATACCTAGCAAGACATGTCTCAAAAAATGTAACAGGCTTGCAGAGAAGGTTCAGGCTAAACCCTTTCGAAAGGAAGGTGATGCCCAATGTCTGCCTGGACCTCTGTGTGCACAGGCACACACATGCGTGCACACCCTCACGCAGGTGCACACACAGGAAGACTCGTGCATACACACGCACACCATATCACATACATGAAGAATGGGAGCGCTGCAAAAACAGACCATGACCAAGTATGATAGCACATCTACTAAGCCAAGCAAGAAAAGCAAAGACACATATTAAAATATTTGTGCAGCATGAAAGGTCACGAGCGGGTCAGAGACACAGCTAAGGGCTGGAGTGCTTGCCTAGTATGCCTAGTACCGGTGAGGCCTTGGTTTGGTGCGTAGCACAGCCATTCAGGGAAAAGTGGGGGACTACAGAGGCGGCTCAGGAGTTGAGAGAGCCTGCTGGGCTTGCCAAGGACCTGGATTTCATTCCTGGCACCCACACGGTGGCTCAGAGCCGTCCATAGCTCCAGTTTGGATATGACGTCCTCTTCTGAGCTCTGTGGGAATCAGACATACACGTGCCCACAGACATATATTTAGGCAAAATGCCCATACACAGATATAAAAATAAAAAAAATATTTGGAAAGTGAGATGGCCCAGTGGGTAAGGGCATTTTCTGTGCAAGCATGAGGACTTGAGTTCAAATCCCCAGGACCCAGTGAGAAGCTGGGTGTGACCGTGCATGCCTGTGACCCACACGCCACAGGGGTGGGAGGCAGGTGGAGAGAGAAAGATCAGGCTTGACTGCCAGTGTGGCATGAGGATCCTCGAGAGAGCCCGGAGTGCTGGCACACGCCTGTAACCCCAGCTCTAGGAAAGCAGAAACAGGCCTTTGAAGCTCACTGGCCAACAGACCTGACCTAATCACTAAGCTACAGGTCTCAGGGAGAAACCCTACCTCAAAAAACAAAAACAAGACACATGGCTCCTGAGGAATGGCACCTGAGGTTGACCTCTGACCTCCGCATGCATACGCGTTCAATGCACATACAAAGACAGTGCTGATAATGATTTGTGTTAGTGAGACTGGACAACACAAAGGTTCTGATGTTTTATTTTAAACTTCATTTCGTCATGTGAGTGGATTTTGTAAAAATTATACTTCTTTAAAAAGTGCCCATATTTTTATTTTACGCGATCAGCACCTTGACTGCATGAACGCCTATGCCCTCCTTTCGTGCCCCAGTGGGCCAAAGGGGTGCCTCAGGTCTCCAGGAGCAGGAGTCACGGTTAGCTGTGGGTGGGCTGGGAACTGGACCCTGGTCCTCCGCCAGAGCAGTCAGCGCACGTTCCGCTGAGACGTCTCTCCAGCCCGTGTTTGCGTTGCTGTCTTGTTTGGGTTTGGGGAGGAATGGGGTTGGGTTTTTTGTTTGGGAGTTTTGAGACAGGATCTTACTTTGCAGCCCAGCGTGGCCTAGAACTCACCCGGGGCACCTTCACGCTTCCGCCGCCCTCCAGCTCCACGTTCCCGGTACTGGGATTACGGGTATGAGCCATCCTGTCCAGCTCAACAATCTGAAGTTTTTGATAAATGCCGTCCCGCGCCCCTCCCCCACGCAATTCCAGCGCTGGGGCTGAAGACCAGCTGGGGCTAGGGAGTGAGACCCTGCTAAAAAAAAAAAAATTCCAAAATAAGTGAAGCTAAAAAATAACTTTATCCTTCAAAGACTGAATTAGCCAATTAGCTTCATTGATGCTGCTTCAGGCTTCCCTAGGGCTGAAGGCTCAATTCTCCTAGTCGGTCTTTCACACCGCCTGAAGGAAAGACACAGACACATGGTCGCTCTCGCCCCCCCCCCCCCCCCCCCCCCGGCACTGCACTGTTTCTGTCGTTTCTCTTGATCACCACAAGGTGTCACTCTCTGCCGCTCCTGCACATTCTCCCTTGGCCAATGAGATCCCACTTCGCACCGGCTACCCTTTCCTGATCCAGACAGCAAACAACTTTCTTTTCCAGAGGTTTTCGACCCACAATTTGGATTTCGTTGATTTGGCTTTTTTACTGGACCCAAGTTTACCAGCTCTCCAAGCTGACTCATCCTTTCCGTTTCTGAGACAGGGTTTCACGTGTCCCAAATTGGGCTGGAACCTGGATATACAGCCAAGGATAACCTTGAACGTTTGAGCTCCCACAAACTAGGACCGCAGATGCGGGCCACCAAACCCGTAAACCCCACAGCAACTTCTTGTTTCATGTTCTTTCTAAGTCGAGGCAGTCTTACTCTGTAGCCCAGGCTAGCTTCCAGTTAGGGTCACACTCTTGTCAAGTGTTATGGTTACTAGTACAGGCCACCACGCTCAGCCGGAAAGGGGTTCCTAGTACCCTGTCGCTTGTCTGCCTCACACAGAAGGTTGGTTACTAGCCGCCACTTTCCCTGACAGGGAGCTCGACAGCCTTCAGCGGAGCAGCCTTCCCCAGCTGCTAATTCTGTTGATTTCCCTGGGAGGACTGGGACCCTGTGGGAGGGAGTCCCGGGAGATCTTTTTGGGCATTCCAGTAGAACAGCAAAAACACAGCTCACAAGTTCTACATCTTCCGCTATAAATAGCTAAGCGGGACATACATTTTTATGTGGCTATAAATAGCACATGTTTAATGTTCCAGCAAATGAGCCTAGGCTATTGTGAATGCAACCAGAAACTTAACCACTGAGCAAGCAACACCCAACTCTCGATTCCGTGTGTTTGTTTGTGTGTGTGTGTGTGCACGCGCGCGCACACACGCACCCGTACTGTCGAGTGCACTCAGAAGTCAGAGGATAACTTCGGGAGTCAGTTCTCTGCTTCCACAGCGTGGGTCCTAGTTCTCAGACACGGGTTGTTGGGCTTGCCTGCTGAACCATCACACCCGCCCTACTTTGCTTATTTCTGTTACTTTGCTGTGTTGATCTTTATTTGTTTTGCTTTTGAGATACGGTCTCACTCTGTAGTTCAAGCCAGACTTAAACTCATTATAAAGCCCAAACTGGCGTCAAGCTTGCAATCCTCCTGCCTCAGCCTCCTAAGTACTTGGGTTTATAAGAATGTGCCACCATGCCTGGCTTCTACAGGCTATTTATATCTTTATACTTTTTTCTGAATATTTTTTTTTTAAAGAAGACATAGTATTGAATTTACTGAGTCAAAAGCATCAGGTAGGTCCTTTTGTGCACACTATAAGACTCCTAGTAAGCTTCACTGTGGTATACAAGCAGCATACAGGGTGAAACTTAGCTTCCTGCAGTGGGGGTGCAGCCTGAACCCCAGCGCCTAGGAGCCTGAGGCAGGAGGACCCAGAGCGCCAGCTAGGGCTACATAATGAGACACCATCACAATAAATAAATAAATAAATAAATAAATAAATAAATAAATAAATAAAATTTAAAAATAAACTAAAAAGCGATTAGAGTATTTGGGCAATAGCTTAGTGATAGGATGCTTGCTCAACATGCAACAAGGTCTGGAGTCCTCTTAGTATCACACACGCTTTTATAAATCTCTGATTATTCAATTATTAGATCAATGAAAATATTTTTAAGATTTACAGTTCACAGCTAAGATCAGAAGACTCTTGGGAGAGCTGTTTTTTGTTTGTTTGTTTAATGTGCGTCTCTGTGGGTGTTCACAGAGGCCAGAAGAGGGTGCTGGATCATCTGGGGCTGGAGTCACACAGGCTTGTGAGCTGCCTGCCCTGGGTGCTCTTTTCTGAGATCTTCATCTCTCCAGCCCAAGGAAGCTCCGTTCTTAGGACTCCTTTGCTTACTGCAGCTGTCAGTTGACTGCCTAGTATACTGTCACAAGTGTTTTCTCTATGTATTTCACGGTTCCATTGTTTGGGATTTTGTTGTTGATTACACTTGTTTTTCTCGAGACAAATTTTCCTGTGTAGCCTGGGTTGACCTTGAACGTGATACTTTTCCGCCTTAGCCTCTGTAGTTAGGAGTGCAGGCATGCACCACTCTGCCCAGCCTAACAACGTTTTTCCAAAGGGATTTATTTTCTTTTATTCCTTTTGTATGAGTGTATGTATGTATGTATGTATGTGCATAGTTCCATGGGAACTGGTGGTAAGTCACCAAGTGGATGCCGAGAGGCAAACGCAGGTCCTCTCCAACGGCAGCAAGTACTCTCATCTGTTACGCCATCTCTCCAGCCCCCCTAAAAGATTTTTAGTGTTCATCTTTATGTATGTAAAACTCCTAAAAACATGTAATTCTTAAGACTGTCATTAAAGTAAGTTCACGGGCAAAAAAAAAAATACATAAATCTCACATGTACAACTGAAGAGTTTTAACAAGTAATGTAATTTTTTAAATTATTGTTATTTTGAAACAAAGTCTCACTATGTAGCCCAGGCTAGCCCTGAACTCTATATAATTCAGGCTAGCCTCATACCTGCAACAGATATTTTTGCCTCAGCTTCTCAAGTGCTGAAATTAGAGGTAAGGACTACCAACATATTATTTATTTATTTAGGTTTTCCCCAAAAAACCTACTTTTACTTGTTTACTCTGTTAGTTTAAATCCATGTAGGGTATAGCATCAAACAGATTTTGTGCAGGAAGGTTGCTTCAGAATTTGGCTTTAAGCATTCCGCTGATTCCATGGGCCTGAGTTATTTTGATTTTGTTCAATTTGCTTCCTGGAGGGAGCACCTTTTTATATATACATATATATATATATATATAATTTTTTCAGACTGGACTCAAATCCAGAGATCACTTGCTTCTGCCTCCTGAGTGCTGGGCTGGAGAGAAGCTTCGGTTCCTGAAGGCGAAGGCTCACATGCATAGCGCCGTGCTGTGTTTTGCTTTGTGCACATAAGCACAGCTCTTGCTCACCTACAGTTCAGTTTCATCCTGGGCACAAACACAGTAGAAGCTGAGACGGGAGGAGTCTGAGTTTCAAGGCCAGCCTCAGGTGCACTGCGTCACAGTGGTAATCAAAGGAGCAGCTGAAATCATGTTAGGGGAAAGAAGGAAGGAAAGAAAGGACTGGGCGATGGCTTAGTCTGTAAAAGTTCTTGCCATCAAGCGTGAGGGACCTGAGCTGGGACCCAGCAGCCACAGGAAAAGGTAGGTACAATCATACCCCTGCAGCCCACCGTGGAGACAGGATGGGAAGACCCAGGGGGTGAGGTGGGGGCGCTGGCCAGCCAGTCTAGCTGGTCGGTGAGGGCCAGGTTCAGTGAGAGAACCTGTCTCGAAAAGTAAGGCGGAGAGAGATAGAGGGACATGGCTGACATTGACCTCTGGCCTCTACATAGGCGCACAGGCATGGGGGGGTCTGGATACACAAGAGAAGGTCAGGTACGTTTCCAAGTTCCCAATTAAACAAGACACACGGCCTTTCTATTTCTGTGACTCACTCCTTCGCCCTCAGCCTCTTTCGGAGGAGACAGTGTGCGGTTGGAGGAATCCTAGGGTTCAGGCATGAAGTTCCAAGACGACAGTCAGAATGTTTGTGAAAGTGTTTTTGCAGGGACGCGGAAACTCTTACGTAGGTAGGGCTCAAGGAGGAAGAGGCGAGAAGAGAATGAATCAGCCTGGAGCTGGGTTCCCCAGGCACTGATTCCTGTTGTTGACATCCCTAGCAAGTTGCCTCCTCTCTTGCCGGCCAGCCAGCTGGGAGGAGAGACCCTGCGGATGGAACCAGATGGAGCAGTTTTTGCCGATCACACCTCTTGGCCTGAGCCAGCCTGAAAGCTGCAGGAGTAGACGGTGGGGAATCCCCTGCTTGGATTAGAAAGTGAACCAGGGAAATCTGCCTGCTAAACAGGAATGAGGTCGAAGAGCAGACCTCGGAGCCCCAGACTGATGGGGAGGAGCAGAAAGAACGCAGGAGAGGTGGTGACAAGCAGAGGGTGGGCTACTGTGCGGGAAGGAGACAGCTCCAATAAGGGCTGCAACGGAAGCCCTTCCTGACGTGGCCTTGCCTCTAGAGGCATGAGTCACGGGACTGAGGAGATTGAGGGTCATGAGCTTAGGTACACTGAGGGCATCAAGGAGGGCAAGACACCCGGAGCGCAGGAGTCCAGTAGCCAGGGTCCAAAACCATCAGAGTAAGCAGGGAGCAGGCGCCTGCAGTTCAGCGTACCTGGAGGCTGGGGCTGAGGAGGCTGAGGCTCCCTGTTAAATGAGGGGTGCGGGGAGAGGGAAGAAAGCGGGAGGGAGGGAGCTGCAGAGGGGCCCAGAGTACAGGTTCTCAGCTGAGGCCTGACACCAATTGTCAGCTGTGGCCGTTTGTGCAGAAGGTTGCAACAGCCTCAGAAAGCAGGCGCAGGGTGAACGACACGTGGGAATGGCTGGGGAGTCTGGTGGGCAGTGGGGCTGTACAGAGGTCCCGCTGGTATGTGGTTACTTCTGGAGTTGGGGGTGAGTCAGTGTGGTGGTTTGAATAGGGATGGCTCCCATTGACTCATGTGTTTGAATGTTTGGCCCATAGGAGGTGTGGCCTTGTTGGAGTCGGGATGTCAACGTGCAGGTAGGCTTTGAGATCTCGCATGCTCAGGCTGCGCCCAGTGTGGCACACAGTCTTCCTCAGCTCCTTCTCCAGCACCATGTCTGCCTGTACACCACCATGCTTCTTGTCCTGACGATAATGGACGAAACCTCTGAGACTCTAAGCCAGCCGTGGTCGCTCTGCCTCTGTTTATCTCCCCTCCCCTGCTTCCTCTGACTTTCTCTCGGGGGGGGGGCAACCCCCCTCTTCCTCTTCTCCTACACTCTCCCACTGTCTGTCACTCTCTCTCTCCCCACCCCTGTATAATAAATTTCTTACCAGATTAAAAAAAAAAAAAAAAAAAAAAAAAACTTGTGGTCAGTCATGATGTTTATGAAACACTTAATACATATCATTTTAATAGATTTTAAGATGTTTAGAGTGCTCAAATTTATAAAATACTAAGTATTTATGAGGCCTTAAAATATGATCATGATATTTAAATTGGAATCTGTATATGTATTTTAATTGAACATGCCAAAAATAATTTTAGAACACAAAAAAAACGAATGTAAAAAGAGAACTTAACAATGTGTTAAAATCTATGACATGTCCCAGCACTCAGGAGGCAGAGACAGGCAGATCTCTGAGTATGAGGCCAGCCTGGTCTACAAATTGAGTCTACAACAGCCAGGGCTACAGGAAGAAACTGTCTTTAAAAACAAAAAGCAAACAAAGAAACAGTTGCTGGGTGCACTGAGGCACACCTGTAATCCCAGCACTCCGGGTTGCAGAGGCAGGCAGATGGCTGTGAGCTGGAGATCTCACAGGCCAGCCTGGTCTACAAACTGAGTCCAGGACAGCCACAGCTACAAAGAAACCCTATCTCGAAAAAAAAAAAAAAATAGTTATAGTTACACCCACCAGTGACTCACTGCCATCTGAGTTTAGTCTCAGGCTATAAAATAGTTTGACAAGTTGCCAGAGTTGTTTGAAATCTCTTTCAGAAGTACAAGTTTCTCTGGCTAGTGCTCTTTCCTTCTTCCAACATGAGATTCCGGGGGAACTCCAGAAGTCTCACGGTCAGATGGAGAGACAAGTGTGTCTTTAGAGTCTATATATCTGCCAGAATGCTTACAGGAGGTGTGTATGTGTGTGTGTGTGGGGGGGGGTGTCAGGTTTTACAAAATGTTCCCCCAAAATGCTGTGTCCGTACATATGATCCAGGAGCTGAGAATGGGCCAGGAACAAGCTGCCAGCGAGAGGAGCAGAGTTGAGGAGTGTGGCTTCTTGTGGAGAAACCCTGCTTCAGAAAATAAGGGAGGAGAGGGAGGAAAGTTCCCGACACCAACCTGAGCCTCCACATGCACTGCAGACATATTCAACATGCATGTACACACACACACACACACACACACACACACACACACCCGGGAGGAAAAGGAAAAGGAGGTTCTATAAAGATCACCCAGCAGTTAAGGGCCCATGCGGCCAACCCTGGACCCACAGCACAGAAGAAAAGAACTCTCTGTCTCTCGAAACAAAACTCCCACTATTTAGAGAGAGTAGAGAGAGAGAGAGAGATTACCTTAAGGAGAGTGGACAAAGTTCACCTTTCATCTCTTGTGTTACTAAGCCTTACTCACATCTTAAACAGAGATGAGCTTTCTAACTTTTTCCCTAAACTAGATGCCCTACTTTCACACAATTGTGTCAAATGTCTATAACTATTTTTTATTTCTTTGGTTGTTTTCCTTTTTTTTTTTTAAAGATTTACTTTTTTATGTATATGAGTATTCTATCTGCATTTACATCTGCCAGAAGAGGGAATCAGTTCACATTATAGATGGTTGTGAGCCATCATGTGGTCGCTGGGAATTGAACTCATGACCTTTGGAAGAGCAGACAGTGCTCTTAACCACTGAGCCATCTCTCCAGCCCTCTTTGGTTGTTTTCATACGTTGTTTATGTCAAAGCTTTTAACACAGTGTGGCCATTTCAGTTCTTTTTTTAAATTTGTTTCTTTTATGTGCTAATTTTTTTTGGCATGCACAATTAAAATGCATTCACTTACCCATGTGTACACACAAGCACACACAAAATATACAACAACGTTTAAAAAAGGGGGGGAAGGGGAGTCCATAATAAGGAAAAACAGTTGGAAATTTCCATTTTTATTTTGATTATAGGGACTTCTTTTAATTAACTGGACATATATTGCTTCTAATAGGAATCAGTGTGTTAAGTGTTTGCTAAGGTCAATCCAGGCTGTGAAACAAAAGTTCTTTCATGTGCTCACAATGAGTCATAGCTTAGAGTAAGGCAGAATTGAAAGTTAAAGATTAACAGCGCACCAGATCCATGGAAATTGAGCCCAGTGCCCATCAGAGCACAGGCTGCAGCTCTGCCTGCTCCGGTTTGGACCTGGCAGCTCAGGACCCTCCTGCGCCATTTACCTGCTAAGTTGTTATGCTCCTACATAAGCTGTAGAAGAAAATTACCAAGTGGTATCCATAGCATGGATACCATTTTGAAATGGTATCTACTCCCATTTTGAAAGCTGTGCACATTTAACCAATGCTATAGCTTTGTGCCTACTTTAATGCCTTAAATCCCCATGCTCCAAAATAGGCTCTCAGTCCCCTAACCCAGGTTACATCATCTGATTTTAATTGTTCCAAGTTCACCCACTCAGAAGTCCTGGGGATTTATTCTGAACCGTTCCCTACGACCGTAATGTAAAAGGTTCTTTGTAAAGAATTGGTCAGTACTCTGGAGGCAGAGGCAAGGTGATTTCTGTGAGTTCAAGGCCAGCCTGGTCCAGGCTAACAGGAGCTACATAGTGAGACTGTCTCAAACAACAACAAAACGCAAGCTCTTCCTTCCTTAAGCCCCCACTGTCAGGCACACTCTCCCCGTTTCCCCGAATGACTCTGTCTGCACACACACACAAAACTGAAACCAGACAGACAAACAGGAGGGGCGGGATGGCTCAGTGGATAAAGCACTTGTCAGGAAAAAAAAAGCAGATGAAGCTCTAATCCACAGAACCCACATAAGAGCCTCCCAAAGGCATGGTGGTCTCCTGGAGTCCCAGCCCTTGGGAGGCAGAGCTAGGAGGTCCCTGAGGGTAAGCTTTCTAGTCAGAGTAGCTGGAATTGAGGAGATCCGGGTTCAGCCAGAGACCCTGCCTCAACAGAGAACAACTGAGGAGGATAGCAGATGTAAGCCAGGCCCTCATGCCAAACAGGTGTGTCTGTATAAATCCAAACAAGCATACTCATACACATGCAAAAAAAAAAAAAAAAAAGAAAAGAAAAAAGAAAAAGAAAAGGAAGAAAGAAAAAGAAAGGAAGAAAGAAATTATCAAAACTGAAGGAGGCTGGCCACTCTGAAGGTCATGGAGCACTTGGGCAAGCACAGAGGCCTTGGATTTGATCCTGAACATTGAGGGGAAAATAATAATGAGGATAATAATAATTAATTTTTAAAAAGTGCTTGAGGAATGGGTGGGGGTGGCACATGCCTTCAATCCCAGCCTTTGGGAGGCAGAGACTGGCGGATCCAGCCTGGTCTTCAGAGCTAGCTTCAGGGCAGCCAGGGCTACACAAAGGAATCCTGTCTTGAAAAGAGAAAGAGAAAGAAAGAAAGGAAAGAAAGAAAGAAAGAAAGAAAGAAAGAAAGAAAGAAAGAAAGAAAGAGAGAGAGAAAGAAAGATGCTTGAGGTTTTGTTGCTTTTAAAGAAGCTCAATTTGTGTAATTGGAAATTTGTTCACATTACATTTCAGAAACACCGTCTCCTTGGGTATGAGACCTCAGGGTCTTTCTGTTCGTCCTTCACAGGGAGAACCCTCCCTTTCTTCTGGGAGTCGGTCACTATTTCTCCAAGCAAGAGCCACATGCCCCACGCCCATCTCCAGCAACTTCCTCCTCCTAACCTCCCCCAGGGCGTGGACTCCTGGCAATGCCACCATCTGTGACAGTTGTAAAAGGAATGTTCTTCCTCGGGTTCTAGCATGCACAGTGTCGCCTGCCAGAGCCACCTGCCGCCTCTGCTCTCATTTGCTGTCAATGAGATGTCGGCAGGAAGCAGCCAGACAGCAGACTGTCCTGAAATAGGACCCCTCTCTGCTCCTCAAGCTTCCTAGCCACAAAAACTTCCCTCCTTGCTCCCCCCCCCAAACTTTCTGTCCAAACTGGATGTGAGATTTCCTGCTGAACACGGTTTGGTGAGGTACAGGACCCAACAAAGTGGAAGCCCTTGCCTACATGACCCGTCACTCCTCCAGGGGATGATGGGGAATATGCCGTCAAGGATGAGCCACTTTTCAGCTACCATTACTTTCAAATAAATTCATCTGCATTAAACTTGGTGAAAGCTCACTTCTTTGACCTGTGGATCATCTGTGGCCAGGAAACTTGAACTTGGCAGGGCCTCAGTCATGTGTAGCTTACTTTTGCAGCGTGGTGAGGATGGGCACGGTGACTTGCCCAAAATGAATCCTGGCCACTAGGCACAGGGGAGATCCAAAAGCACCCCACTCCAAACGTCAGTCTGGAGCCTGTCAGCCCCACAGAGGACGACATCTTGTTGATGCAGATGGTGTGAAAAGGGAACGGCCTCTCTGGAATATGAAAGCCGTTTTCCCACAGCTCTTCACAATATATTTGCTCAACTACGGGAGGGTGGCCGCCAGGGCTTTGAAGAACTTCTCCTGCTCATCTGACAACACATGGACACATGATAAGAATCCATCAACTTTTCCTTCTTCAGTCCCAAGCCAAAGATCTGCAGCTTGGCACTGGGAACGCTTCTGGAGAAGCGAAATTTGCATCCTGTACATCCTTGTGATAACTAAACCAAATCACTCAAGACTTCAGCTCATGGCGCACGCCTTTGATCCCAGCACTTGGGAGGCAGAGGCAGGCGGATCAGTTCGAGGCCAGCCTGGTGTACAAAGCAAGTCCAGGACAGCCAGAGCTAAAACAGAGAAACTCTGTGTCGAAAAAAACAAATCCCTTGGAGCAGCCAGGTAAGGTGTCCCACGCCTGTATTCCCAGCACTCTGGGAAGCAGAGGCAGGTGGATCACTGCAAGTTCGAGGCTAGCCTGGTCTATAGAGTGAGTCCAGGACAGCCAAGGCCATAGAGAGAAACCCTGTTGAAAAAAAAAAAAAAAAAAAAGAAAGAAAGAGAAAAAGAAAGAAAGAGAAATCCCTTAGAGGTGCACACCTGTTATTCCAGCACCCAAAACTGAGGCAGGAGGATTGTGAGTCCCAGGTCAGCATGAGTTGCACAGAGAAACCTGTCTCAAAACAAACAAGAACCCACAGGGGGTACATGGGTTTTTGTGTTTGCTTGTTTTGTTTATGTGCAGATGCAAGTTTTCGAAGGACCAAGGGCAACCTCAGGTGTCCTCTTCAGGAAGTGGCCTATCTCCTATGAAGACAAGGTTCTTTTGCTGGCCTGGAGCTCATCAGTGAATTCTACCGAAGATGGGGATTGGGATGGGGGTGAGGCTACAAACTGGCTCCACTGGGCCGGGGTTTTTTTGTTTTGTTTTGTTTTGTTTGTTTGTTTGTTTCTATGAGACAGAGTTTCTCTGTGTAGCCCTGGCTGTCCTGGACTGCTTTGTAGACCAGGCTGGTCTCAAACTCACAGAGATCTGCTTGCCTCTGCCTCTGGATTTTCAAGTGAGTTCTGAATCACACTCTGCTTTCCTGCAAGGGAAGCTCTTTTCCAACTGAGCCATCTCCTGAGCCGGGAGATTTCAATTCTGATTGGCCCCAGTGTTCTTTTTGTTTCTCATCTTCTGAGATGGTGTTGTCCGCAGAGTCCCACGTAGCTCAGACCGGCCTCCAAAGTGCAATTCAGCAGAAGACGACCTTTAGCTCCTGATCCTCCTGTGGAGTGGAAAGCCACCTGGAGCTTTTAAAACTCTACTTTATTTGGCCTGTTTAGGCGTCTACATCCCTACTCCCAACCCCCAACCTTAAGTAGGAGAGAAAAGGTTAGTGGGGAGAAGAGGCCCAGACCCCTTTACTTCTCCCGGCTAGTGAGGGTCAAGGGGTTCTTTTAGGGCTCTGTCCCAGTCTCCATCAACCGCAGATGCAGCCAGCAGGCTCCTCCATGCCGCTGGGCCCGAAGCATTTCTCTCCATCTGTCTGTCCAAACTGCCTCACCGTCTCTGGTCTCTCCAAACTGCTCCAGGCCACACTACAACACCAGAAGACACACCTCAATGCTCGCCTCCTCTTCTCTTTCTCACTCTCCTGTTTACACTCTGAGTCCTAGACCACTCCCCTCTCCATGCCGTCACCAGCTGGCTAAAGCCATGCTCAGCACAGTTAACAGGTGTGGACAAATCCCACACTTGGGATTAAAACGAAAGTACATTTACATAACATACAAAGAAACCAAACCCTCCTGCCTCTGCTTCCCAAGTGCTGGATTCCAGGCTTGTTCTGTTCTTCCTGGGCCTCTGTACCACTTTTCCTGTTCCGGTGGTCGTCAGCCTTCCTAATGCTGTTCATGCTGCTCATGCTGTGGTGACCCATACCAGAAAATTATTTTCATTGCTACTTTGTAACTGCAATTTTGACACTGCCTGATACCTTTATAATGTAAATATCTGCTTTCCGATGGTCTAGGACCCTTGTCAAAGGGTCCTTTGACCCCCAAAGGGGCCGAGACCCACAGATTGAGAACAGCTGCACTATTACAAAAAGGTATGCAGCAAAAAAACTAATAGCGGGGTTTTGGTTGTTTGTTTTTTTTTCTTTTTTTCTAAATGAAGTCTTTCTTGATCTTTCCTTGCTTGTGTTTATAGTTTTAAAATGAACTCATTACCTATGTATAAAAAATAACCTGTTCTGTTGCAAGGACCGTGTGAGTTCAGCATGAGTCTGTGAGAACCCCTGGTCTTGAAAACAGTGAACGCAGGAGGGTCTCAGCGGCTTCATCCCAGGGTGCACTGGAACACAAGAAGTCTTTAAGAGTTCAAGGGCAGGGAAGGAAATTGGTTTTCAGCTCTTGGCGGGAGGTGGCAGGAAGCTCTATAGAATCCACCCTCCCCCCCAGATAGGGGGTCCCTAACACAGCTGTCTGTAAATAATTCCTCCTCTCCTTCCTCTTCCTCCAGGGCCCCCGGGATTGTAGGTTCAAACTTGCCTTCAACTTCTGAGCCCAAGGAAAATCCCATCACTGTCTGGAGCACCTGAGTCTATGTCCTATGCAGGCTCAGAGGAACGACCCCCACCAGCCCAACTCCCCCATCCTCCTCCTCCTTTGTGTGTGTTTGCTAGTGTGGTAGATGAATGTGTGTGGGTGTGCCTGCTTCTGTGGGTGCCTGTGAGGTTGACATTTAAACATCTTCTGCAGTCACTCATCGCCTTAAAAAAAAATACATGTTTTTACTTTTAGTGTATGTGTGTGTGACTCACATGTATACACAAGCCTTTGGAGGCTAGAAGAGGGTATCAGATCCCCCGGAGCTGGAGTTACAGACACTGTGAGCTGCCTGATATGGGTGTTGGGGGCTGAACTCAGGTCCTCTGGAAGAGCAGGAAGTATTCCTAACCACTGAGCCCTTTCCTCTCAGCCCCCATCATTACCATCACTTTTTTATTTTTTAAAGACAGGGTCCCTCACTGAACTTGGAGTTCCCTGGCTTGTCTAGATTGGCTGAGCCCCAGGAGCTGCCTGCCGACACCCTCTAGAACAGGAGAAACGAGCGTGTGTTGCACACCTGGTTTTACACAGGGGCCGGGGATCTGAACTCAGGTCCTTAAGCTTGCACAGCAGCGCTTTACCCACGAGCCATCTTTGGAAGAGCAGGAAGTGTTCCCAACCTCCAGGCCATCTCTCTGGCCCTTAGGAGATATATTTAAGAAAAAATTTCCATCGTTACACTACTGTGACAATCCTGTCACATTAGATGTTTTGTTTTGAATGTAACCTGTAAGGAGAACGGGCCCTGGCCAGATGGCTCAGCAGGAAACCAAACTTGCCAAGCAAGCCTGACTGACTTGGGTTCCATATCCAGAACACACGTGGTGGAAAGAGAGAACTGATTCTGTAAGGTGTCCTTTGACTTCATACACACACACACACACACACACACACACACACACACACTGAATAAATTTTTTTAAATGGTTGTTTTGTTTTTTTTTAAGAATGTTTATTTATTACTTATACAGTATCCTGCCCAGATGAGGATGGTTATGAGCCACCATGTGGTTGCTGGGGATTGAACTCAGGACCTTTGGAAGAACAGCCAGTGATCTTAACCTCTGAGCCATCTCTTCAGCCCAATAGAATTTTTTATTAAAAAAAGAAAAAATCAACTTTCAAGCTATTTATATCGGAAGTGGCTTGAGTTAAAAGGAATTTAAACTAATTTTGCTATTTTTATTATTAGTAAGAATAAAATAAATTTTGTTTCTAAATTTGTTCGCTTTTATATGAATTATCTTAAACTTTTCAATGAGTAAAACTTCATAAATAGTTCTTAAAATTGATTTAAAAGTCAATGTGTCTATTAAGAGGGATTTAAAATTCAGGAAAATATTCCTACATGTATGCATATAAATATGTTTGAGTTATAAACACACATGGTATCCTGGCTAGTTTTATGTCAACTTGACAGGAGCTGAAAGGAGGGAACCTCAACATAATTTTTCACAGACCTTGAAAGAACAATTCTAAACTTCCTATGGAAAAACAAAAAACCCAGAATACCTAGAACAATCCTATATAATAATAGAACTTCTGGAGGTATCTCCATTCCTGACCTCAAGCTGTCCTACAGAGCAATAGTAATAAAAGCTGCATGGTACTGCATAGAAATAGGCTGGTTGATCAATAGAATCAAATCGAAGACCCAGAAATAAGCCCACACACCTACGCATAACTGATTTTTGACAAAGAAGCCAAAACCAGGCAGGCAGATGGAAAAATAACAGTATCTTCAACAAATGGTGCTGGTCTAACTGGATGTAGAATACATGCAAATAGATCCCCACCTGATTTTTCCTTTAAATAGTCTCTTCCTAAACTTTGTTGGGGGTTGGTCCAGGGCTATGCGTTCTGATGCTAATTATTAGCCCCAAAGGTCTGTTTGCTGCCCAGATGGACACTCAGTTACCTCAAAAACAACATTTATAAACTTGCCTAAGAAACCATCCCTGATTGGTTGATTTCAAGGCCTCTACCTGAGTAGGACTGAAGGAGGCAGGCATGGCTAAGGTTCCTGGGCTTTGGGGAGAGAGGGATCTTGGAGAGAAGTACAGGTGGAGGAAAAGGAAAAAGACGCTTCATGGCTTAGCATGTGAGAGAAGCTCATGGCGGGCATGGATGGAAGAAGCAGCCCAGATGAAGAACAAGCAAGAATTTAAGGAATTGTGTATGGGAGGTATGGGAGCCTGGGATGGGACTGGGAGGTGAAGAAGGTATTTGAGAGGGTTAGTATCTGCCTTGCCCCAGATGGAAGAGGCTATTCTAAAATCTATCAGGTGTCTGTGTCTTTTATTGCTTGTGACAGCAGGTTACATTAACCACCGTAATAAAAGTTTAGGGCTAATAATAAACATTACTAGATCATACCATTATATTAGCAGCAACAGAATTTGAAGCTCATCAGTTAGCTAGGTGGCTGGCCAGGGAGCCCCCAGCACCCTCCTGTCTCTGCCTCCCAGCGCCGGGATTAAAGATGTATTGCTCTCTGCAGAGCCCTGAGCCCTGGCTGTCCTGGAACTCACTATGTAGACCAGGCTGGTGTCAAATTCCTGGAGATCTGCCCCTGCCTCCGGAGTGCTGGGATCAAAGATTGCACACCATGCCCATGCCACTTTTCATGCCCAGCATTTGAGTTGAGTGCTAGTGGTCTGAACTCAGGTTCCCATACTGGTTCAGCAAGAACTTTACCCACTGAGCCATCACCATACTTTTTTTTCCAAAGTCTCACTAGGCCAGGCTGGCCTTGAACTCCTACATAATTAAATATGTCCTTGAACTCCTGATCCTCCTGCATCTACCTTCCAAATACTGAAATTACAGATGTGTGCCACTATACCAAGCTTAGTGGGGCATATTTAAATGTCAAGTGTTTGAACTTAACTATTCAAGTTAACTTAAATAAGAAAAGAATATTTAATAACTCATAAAACAAACTTAAGGAAAAATAGGGTTAGAGTTCAGGTTAAACAACCCTGTAGGAGAGGGTGCGGTGGCACATGCCTTAATCCCAGCACTCCGGGAGACAGAGGCAGGCGGATGTCTGTGAGTTTGAGGCCAGCCTGGTTTACAAACCTTCCAGGACAGCCAAGGCTACAAAGAGAAACCCTGTCTCGAAAAAACAAGCAAGCAAGCAAACAAACAAAAACAAAACAAAAGACTGGAAAAACAAACAAACAGGGCTGCAGAGATGGCTCAGAGGTTAAGAGCACGGGTCTGCTCTTCCAGAGGTCCTGAGTTCAATTCCCAGTCACCACATGGTGGCTCATGACCATCGTAAAGATATCTGGAGAACATTGTATTTTTAATAAATAAAACTTAAAAAAAGAAAAAGAAAAACAAACAAAAAGCCTCAGAGCTCTCTGCATCCCTCTTTAAGTCCAACTTCCTTCCTCAGACTGCAGGAAGCATGGCTGGCTATTAGCCGGCATCTCTCATCTTCAGAGGGAAGAGGTCCTCCTTTGGTTCTAGCTGCTCCAGGGCAGTCCCTGTAAGGCTCAGCTTGAGTCACCCATGCCAAATTGGTATAAACAAAGCTATAAATCGGCTCAGTTTCAGTGACTCCTTTAAAGAAAACTCTTACAGAGGGGGATTTTGAGGTAAGAAAAGCACCTGTCATTTGAACAGCAAGATTGCTGATTTGTAAAGAAAAACCAGCATAAATAAATAATAGAAAGATCAGCTGCTGGTAGAGAAACGACAACTCTTTCCACATAAAAATGGGATTATATTTCACACAATTGTCTTGCGATAGGCTCTTTCCCACCTTCCTTCCATGTTTTCTACAACATGATTTCAATGTCCATGGTATTTAGTGATAGGATAACATCCTATCCTGGAGTCTAGGCATGATGATAACTGGATGTGACCATGAAACCAGGAGCCACACATTACAATGGCAGAGCAGGAAGGCTGCATATGGAACCATGTCCCAGTCCTGTGAAGTCTGGCAATCCCTCTTGTCTAGGTGTTCCTTGGTTCCTGTGAGATTTCAGTTTTCCTTCTTTGTTTTTGTTTTGAGGCAGTGTATAAAAAGTGTATAAAAGTGCTGGGGTTATAGCCATGTGCCATCACACACAAATCCATTTTCTCTCCTTTCATAAAAGTACATTTGGCAGCTGAAACTAAACATTTATTTGTTTATAAAGAGGACAGAATCCGATCTTCATGTGCTATGTGATTGTCTTGCCTTTTGTGCCAGGGGTGGTGACGCACACCTTTCATCCCAGATCTTAGAAGACAGGGGCAGGCAGACCTCTGTGAGTTCGAGAACAGCCTGATCTACATAGAGTTTCACAACAGCCAAGGCCACATAGAAAGACCCTGTCTCAACCTCTCCTTTCCCTAGAAGAAACCCAAATGATGTCTTCAATGCAAGCCCCCTGGCTAGTAATTTTAAATTCTTTACAGACTTTTTCAGAATTTGTTTTGTTTTAATTGCAGTTAGTTAAAATTTTAGAACTAGATGTGCCTTCTTGGTATCTTGTCCAAAATGCTCACTGGCTCTCACATGAGATCCAAGAGCCCTCTTTTCCTAGTTTGGAACCCAATATCATATTCCCAGGATACTTAACCTCTTTTTCTGCGTCCTCTGACGGTTAACAGGTGTATTAAGTAACTGGAAGAAAGATTGCCTGTGAGTTTGCTGTTCTTGGGAGGAAACTGGTTTTGGGGTTTTGTTGTTATTTTGTTTTCCCCTACCAGTGGCTTTTGCTGGGCGTCCCTGTGTTGTCTTGGAACCAAGATGGGTTGCGGACTGGTGGTCAGTAGCTGTGCAACGAACGACTGTGCCAAGGAACTCTCTGAACTCTCTGAGAGGCCCCAACGATGATCTAGCTGTTCCGTGCTTGGGAGCACTGACATGCCAAAGCGCCGAGGCCTCACAGTCGGTACCAGGTTGTTCCACAGTAGCCACATGAGGCCAGAATGTTCTGCAGATTCCATTCTAGGTACAGCATTTCAAACTGGCTCTCGGGTGGAGATTCCCGCATGCATAGCTGGGAAACAGCACTTGTCACCGCTTGGCTTCTCCCGTCCCTTTTTGAAAAAAGTCTCATTGACATCCCCGGAATTCTCTTAAGTAGACTAGACTACTCTCGATTTCAGAGATCTTTCCATACTGGAATTAAAGGTGGAAAGGCTACCGCGTCCTTTTTATTCCTATCCTGCATTTCCCAGACGCCTCTATGGTGATTGACAGACAAAATACCGACTAGGTGAAGAAGGCGACTAGGCTCGGTAACTGAAAAGCCAATGGCAAGAAGCCATGGGCGGCACTTCCCGGCTGCTGGCTGTTTTAGGGCAGCGTCCCACGGGTGATCCTCCCGTCCCGAGAAGAGCTTTCCGCCTGTCACGGCCTGCTGCTGTCTCTGCCCCACGCCGCGCCTTTCTGGCGTGCACTGACCCAGGAGGCGACCCCGGGGCCCACCCGTGTACGGCCGAGGGGCGCGGAGGCCACTCAGTGACCTGTCTGCGGGGAGCAAGGAGCCCCACCCGTCTCCCGGGCGCCCTGAGGCTGGGAAGACACAGGGGAGGCTGGCCTGTCCTCTCGGTCAGCCACCTTAGAGCTGCAGGGACTTCAGGCTCACCTGCACTGATCCAGAGCCTGGCCGGGAGCCAGGATTTCCAAAAATAATAAACAAACAAATAATGATAAATAAATAATAAATAAATAACAAATAAATAAATGTAAGTAAGTTAATAAAGTAAGTTAACTAAGTAAACTACAGTAAGTTAAGTAAGTAAAGTAACGTAATTTAAGTAAAATGAGTAAGTTACATAAAGTAAGTAAAGTAAGTTAAGTAAAGTGAGTAAGTTACGTGAAGTGAGTAAGTTAAGTAAAGTGAGTAAATTAAGCAAAGTAAATTAAGTAAGGTAAAGTAAGTAAGTAAAGTAAGTTAAATAAAGAAAATTAAGTTAAAGAAAAGTAAGAAAGGTAAGTAAGTTAAGTAAGGTAAGTGACGTAAGGTAAGTTAAGTAAAGTGAGTGAGTTACGTGTAGTGAGTTACGCACAGAGAGTGAGTTAAGTAAAGTGAGTAAAGTAAGTAAGTTAAATAAAGTAAGTAAGTTAAGTGAAGTAAATTAAGTAAGGTAAGTAAGGTAAGTTAAGTAAAGTAAGTTAAGTGAAGTAAGTAAGTTAAGTAAGGTAAGTCAGTTAAGTAAGTAAGTAAGTTAAGTAAGGTAAGGTGCCGGAGCCAGCCAGCAGAGTCGAACGGTTCTTGAGTCGCGAGTGAGGATTAATATTAATAAAATAAGCACACAGGACACAGGAAACCTCTTTTAAAGGTCCACAGTCGACAGCCACAGCAAAAGGCAGGCTGCTGCAGCAAGCAGCAAGTCTCAGGTCTCTGCCTCCTCCTCCGCCTCCAGCCCTCTGACCTCTTTTATGTCAGGAATTACTTTTAGGCAGTAAAACATCCCAGAACAATAGGTTAATTTGCACAAGGAGCTTGAGGAAGAGGTGTGACCCTCCCAAGCTATCGCACCTGCTGTCACAAACGAGAGGGGATGGACTTGCAAGTTCTCCTCTGCCATTAGTAAAGCCCTGCTCAAAGCCATCTCTCCACCGAGATTTAAATATCAAAGCCAGCCGCTGGAGTCATGGCTCCCAACAGTGAGGTAAGTTAAGTAAGGTAAGGTGAGTAAGGCAAGGTAAGGTAAGTAAGGTAAGGGAAGGAAGGTAAGGTAAGTAAGGAAGGTAAGGGAAGTTAAGTATCATAAGTAAGTTAAGTAAAGTAAGTAAAGTAAGTTAAGTAAAGTAAGTAAGTTACGGAAAGTAAGTAAGTTACCTTAAGTAAAGTGAGTAAATTACCTTAAAAGTAAAGTGAGTAAGTTACGTTAAGTGAGTAAGTGACATAAAGTGAGTGAGTTAAGTAAGGTAAGTAAATTAAAGTAAGTAAGGCAAGTAAGTTAAGTAAGGCAAGGTAAGCTAAGGAAGGTCAGTTAAATAAGGTAAGGTAAGTTAAGTAAACTAAGTAAGTTAATTAAGGTAAGTAAGTTACGTTAAGTAAAGTGAGTAAGTGACGTAAATTGAGTGAGTTACGTAAAGTGAGTGAGTTACGTAAAGTTACGTAAAAGGAGTGAGTGACGTAAAGTGAGTTCCATGTAGTGAATTACGTACAGAGAGTGAGTAAGTAAGGCAAGGTAAGTTAAGTAAAGTAAGTAAGGTAAGTAAGTTACGTTAAATAAAGTGAATAAGTTACGTTAAGTAAAGTGAGCAAGTTATGTAAAGTGAGTAAGTGACAAAGTGAGTGAGTTACATAAAGGGAGTGAGTTAAGTAAAGTTAGTGAGTTAGGTAAAGTGAGTAAGTTAAGTAAAGTAAGTAAGTTAAGTAAGGTAAGTAAATTAAGTAAGTAAGGTAAGTTAAGTAAGGTAAGGTGTCCAAGCCAGCCAGCAGAGTAAGTTAAGTAAAGAAGTAAATTAATAAAGTATAGTTGAAGAGCTTAAGATAGCCTGTATATAACTCCATTTTGAAATAAAGATCTTGACCAGGAGCTGCACTCAGGTACCAGGAAATATCACAGAATGTACACCTGGCAGAAAACAAAGTTAACTCTCCTAGCAACAGCCTCCAGGAAATATAACAGAATAAATGCTTCCTAGAAAATAGAGACAAACTCCCTGGCAATAATCAATGGGAATCGGTTGAGAATCGGGTGGGAAAATTCTCCCCAATGTTTCACATATGGTTTAGAAAAATAGCCATTGTGATTATATGCCTTAGCCATTGTGATTGTGTGCCTCAGAAAAGGTCACCCCGCCCTGCTAAAATTCACCCAATTCTGTAACGCCAAGGCTTGTGCCCCCCTGCTTGCTGCCATGGAAACCCCCTGCTCACAGATTTTCCATTTAAAAATCCTGTTCACTCAGAGCTCGGGGTCCCGCTTCTCTACTGCTGCGCCAGTGAGACTTGGGTCCCGAGTTTTATCGCTCTCATAATAAAGCTCTCTGGCAATTGCATCGAGTCATCTCCTGGTGGTCTCTGAGGGTCCTGTGAACCTGGCATAACATTTGGGGGCTTGTCCATCCGGGATGCCTCGGGACCTCTAGGACTCCTGACCCGGAGAGCTTAGTCCCGCGGGTAAGTGTAAGGTCTTCTACGTTGTCTGTCTGCTTTAAATGTTTGTTTGCCTTTATTCTTAGTTTCTTTTCCTGAAAAGCCTTGAGGTGCTTTCGGGAGCAGCCAGATTAGGTATGACAGACGTGTCGGGGCCTAGGCTGTGCGGGCTTCAAAAGACGTTTTGATGTCCTGGAATTTCTGCCTCCTCAGGACTCCTGGGATAGGGGGAGTGGAGTGAGGATCTGTTTCTGCCTCCAGAGTGAGGATCGGTTTCCTGGAACTTCTGTGGCAGAGAAGTCCAGGTTTTCAGTGTTACTTGGTTTCTATGTGTGATTAATTTTTTTCCCCTTGGTGTTGTGCCCGGAGTTACAGTTTAATTTTTGTGATTAATTGTTTGTGGTTTTGCGTCTACTTGAGAGTGCTTGATTTTACTTTTGTTTAAAACTGTGGCTGTTTTCCTTTCTATGATTTCAGTTTTGTCCCATGATGTTAGCCCAGGTATAGGCTGTAAGTTGTTGCCTTTGGTTTCATTTTTGTCTGAGACAACCGGTTCTTTTTTGTGTATGAGTGATTTACTCTTTGTTGAAATTGTTTTCCTTACTTCTTTTGAGTTCTCCTGAATTCTCTTGACGAATAGACTGACTGACGATATGGAACGGAATACCTCCAAACCTCTTGACTTGGTTCTGACTCATTTTGGAGAAGTTAAAACTAGAGCTCATGGTCTTTCAGTTGATGTGAGAAAAGGAAAAATGATGACTTTTTGCAGCTCAAAATGGCCCACCTTCAATGTGGGCTGGCCGCCAGAAGGAACCTTCCACCGTCCCACCGTCTTAGCAGTGGAAGATAAAGTTTTTCAGAAAGCATGCAGGCACCCAGACCAAGTGCCCCATATTGTAGTTTGGAAGGATCTAGTTATTCATCTACCTCCATAGATTAAGCCTTTTCTGATCCCCCACTAACAGTCCTCCTTCCACAGGCTCTCTGAAACCAGAGGCCACTGCCCTGGCTCCATAGACCACCCCTTAATCTGTTTTGCAGGATGGGACTCCCATGGAAATAATTTTTCCACCTCCTCCTCCTCCCACTCCTCAACCAACTCCTGCTCCTCTACATCTCCTAGTCTACTATCAGGCTCTGTTGGCAGGTCTCAAGGCGATCACAAGACAGCCCATTAATTTGGCCAAGATGTACAGAAACAGGAAAAGAGACCTTAACAAAATTGACCTTGGAGACTGGCACTGACTGGGTGATGCTCCTCTCCATTTCCCTTTATAGGGTTAGGAATTCCCCTTACCAGCTAGGTTTAATTCCCTTTGAGATTATATATGGGATGCCAGCCCCTATAGTACCCAACCTTAAGATTGATGCTACTGCTGAAATGGATTAAAACAGGTTTTGAGAAGTGTTTAAGGCTTCTGTGCAAGCAGGCAGCTCTTAAAGGAGCAACAGCAGCTTCTCAGGTAAAAAAAATAAATAAAAAAAAAAAGGCTGCAAGCCTCTATGGTCATAAAAATTGGATTTAACAGGTAACAAGATGTTCCTCCCTTGAAATTACAGCTAAAGGGAATAAAAATAAGTTTTGTAATTTTATTTGTTTGTTTTGAATATATAAGTTAACTATGTTCTATATATCTTGATATATGTTATTATTAAATATATTAACAATCAATACTGCACATAATTTCTGTCCTGTTTTAAAAACCAGGTTTATAAAAATAATAAGGTTTAAAACTATGTTTATATAAAATATTAAAAGTGTACCTTCATGTGTTTATATATAGGATCTTCTTTTGCTGGCAGCCAACATCAAAATAATACATTTAATATTGATTTTAAAAGTACTGAATTGTTTGCATTGATAAAACTTGGTTTTGCCTTTTAAAATTATGGTTATACTTTATGACTTCATTCCTAAAAAGGGTACCTTATTTTGATATTTCAAAAACAGGTTAAAAAAAAAAAACTATGTTTAAGGCAATAAAGCATTTTAAAGTTTATCAGGTATTTTAGACAATGACCTTAGGCATTCTAACAGAGAACTTGGAACAGTTTCTCAATCCTTTGGAGGAGAACAAAAGACTTTGATATTTGTTTTGTTAATTTTACCAAATAAAACCAAGTTATACTATTTGAGCCAATTATGAAAATTGCAGTTTTGATAAAATAATAAAAATGATTCTAATAAAAACTTTTATATGGTTTAAGAATTTTAAAAAAATGTCTGGTTAAATCAAAAGAATGGAGCTGGGAAAAGCCTAACCTGAAGATATACAGACTGTTATAAAAGATATAAATTGTATTTGCTTTGGTTTTTACACCTGCAAGCATGATTTGAAAAAGAACTGTAAGATATATTGCTCTTCATTTGAAAGGCTAATTTTTTTTAATGCAAAATGTTTTCTTATGCTTTTTAGCCCAGGTTTATATAGGGTTATATTCAACTCATTTTTAATTATTATAAAAATATATGCCTGGTTGCCAGTTCCTATATAAATTATTTAATGCTGTCTCTAAATGAAAATTTGTCCTTTATGCTTTTTTTGTTGTTTAGTTTTAATGCAATATGATAGGATGACAAGATTTTCTGGCCCTTCTATGTATTGTATTTGATTGAAAGTTTTGCTTTGATTTTAGTTCAGAAAGATATTTGAAGTTATGCTAATAAATATAAATAACTGCTAATAAATGCGGTTAGTTATAAAAATGGATTTTATCTGGTATTTTGTTTATTTTTTAAAGTTAAGCCTAGGATGGGTAATTATAAAATTGCCCTACATAGATCTACTGAAGATGAATATGGGTTTAAAAATATTTATTTAAGAAATATGCCAGAATTAGAAATTATGGCATTCTATTTCATAGGATGCAATTTAAAAGAAATAATTTAAAGAGAGATAAAAAATAATTCAGATATGCCGGCCCTCAAGCTTGTCAGAGATCTGATGAATATGGCATTTTAACATGTGTAAGTTTATTATGACAGAGAGTCCCAAAATCCTGGCAGTAGCTCCCCCAAGGTCTCCAAGAAGATTTGGGCAAAATGTGACTCTGGATTATGGTATGCTAGCCACTGGGCAAGACTGCCCCAACTGGCCCACTGCTAGGGCCCAGCCTAAAATGTTTCAGGATTAATAAATACAAGAAAGATTGGAGGATGTAAATAGTTGTTTTAAAATATATAAACATAAATTATAATGCTACAGAAAAATAATTTGAGGCATATTAAAAATGGGAGATATTTTATATTTTAGACTTCTCTCCTCTCTCTCTGTCATTGATTAATAGAGTTCTGATAAGCTGATTGCTTTATATCCAGTCACAAGTTTAAGATTTTAATTGCCTTTTGATGGTTTTCGGGAGATAAATATAAAAATGCATTTCATCATGCTAAACACATATATACAATGTGTATATTTGACCCAAAAGCCAGAGCTTTTATTATGATATCTTTAATATTTGCCATTTTTGAGGTAGATTTTGATACAGAAGTTAAAAATATTTTAAATCTATTTTTTCTAGTTGCTTTGTTAAGGGAAGTCCAAGCATCCACAGTTCAGCACTAAAGCCACTAATGTATTTCTGCCTAACTTTCCAGTGTAACATGGAGATGGGAACTAAAAATAAATTCTAAGAAGATCTGAAAAAAAAGTGGCCCAGCTCTATTGGTGGCTGATTACCAACAGCTGTATCCACAGTTAAAATGTTAGTTTCAGATCATGGATATACTTAAATTGTTGCTCATTCTATTGGATGCAGTTTTACCTGTTATTCACAAAATGTTTTAGAAAATCAAAAAGTCATGAGACCTGAATTTGACATAGCTCAAACAGACCCCAGATGAGTTTTTCCCTGGTCTTGTGATTCCTCATTTTTCCCATTTATTAGGCAAATTTTAATTTCTGTTTCTAGTTTAAACTTCTCTCAGCAGATTTTCATCTGGTTGAAACGGCAAGCTGAGATCTGAACTTCCTGGGAGCTGTCATGATTACTCACTGCCTCCTCAGATGGACCACCTAACCAGACATTTCTGAGGACTGCCCCATTGCCCAGCCTTTGACTGGCATTTCAGCCTTCCTAGCCCCTGATGGCAACGGTCCTACTGTCAGCGCTGAAGTAGTTTCAGAAGACAAGACCACCGGCCCAAAATCCCACCTACAGGCTGAAATGCTAAGTCAAAGGTGGCTCCCTGATATTAGCTATTATCTTGGGGATTACTTAGCTGGAACAGAAACTCGTATTGCAATACAATACTGGATGAACAAAGCCAGAGTTATAGCAGCTCAAAGGCAGAATTTTTTGCTTTTGGCCATTTTTGGATCAGGCTTACTTAAAAAGTTGTTAAATATTTAAAAAGACTAGGAACTATACAGTTAATGGTAATAAAAACCCAATACAGTCAGTTTGGAGATGACCTTGAACTGTAAGAGCCCAAGATTGGCCTCTTCAGTTACATGGAAAGGGGGAAATGAAGAGCTTAAGATAGCCTGAATATAACTCCATTTTGAAATAAAGATCTTGACCGGGAACTGAATTCAGGTACCAGGAAATATCACAGAATGTACACCTGGCAGAAAACAAAGTTAACTCTCCTAGCAACAGCCTCCAGAAAATATAACAGAATAAATGCTTCCTAGAAAATAGAGACAAACTCCCTGGCAATAATCAATGGGAATCGGTTGAGAATCGGGTGGGAAAATTCTCCCCAATGTTTCACATATGGTTTAGAAAAATAGCCATTGTGATTATATGCCTTAGCCATTGTGATTGTGTGCCTCAGAAAAGGTCACCCCGCCCTGCTAAAATTCACCCAATTCTGTAACACCAAGGCTTGTGCCCCCTGCTTGCTGCCATGGAAACCCCAGGCTCACAGACTTTCCCTTTAAAAATCCTGTTCACTCAGAGCTCTGGGTCCCGCTTCTCTACTGCTGATCCAGTGAGACTTGGGTCCCGAGTTTTATCGCTCTCATAATAAAGCTCTCTGGCAATTGCATTGAGTCATCTCCTGGTGGTCTCTGAGGGTCCTGTGAACCTGGCATAACATAGTAAGTAAGGTAGGAAAGTTAAGTAAGGTAAGGTAGATAAGGTAAGGTAAGTTAAGGAAGGTAAGATAAATAACATAAGGTAATTAAGTAAAGTAAGTTAAGTAAGGTAAGGTAAGTAAGTTAAATAAGGTAAGTAAGTGAAGTAAAGTAACTAAGTTAAGTAAGGTAAGTTAAGTAAGGTAAGTAAGTTAAGTAAGGTAAGTTAAGTAAGGTAAGGTGCCAGAGCCAGCCAGCAGAGTCGAACGGTTCTTGAGTCGGGAGTGAGGATTAATATTAATAAAATGAGCACACAGCACACAGGAAACCTCTTTTAAAGGTCCACACTCGACAGCCACAGCAAAAGGCAGGCTGCTGCAGCAAGCAGCAAGTCTCAGGTCTCTGCCTCCTCCTCCGCCTCCAGCCCTCTGACCTCTTTTATGTCAGGAGTTACTTTTAGGCAGTAAAACATCTCAGAACAATAGGTTAATTTGCACAGGAGCTTGAGGAAGAGGTGTGACCCTCACAAGCTATCCCACCTGCTGTCACAAACAAGAGGGGATGGACTTGCAAGTTCTCCTCTGCCATTAGTAAAGGCCTGCTCAAAGCCATCTCTCCACCGAGATTTAAATATCAAAGCTGGCCGCTGGAGTCCCGGCTCCTGACATGTCCCCCTTTTTTATATTTTTTAAATTTGCCATAACTTGAGAGTTATGGAGCAGAAGATTGTGCCTGTCTTAGGTTGTTTCTCTCGAAAGGTATATTTTTATTCATGTCCCCATTTTTGGGTCAATATTTGTATATGAATTTTCATATACCCCAGAGAAAATTTACCCGTCTCTGACTATGAACCTCTTTTAGGGTGGACACTGTGTTATGATCTTGTGCAGATCAGCTCAGCTTTGACACACCAAAAGGCCTTCAGGCAGATTTTAGTTGTCACTCATAGGAGCGCCTATCACAAGCCAAGTCCAAAGTAACACTCCAAACTTGACTATCAGGTGACTCTGTGCAAATTACCAAGTCTGAGAAACATTTAGAGGAACCACAGTAAAAGGCTGTTGAGCAAACAGAACCATTTGAAAGCTTAACATCTCCAAACAGCAAAACAAAAGGAGAATTTACATAGTCAGTTACAGGCCCCCCCAAGAGTTCCTGAAGCAAGTCTGTTTTGCTCTGCTGAAAACCAGAGCCAGATTAAAGTTTCACAGTTAGTTCTCTTTTGATTTTATTGAGGTTTGTCCTTATTAACAAAACAGTCAAGTCCAGTTTATTATATAAGAGGTTTCTCTGCATGACATCTTCTCCTTGGAGCAGAATGAAGCAAGAGCGGGGTCAGGAGCTCAGGTCTAATGCAGCTTTTCAGTCTAGGTCAGGGCAGAATTTATGGTTCTCTGCAGCGGGAACATCTTTCTGGGGAACAACTCCTGCAAACCGTACCAGCCTCTCTGGGATCCACCTGGCTCCCTCTGCGTCCTGTGGAAAAACACAAACATGCCCTCTTCCCCATATTAATACAGGATCGGGGCCCTGCCATAATCCAGTAATTGGATCTTTCCATTTCACTTGGGCAAAATTATCTTTGGTATTAGGATGCCACAATCGATCAGCTGCAGAACAGCCTTGTGTATCCACGTTCAAAAAATTTAAAATAAAGAGAGCATGATTAATATTTGGGGATATGACTCCCCCCTTTTTATTTTTTGCAATTGGTTCTTAAGAGATCCATGGGTTCATTTTATAATTTTTTGGCTTCGGGGGTTATATGGAATGCTCGTTTTATGATTTATATTAATGGAAGGTATACCAATTGCAGCAAGACACTTTAAGCAACGACTTATAACATGTCTGGTGGCTTCTCCTGTTAAGGGAGTTGCCATGATAAATCCTGAAAAAGTGTCAATTGTTACATGAACATATTTTACTTTCCCAAATTCTGGGACATGAGTTACATCCATTTGCCACAAATGACTGGGAGTCAAACCTCTAGGATTGACACCATAATGAGGTACATTAAAATGTTCAGGGCAAGATGAACATGATCTTACAATTTGTCTAGCGGCTTTTTTGGTAATATTAAATTGTTTTTTTTTAAGCTCTTGCTATTTTGATGATGTAATGCATGAGAATTTTGAGCCAATTTTTGTTGAGTTAATCCAACCAAATGTGTGGCTAGATCTGCTAAATCATTTTCTAAAGTTAAAGGTCCAGGAAGCCCTGAATGAGTTCTAATATGCCCTATGTAACAAGGCTGCACATGGCTCCAAATACTTTGTTAAATCTCTCTAAATAGATCTGCATTTGTTTATTAGCTGTATTAACATATGTTACAGTCTCTAGGACTTGTAAAGCTTTAGCTATATAGTGGCTATCAGTATACAAGTTGAAAGAGGTAGAAGCCAAATTTTTAAAGGCTGCAGCAACAGCTCATAATTCTACAACTTGAGCTGAGGCTGGCAATGTTTGCAAAACAAAAGTTTGTCCCTCTAGTACATAAACAGCTTTTCCATTTGAAGATCCATCAGTGAATACTGTTGGAACTTGAGGTAATGGCTTTTGTTTAATTATTTTAGGAAATACAAAAGCATGCTCATTGGCAAATTGAAGTAATTTATCTTTTGGATAATGATTGTCAATACGTCCTAAATAATGAGCAAAAGCTATCACCCAACAATCTACATTTTGAAATAACCAATCTACTTGCTGTTTGGTAAAAGGAACTCCAAGTAAGGAGGGCTCTCTACCAAAATATTTACGAGATTTTGTGTGAGCCATTTGAACTAAACTAGCCACTGCTTCATAATATGGTGTCAGAACTCGAAGAGGAGACACAGGCAGGTGCAACCATAATAATGGTCCTTCTTGCCACAATACAGCAGTTGGAGTATGAACAGTAGCCAAAATATATGCACCCCATTCTTTTGAATAATCAATATGTTGAACATGCTGCTTTTCAATAGCTAATTCTATCTTTTGCAAAGCATCACGAGCTTCTTTGGTAAGTTCCCTTTGTGACAAAGGATTAGCCTCTCCTTTTAAAATGTTAAAAAGTGGTTTTAGTTCTCCTGTTGTTAATTTTAAATGGGGTCTTCTTAACCAATTAATATCACCTAACAACTTTTGAAAATCATTTAAAGTTTTTAGGTTGTCTTTTCTTAATTGAATTTTTTGAGGCATAATAGTGTGAGGATATAATTTATGTCCCAAATACAAATAGGGTGGCTCTGTCTGCACCTTTTCTGGTGCAATTACTAAACCTAGATTCTTTAAGGCTTGTTGTAAGTGTGCGAAGGCACTTAATAAAATCCCTTCATTTTTATGAGCCAGTAAAATGTCATCCATATAATGAATAATATACACAGAAGAATATGCCTCTCTAGTTTTAAAAACAGATTGAGCCACAAATTTTTGACATAAAGTCGGACTGTTTGCCATACCTTGAGGTAATACAAGCCAATGATACCCCTTCATAGGTTCTTTAAAATTTACTGTTGGCACACTAAAAGCAAATCTTTTACAATCTTGAGGAGCAAGAGGAATAGTATAAAAACAATCTTTTAAATATAGTATGATTTTAAAAGTATCTTTAGGTATGGCAGAAGGGGTAGGCAATCCAAGTTGTAAGGCTCCCATTAATTCCATAGTTTCATTTACTTTTCTGAGATCTTGTAAATGCCTCCATTTTCCTGACTTCTGCATGGGGTACAGGTTGTTCAATGACCTCCCCTAAAAATTACCCAAGTCCTTTTTAAAATTTCTTGGGGCAGGTATTGATTGCTGAGCTATACCTTGTCCAGATTTTTCCAATCCTGAATTAAGCATCTGATTGGAAACTGCATTGCTAGGACTATAAAGATACACTCTCATGTTACTCATCACATCTCTACCCCACAGATTAACAGGAAGGCCGGGGATAATGTATGGTTTAAAAGTTCCCTCATGTCCTTCCTCATCCTTCCAAGTTAACTCATTACTACTTTGTTCAGGACATCGGCTTTGTCCTATTCCTCATAACTGTGTAATAGAGGATTGTTCAGGCCAATGCATAGGCCACTGATCAGCAGTTAAAACAGAGATATCAGCTTCTGTAAACCAATAATCCTGTAAATTTTCTTCCATTAATTTGTAACACTAGCTCAGGCCGATTGGGACCAATAGCGTGTACCCAATAAGCATCAGAGGATCCAAAACCTGCATCTCCTCTTTTATCCTTTTTACTTGCATTTTTTGTCTGAACTTGGGGGAGCAATATTAATTGAGCTAGTCTTTGACCTTGCTTTATTACAGAAATTCCATTTGGAGAGTGCGTCATAATTTTTATCTCCCCTTCAAAATCAGCATCAATTACTCCAGGAGCTACTAAAATTCCCTGCATAGTAATACTACTTCTTCCTAATAATAATCCCATTGTCCCTCTAGGTAATGGACCATAAACTCCTGTAGGTAGGGCCTGCATCCCCATTTCAGGAGTTAATACTGTGTAGGCTGAGGAACTGATGTCCAGTCCTGTGCTACCTGCGGTTGCTCTACAGAGGTCCTGAATGGATTTCCTTGCTGAGGGACCATGTTCTGTAGTGCCCCATAATACTGTTGTGGGGCCTGGGGCTGGCCCCCTTTCCAGTTTCCCTGTATTAAAGGGTTTCCTGCAGCATGTCTTTTAGACTTACACTCATTAGCCCAATGCTTTCCTCTTTTACATCTTTGGCATAGACCAGGTTCCTTTCGACTCCCTTCCTTCTTACTAGCACCAGGACAGTTTTTTCTTTGATGTCCCATTTGCCCACAACCATAACAATTTCCAGATACTTTATTCTTTGGGCCTTTCTTTTGCTGACATAATGTTTCTTTAATAGACTTCCCCTGTAGGGCTGTAGCCATCGCTATTCCTTGAGTATAAGATGGCCCGATGTCTGAACATAACCTAATATATTCAGAAATATCTCCTTTCTTTCTAACAGGTCTCAAGGCTGCTTGGCAAGCACTGTTAGCATTCTCATAAGCCAATTGTTTCACTAATAACAATCCAGACATTTCATCACTTGTAAGTCTGTTTGCTGCTTACATTAATCTTGCCACAAAATCTTGAAATAACTCATCAGGTCCCTGACGGATTTTAGACAAATCCTCCACCTGTCTACCTTCTTGTGGAAGCTTATTCCAGGCCCTCCGGGCAGCAGTATTGACCTGAGCATAAACGGCCACATCAAAATCCAATTGCTGTCCTATTTCCCTGTAGATTCCTTCTCCAGCAAGCATGTCATAAGTTATAGGAATTTGCTGAGCTCGATTAAGTTCAGCTGTAGCTTGACAATGCTCTGCAAAATCTGACTTCCATGATAAATTATCTCCTCCTGATAAGCATGCTCTTGCTAACTGTTTCCAGTCCCCTGGGCAGAGAGCCTCAGTAGACATGGATTCCAGCAGAGCCAGGGTGAAAGGTGCTGTAGGTCCATATTAGGAGCATGCAGATTTTAATTCTCTTATTTAAAAGGTATTGGAGCATGGACTCTCACCATATTCCCATGTCCATCGGGTTGCTCCAGAACTGGAAAACTATAAAACTCAGATACATCTTCTCCATTCTGCCTGGCTTCTTGTAAAGAAGCTTGTAAAGCAGATACAGATGTTCGTACAGTGGACAAAGGGAAAGGTCCCCTTGCCTTCTGGGCCATTGAAACTGTAGCATTCCCAGGAGGAGGGCTTCAGCCTTCCACCAATGATGGCATTGGAGTACGAGATTGAGCCTCATTTTCCTTAGTAGTTAATTCTCCAATTTTTCTGTTTATTTCCTCCAAGCCATACTCCAGTCTTTTAATTTCTTTTTGCCAAGGCTTATGCTTTTTAACATGCATAGCCTGAATTGGAGGGTATCTCTCAGAATAGTACTGATCAGGATCTTCCTCCAACTCTGCAACCTCATTAGGTTGCAAGTCTTCTTCAAAGTCTCCTTCTGGCAAGAAATTATTGTCATCAGAAGGGAAATATAACTCCTCTGGAGGAGCTGATGGTATAATATCATTTTCTCTTGAAGCCTGCCATCTTTCTAACCTCCTTCTCTCTGAGCCTGAAAATTTAGCTTTCTCAGTTTCCTGTTGCTTATACAGACTACCTTTAATTAAGTTCCATAAAGAAAACACTAGGCTAATGCCTTGTCCCATTTTTATTCTGGGAATTACTCACCGCACCCTTTCTATTTAATGCGAGCTCGCCAACCAAACACTGCTGTGTCCTTCACTGAATCCCTGTATCTCAAGCCCCACGTTGGGTGCCAATCTGCCGGAGCCAGCCAGCAGAGTCCAAGGGTTCTTGAGTCGGGAGTGAGGATTAATATTAATAAAATAAACACACAGCACACAGGAAACCTTTTTTAAAGGTCCACACTCGACAGCCACAGCAAAAGGCAGGCTGCTGCAGCAAGCAGCAAGTCTCAAGTCTCTGCCTCTGCCTCCTCCGCCTCCAGCCCTCTGACCTCTTTTACTGTCAGGAGTTACTTTTAGGCAGTAAAACATCTCAGAACAATAGGCTAATTTGCACAAGGAGCTTGAGGAAGAGGTGTGACCCTCACAAGCTATCCCACCTGCTGTCACAAACAAAAGGAGATGGACTTGCAAGTTCTCCTCTGCCATTAGTAAAGGCCTGCTCAAAGCCATCTCTCCACCGAGATTTAAATATCAAAGCCGGCCGCTGGAGTCATGGCTCCCAACAGTAAGGTAAGTTAAGTAAGGTAAGGTGAGTAAGGTAAGGTAAGGTAAGTAAGTTACGTAAAGTATGTAAGTTACGTTAAGTAAAGTGAGTAAGTTAGGTAAAGTGTGTAAGTGACGTAAAGTGAGTGATTTACGTAAAGTGAGTGAGTTACATAAGGTAAGGTAAGTTAAGTAAGGTAAGTAAGTTAAGTAAAGTGAGTAAGTTAAGTAAAGTAAGTAAATTAATAAAGTATAGTTGAAGAGCTTAAGATAGCCTGTATATAACTCCATTTTGAAATAAAGATCTTGACTGGGAACTGAATTCAGGTACCAGGAAATATCACAGAATGTACACCTGGCAGAAAACAAAGTTAACTCTCCTAGCAACAGCCTCCAGGAAATATAACAGAATAAATGCTTCCTAGAAAATAGAGACAAACTCCCTGGCAATAATCAATGGGAATCGGTTGAGAATCAGGTGGGAAAATTCTCCCCAATGTTTCACATATGGTTTAGAAAAATAGCCATTGTGATTATATGCCTTAGCCATTGTGATTGTGTGCCTCAGAAAAGGTCACCCCGCCCTGCTAAACTTCACCCAATTCTGTAACACCAAGGCTTGTGCCCCCCTGCTTGCTGCCATGGAAACCCTCTGCTCACAGATTTTCCATTTAAAAATCCTGTTCACTCAGAGCTCTGGGTCCCGCTTCTCTACTGCTGATCCAGTGAGACTTGGGTCCCGAGTTTTATCGCTCTCATAATAAAGCTCTCTGGCAATTGCATCGAGTCATCTCCTGGTGGTCTCTGAGGGTCCCGTGAACCTGGCATAACATAGTAAGTAAGGTAAGTGAGTTAAGTAAGGTAAGGTAGATAAGGTAAGTTAAGGAAGGTAAGTTAAATAATGTAAGGTAAGTTAAGTAAAGCAAGTAAGTTAAATAAGGTAAGTAAGTTAAGTAAAGTAAGTAAATTAAGTAAAGTTAAGTAAGTTAAATAAGGTAAGGTAAGTTACATAAAGTGAGTAAGTTAAGTAAGTTACGTAAAGTGAATAAGTTACATAAAGTGAGGAAGTTCAGTAAAGTGAATGAGTTAAGTAAGGTAAGTAAAGTAAGTAAATAAATAAAAGCAAGGCTAATGATTCTTGCATTCTCTTTCCATCAGTCACATTATCTCCTGCAAGTGGCCACTGTGTGTGAAATGAATCTATACTTAATAGAATAACAATGAAACAAAATCTGTACTTAAAATTCTCAGAACAATTTCAACCTGCTTAATGACATCATTATAATTAAGTTTTGTTTGTCTGTCTGAGTTTGGGTGTTTTTTTTCTGGGGCGGGGGCTGGAGGGTTAGAGAGTTTCATGTTTTCCACTTACACAGCTGGGATCACAGGCTTTGTGTGGTGCCAGCGATCCAACCCAAGGGCCTCCTTCATGCTAGACAAGCGCTTACCAACCAACTGAGTTTGTAAAATTGTTTTAATCCAGAGAATTGGAATGTGATCCTATGGTTTGATTTGGTTTTGTTGTTGTTTGTTTTTTTGTTTTTGGTTTTTTTTTTTTTGTGAAACAGGGTCTCACTATATAGCTCTGTCTGTCCTGGACCTCACTCTGTAGACCAGGCTGGCCTCTGCCTCCCAGGTGCTGGGATTAAAGACACGTACCACTATGCCTGGCTTGGTTAAATAAATAGGACCGTACCTTATAAATGATCAATAGCAATATTAGTAAGTACGTAAAATTTTATGTATGTGTTGAAGTAGTAAACAGGGATTTTGATTGATGGGGTTAAAGATCGGAAAGACTAGAACCCCAACCCATCTGATTGTTTTTCTCCACTGACATGGAGACTTTTTAGTAACAGGTAGTTGATCAACTGGCTAAGTTCCGTTTCTTTCTACTGGGACTCCGTGTGCCTGTGTGCCTGTGTGTATGTGAATGTGTCCATGCACCTGGAGGCCAGAGGTCAGTGTCAGCCACACTCTACCTGAGTGTGCTTTATCATTACACAGTAAACATTTTTAATGGCTGAAGGAATCACCAACTGATTTAGTAGCCAACGTTGACCATCCTCCCCAAAGTCTGTGCTCGTCCTGTCAACTTAGGAATATAACTGTAGATCCAGCTCTCAAGGGTTACGCTTTATGCTTGTCCCATTGGCTTTCAGTTACTTTTACAACTTAGCTGTGTCTTTTTAAAAAAAGATTCGTTTTAAATGACTTTAGCGGCTGGAGAGATGGCTCAATGTGTAAGAGCGCTGTCTGCTTTTCCAAAGGACCTGGGCTCAATTCCCAGCACCCACATGGCAGCTCACAACTATCTGTAATGCCAGTTCCAAGGAATCTGACACCTTCACACTGATGCACATAAAATAAACAAATTAATTAAATAAATTTAAAAAACAAAACGGTTGACTTGTGAGTGCGGATGTCCATGGAAGACAAAGGCCTCGAATTCCTCTGGAGCCGGAGTTACAGGCAGCTCTGAGCTGCCTGATGTGGGGTGTGGGTGCTGGGAACCGAATCAGGTCCTTTGGAGGAGCTAAATCGAGGAGGTAGTCATACTGCCTAAGCCATCTCCCCAGCCCCGATTTTTCTTATCTTTTTATTTTCTATCAATGTCTTAAGTCACATTTCTGATTGTATTAGCCTTGAAGTAGAATGGTGCCCAGCATAGTTCTTTTCCGGTATCTACACGGGCTTTTTCTTTATTTTGAAGTTGGCATTCTCACAGCTAAAATTAGAATGCAGTCATTCCACACTTTTTTAACTTGTTGTGGAAAATGTCGTTGGAAAGAATGGAAACTTTTCTAGAAATTGAATTATTCATGAAATCTGACTCATGTGTACAAATAATGGAAACTTTTTTCCACTTCAAAAAGCTAATGGAGAAGCCAAGCAGAGGTGTTGACAGTGGTGGTGCACAGCTTTAATCCCAGTTCTCTGGAGACAGAGGCAGGCTGATCTTTATGAGTTCAAGGCCAGCCTGGTCTGCAAAGTGAATGCAGGTCAGCCAGGGCTCTGTTACACAAAGAAACCCTGTCTCCAAGAAAAAAAGAAAAAGGAAAAAAAAAAAAAAGAAGAAGAGGAAGAAAATAAACAAATCTAGAAATGGATACTTTAAAATATATATATGCAAAAGGCTAAGATCTTTAGAGATCTGTGTGGGAGGCTCAGGCTTCTCTTGATGAAGGAAAATTTGGGCAAGGGGAGGACCATGAGAAAACAGAACAACAGGAGCACCCTTCTGTGGCTGACAGCAATGACCTCAGGACTGTCAGAGTCAGGGGAACTTGTGTTTAGGGGTGCTGGTGGCCAGCTTTTGGTTCTCAGAAGATAGTAAGAATACCCAGGGAGCTGTTAATGTATGTAGGGGGGTTCTTGCTGTAGAGGCCTCTTTGGCTGTAGAGACCACTGTGGCTGGGGACTTCAAAGAAGAGCTGGTTACCTGGACATCTTTTAGAGTTTTCTTTAGGGATGCCATCAGCGCTGCTGGAAGAGTCGGTTCTCAAAGGGTACAGATGCCCTTCTTTAGATTTAGCACTGAAGTGCTGTGAGAGGACCGCCCTCCGAATGGTCTTTGAGGACATTGGTTTCTTGGAGCCTTTCTAACACAAGAATGACTCCCGCTTTTATGGCCTTTCATGGTTTGCAGCTGCCTTTCCTACCGTCTTCCTCCTATCTTACTGTAACCCTTTGACATAACATACTGCTATTCCTTCTTGCCGTCTAGGGACAAGTCAGAAGTGAGATGGCAAAGGTGAAAGACTGACCCAGGTCTTCTTGGAAAAGGGAGGACTGTTCCCATGGGGCAGTTGCCTGTCACTTAAAAAACAAACAAAGCCGGGATGATACTTCACATGTGTAATCCCACCACTCAGGTGGTGTAGCAAGAGGATCAGGAGTTCACAGCCATCATAACAAGGCCAATAGCCCTTGGCTCTTGCAGGGGATCCTAGTTCCTAGTACTTGGGAGGTATAAGCAGGTGGGTCAGGGGTTCAAGGTCATCCTTAGCTACAGTAGAGATTTCAAGACCAGCTATGTAGTACCGTTTCTTTTCTTTTTTGAGACTCACTATGTACATCCTGGAACTCACTATGTAGACCATGCTAGCCTTGAACTCACAGAGATCTGCCTGCCTCTGCCTCCCAAGTGCTGGGATTACAGGCGTGCACCACCACTGACCGGCCAGACCTTTCTTCTTACGAAAGTCTCCACTCGGCCTCTTGGAAGAAAAGAGCAAAGTGTCTTCATTTTGAGCAGCATTTCACTTCCTAGATTGTGACATGTCTTAAAGGAGTTGCTCAATTTTGACAATCTTGATATCATACATTATCGTACTAGAAATCAAACCTAGGGCCTTGCCCTAGCTAAGAAAGACCTCTGTCACTTAGCCATACCCGGAGTTCCCAACAGAATTTTCGCAGTCAAGAGAAGAGTGGTTAAATTAAGTGTGTAGTCTTGTCAGAAACATTGTTATTTTTGCAGTGTTTATTGTCATTTATTCTGTGTTCTGTTAATTTTTCAGACTTTGTATGTTAGATGGCAAAACTCAGCCAGGACATTTCTGAGATAAAAGAACAATATGAAACTGCTTCAAAAAGGACTCAGTAATAATATTTCTCATGCTTCTAACTGGGGAGGAACCTGGAGGAGGTTCTTGAGTTAGAAGAGCATCTTTGAACCCTCCTGGGCATGAGGCACAGATGCCCTTGGCATAGGAGAGAGACATAAGCCGTCTCCTGCATGGATACACAGGAAAGAAGGCTGTGTGTGCAGAATGTGGGGAAAGCTTTCACTAGAGTTCCTGAGAACCCGTGCTAGTGAGAGGCCTTATAAATGTGGGCAGTGTGGGAAAAGCAGCAAACAGTTTCCACCTTGTCACTCACCGCAGGACACACACAGAAGAGAGGCCCTACCAGTGCAGTAGCTGTGAGAAAAAAACTCAGCAGCTCCACGCTTGTAAAGCACCAGAGAACCCCACAGATGAGAGGCACTATGAGTGCCCAGATGTTGGGAGGCTTTTGGGCACAGGCCGCATCTCCTAATGCACCATCGAACACACACAGGAGAGAAGCCCTGCACTTGCCTGGAATGTCCTAACAGCTTTAGTCAATTTTCATCACTGACCAGATGATGTGCATGGGGCAAAGCCTTCCTGGTGTAAGCACTGTGGGGACAGTTTCAGCCAGAGCTCAGGCTAGATCAAGCCTGGAACAACCCACAGGGGAAAAAGGCCTTTTCAATGTCCAGAGTGAAGGAGGCTTCAGGGTCAGTGCTTGCTTTGTGGCTCCCATGAATAGACAGTCAGAAGAAAAGCCTTTCCGTTGTCTCAAATGCCACAGAAGTTTCAGTCAGCACTCACCTCTGGTCACTCCTCAGAGGACATACAGGGGTGAGAGGCCTTTTAAGTGCAGAGACTGTGGGAAAGGATTTGCTGATGGCTCCGCCCCCGTTAAACACCAACAAATCCGTATGGGAGAAAGACCTTCAGCCAGAGGTCACACTTCACAAGCCCTCACAGCGTCCACCTAGAACACAGACCCTATCTATGCCCCGAGGGTGGCAAGACCTTCAGCCAGCATTCCCATTTTCTTACCTGCCAGAGAACACATTCAGGAGGAAAGCCTTGTCACCGTGGAGACCGTGACAAGAGCTCCCAGCAGAAAGCACATTTTTCATGTCACCGCTCACCCTCTTGGTTTAGGGAATGGCTTCAGTGGCTCTGCGGTCTCCATCCGGGCTTTCCATGGCCATCTTCTGCTGCCCCAGACAGAAAACCTGAAGATCGGTAGCTCCGCCAGACCCTGATCTGTTCTTTCTATTTTATGTTGTAGTGAACAGGGTCCAAATTTACAGGGTCCAGTGTTCTAAACAGGAAAGACATTCCTTCACTGTGCCTACGTAACTGATTTTCGTATCCCCATGCCTGATACTAAACAAGATGTGAGACTGAGCCAGGCAGTGGTGCACACCTTTAATCCCAGCCCTTGGGAGACAGAGCAGGCAGATCTCTATGAGTTCAAGGCCAGCCTGGTCTACAAAAAGAGTCTGGGACAGCCAAGGCTACACAGAGAAACTCTGTCTCAAAAAACAAAACAAACAGAAAAAGAAGTGAGAGAATGATGACCTTCCAATCCCACATAAACTACTGAATGTGGTCCTTGGTGCAGAGTAGATTAATATCCGAGGTCTGGCTATAATGTACTTATCTGATTTAGGGAAGCTGGAGGATCTGGAGTTCACGTCCTCCCTAAGCTACACTGTGAGTTAAGGCAGCCTGGCCTACATGAGACTCTTCTTCCTTCTAAATATGAAATCTTACGGTTGTGTTCAGGGTCACAGGTTTGCTCCCAGCACTACAAAAAAAAAAAAAAAAAAAAAAAAAAAGTGGCTCAGGACTTGCAGGAGGGTAGTAACAGATTTAATAAAATGGAAACTCTCTCCCAGTGAGTTGCTGTTCAGCCATTAGTCACCATCTGTTCCGTCGCCATGACAAGGCAAAATTATCCTCGTGGGTGTCTGTGGTTAGACGCGGAAAGAATCTCAGGGGCTCTCTGTAAAGAAGTAGTACATTTGGCCCTTCCCGGCCTCTCTCTCTCTTTAGCAGCTTCCTCCTCTCCTGCTTTTCCTGTTTCTTCTTCCCTCCCTCCCTCCCTCCTTCCCTCCCTCCGCCTGTGTGTGTGTGTGTGTGTGTGTGTGTGTGTGTGTGTGTGCGCGCGCGCGCCTCTCACTGAATGTGGAGATTATGACTCACTCAGGCCCTCGAGCCCCAGGGTTCCTCATACGCTGGGATCACTAGTGTGTGCCTGACATTTTTAAACGTTTTGAAGATTGAACTCTGGTCCTCCTGCTTTTGAGACAATTATGCCCCACACACCCCACTCTCCTCACACTAGACTCAAGAGCCCGCCCAGCTAGGTAGCAAAGGAAAACCTTGCTCTCCTTCCTGATCGTCTGGCCTCCGTCTCCCGAGCGCAGAGGTCCAGGCATGCGCAGCAGCTAGTCCACCTCCCTGGAGTTCACCTGCCTTGTCCTTGCTGCGCCTCCCACACCTGCAGTCTTCCTCCTTTGGTTACAATAGTGCTGTTCCCTCTGCCCAGAATGTTCCTCACCGGCTCTTCACAGAGGCTGTTTTCAGGCAGGTTTAGCCTAAACTCGCCTCCTTACCAAGACTTCCTGTCTGCATTTGACCTCCGACCCCGACAGTCACTGTTGCATCTCCTTTTCTGCTCACTGAAGCCCTTATACTTACTGCACGATTTCCTGTTTGTTTTGATAAGTCCCATGAAAGGAAGAATCCGTTTATCATTTCCATTCTGTTCTGACGAGTGCTAAAGAGGTGCTGGTTGGATGGATGGATGAATGAATGAGTGAATGCACGCTTCTGCTTTTAGTCAAGGAACTTGCTATTCTGGAAAAGCGTCACACTGGGATGTGCCTGATTGCTAACCGGGGAGTCCGGAGGCTCTGCTCTGAAGAATGGGCGCTGTTAGCATGTTTTCCTGCACTGTGTACACTTCGTTCATTCACATGCTGATTTATCCACCCCAATATCTGGTTTCGATCCAAACATCGCATTGTAATGTTTATTCTAAGCATCTCCTGTCTCAAGTTTGTGTAAACATGCCCATCATTTGTTCTCTGTTGTGACAACAAAGAAGCCAGCTAGCCAATGCTGAGCAGAGAACAGGCTAGGACGTCTGGGTCCAGTGAGGGGCTTGAGGAGAAAGAAAAAGGAAGTAGGGATAGAGCCATGAGGAGAGGACCGGGAAACACCAGGAGAAATGAACCAGACCTGGGATATGACCAAAAGACAAGTGTAATATGGGAAATCTGAATAGGCAGAAGCTAGACTAGCTGGGAGGCTTAGGATAGAGTAATTATAGCTCAGTATTGTGCTCTAGGCCAGTTAAATAAATCCTAGTCTCTCTGTGTGGTTATTTGGGTACATTAATGGTTAGGGAGTAACCACTGCTTTACTGATAATACAAATCAATATTAAATATTAATAATCACTCAACAAATGTGGTTTTACCAACAGCTATCCAGGAGCAGAGAGTCATGGTCAGCGCCAGGAAAGGTAGACTTGGCAACCATGTGTAAGTCCTATTACCCAGAGGAAAGCTAAAGGCATTAAGACAGTGCCTGACATAAGTCTTCAGTAACTGGTCATGGTGAGTTCTAGAGACAACACCCCAAAATAGCAATCAGGAAGCCATTATTCTTCCTTTTCTTTTTCCTCAAACTTCTAATCATTGTGTTTATTCTCAAAGCTTTTGTGTCCAGACCCTTTAAGGATGATTTCTATGAAAACATGCTCCTGGAGTTGGCCTCTCAAAGGTCTTCTCATTTCATTTTATTTTTTTTTAAAGATTTATGTATTATGTACACAGCATTCTGTCTGCATCTACACCTGTACTCCAGAAGAGGGCACAAGATCTCTTTATAGATGGTTGTAGCCATCATATGGTTACTTGGAATTGAACTCAGGACCTTTGGAAGAGCAACCAGTGCTCTTAGCCTCTGGATTATCTCTCCAATCCCTCATTTCATTTCTTTCTTTCTTTTTTAATAATAATCCTCATTAATTTTTATTTCATTTATTTATTTATTTATTCATGTATTTATTTATTTATTTTAAGATTTGGTTTGGTTTTCAAGACAGGGTTTCTTTGTGTAGTCCTGCTGTCCTGGAACTCACTCTGTAGACCAGGAAGTCTGGCCTCAAATCTGCCAGCTTCTGCCTCCCAAGTGCTGGGATTAAAGGCAAGAGCTACCATTGCCCAGCTTTAAAATTGTTTTTTGTTTGTTTTGTTTATTTTTTGGTCTTATGTATACCAGGCTAGTCTCAAACTCACTGTGTAGCCCAGGACGACCTTAATTCCTAAGCTTGCTGTTTCTTCCCAAGTGATGGGAGTTGTGTTTTATTTGGTTGAGACAGGGCCTCAGCTCTAGCCCAGGCCAGCCTCAAACTTGTGGTAATCCTCTTGCTTCCGCCTCCTGAATGCTGGGCTGACAGGTATGACCCGTCACACCAGGCTCAACAAGTCTTTACTATTCAATGACACTGTCCACCCCTTCTGCCGGGAGTGAGGCCCTAACCGACAGTCTTTTCTCTACCAGCACGTTAATCTTTATAAACACACATAAGTATAAGCGTTTGTGCGTGTGTGTGTTCCCCTGCCTCCACCAGAATCCTTCAGAACATGGCCAACAAGATGGCTCAGCAGCCATGGGTGCTAGTGGCCAAGCCTGACAACCTAAATTCCACATGGTGAAAGGATAGAACTGATTCCCAGAAATTGTCCTCTGACTGCTGCACGTGTGTGCATAAGCATGCCTGCGTGTGCACGTGTACACACACACAAAACAAATGTAAGAAAAAATGAAAACACGGGGGGGGGGGTCTGCTTTTATTTTTCTGGACTTTCAGATCTGTAAGTTCAGCTGCGGCTTGACTACAGTCAGCCTCCCCTCCCAAGAGCATTCCTTTGGTCTCTCTCTCCCTGGAGCAACTCCTGCTCAGCCTGGCTCTTCCTCTCCCGGTTTCCTTTACATTGTTGGTGCCAAATCTTGTAGTAGCTGCCTCTGTACTGTGTGTGTGCTGAAAGCATTGTAAAAACACCTTCTGTTTGTTGAAATTAAATAAATAAATAAATAAATAAATAGAGCAGATGTACCCAAAGCCAAAGAACGGGAATGCCACGGGTCTTCCCGCCCCTCCCCTCCCCCAACCTCACTCCCTAGATCTCAGTTCATCTGTCTGGCAAGCCAGGTCTTGTTTCCAGCTCTTCGTTTCCATCCCCAGGGCCATCATCTGAATCACAGCAATGGTTTTCCATCTGTCTGTTTAACTTTTCCTTTCAGTTCATATCAGCAAGCCTTGAGAGCTTTCCACACACAGAGTCCTACCCTGAACCCTAGAGCTATGAGAACAAAAGATCCACATTTAAAAGCTGCTTGTCTCTGGCCACGTTACTTGAGCTTCCTCGTTTCCTTGTGTGTAAAATGAGCAGGGTCCCAGTCCCATCCTTATGGGGTTGGCTGACAGTTAATAGGATGATACTCAGAGCTCTGGACAGGGCCTGGAACACTATCTGCTCCATAAATGGCAATGACGACAATGCCAGAGATGACAATCTTGTCTTGGGATGAGTTACTGACCTTCCTACTTAGTATTTAGGTGAAGAAGCTGGGCGTGGTGGTTTATGCCTGAGAGGCAGGGGTGCTGCCATAAATTTGAGGCCAGCCTGGACTATAGAGTGAGACCTTCTCAAAAAAGAAGAGGCGGGGGAGGAAGGAAGAAGAAGAGACTGTAGAGATGGCTCAGCAGTTAAGAACAGTGGCTGCTCTTCTAGAGGACCTGGATTCCTAGGACCCAGGTTGTTTTCCATCTATAACTCCCCATCTCTTAGCCTCTGACTCTTCTAGCCTCTGTGGGTACCAGTCATGGAAGTGGTGAAGAGACATACCTTCAGGCAAAACACTATACACACAAAATAAAAACTGGCGTGGTGCATGCCTGTGATCCCATCTCGGGAGGCAGAGGCAGTTGGATCTCTGTGAGTTTGAGGCCAGCCTGGTCTACAAAGTGAGTGTAGGACAGCTGGGGCTACACAGAGAAACCCTGTGTCAACAAAAACTGTTAAAAAAAAGAATGAAAATCTAGGCCACAAGAGAAAGGCAAACTTTTTTTTTTTTTTTTAAAGGCAGGGGAACAATGTAAACAGAATTAAAAGGCTGAGGACGGGGCTGGTGGGATAGCTCAGTGCGTGAAGGCACTCATCGCCAGGCATGATGACTCCAGATCCCCGACACCCACATGGCAGAGGGAGAGAACTGACCACTCTCCTCTGTCTCCACATGTGCAATGTGACATGGGAAAAACCCGTGTGTACACGCCAATTCACCCTACACAAAATAAATAAAAATGTAATTAGAAAGAGAGAGGGAGGGAGAAACCCTGTCTCAAAAGGCCAAACACCACAATGACAAATAGGAAAACAGAACATTCTTCCAAAGACTGACCTTTCTACTCAAACCTCATAAAACTGAGTTATAGCAAGTGGGAGTCAATCCAAGTTCCTGGTCCCTGAATAGACACCAAAAACTTCCTGCCTCCCAACCTTTTTGCTTTTCTGTGGTACTGGGGATTGAATTAAAGCCTCAAGTGCCATAAACTCACCACCACCTTGAATTGGTCAGTTAAAGAAATGCCCAGAAGGTTCGTAGGCTCAGGCAGCCCATAACCCTCTAAACTTGGATCTCCTGTCTGAGCAGGGAATGCCCCTTCTGTTAGCAACCCTCCTGCGAACACCACTTTCCCCCCTCAGAGAGCAATGATTGTTTTCACAGGGTGTGAACATTTTACAGCTCTAGTCACTCCTGCCAAATCTTGTAAGTGGATCTGCCACTTCATAATGTTATCAGCAGTAATAACTGGCTACTGCTTTCATCACGCCCTCCTCCGTGAGAAGCAGCTCTGCTCAGCTAACAGGCAGGGTTCTCACATGCTGCTTTAATTTGTACATCTTTGAATACTCGTGAGGCTGAACATTCTTTCATGTTAGCTACTTTCCTGTATTTCGTCTGTCCATGATCCCGTGCCTTCCCAAGGCAGGATGGGGAATCAGAAACGTGACCATTTGATTTTGAGAAAGTCACTGACCTTTTTTTTTTTCTCCTCTCCCTCCATCCGTCCCTTCTTCCCTCCCTCTCTCCTTCTCTCCCTGGAAGATCATTTTGAAAACATTCTAAGCTATACATGTACATTTACAGAAATATTAGAAAACACAACAGTAAACAAACAAGAAAAAAAAATCTCCTGTATCCAACCAGGTGAGGCTCTACACACCTTTAATTCCAGATCTCTATTAGCTGAAGGCCAGCCTGGTCTACATAGTGAGGTCCTGGCCAGCCAGGGCTACACAATGAGACCCTGTTTCAAAAACCAAACCAACCAAACCAAAGCAACAGGCAGAGGTAGGTGGATGTCTGTGAGTTGGATTCAAGACAGCAAGGCTACAAAGTAAGACCTGTCTCAACAAGAAAAACAACAAAATGGCACTACTACCTCCAAATTGAAAATTACAAGAGCCACAATATGGAAAGGGCTTTTTTTTTTTGGGGGGGGGTTGTTGTTTTGTTTTGTTCTTGTGGGTTTTTTTTCGAGATAGGGTTTCTCTGTGTGGCCTTGGTTGTCCTAGACTTGCCAGAGACCAGGCTGGCCTCAAACTCACAGAGATCCTCCTGCCTCTGCCTCCCAGAATGCTGGAATTACAGGCATGCGCCCACCACACCTGGCTGAAAAGTTATTTTTAATTACAGTGTTTTGATGTATTTATTTATTGAGAGTGCTGAAAACTCCAAATTATTAAAAAAGTTTGTTCCGAGGTACCACACAGACACACAGAGCAAAAGCCACTAGGCAAGGCAAATTACTCTTGGGGGGCGGGGCTGGAGTGCCGGCTCAGCGGTTAATATCTCTAACGGCTCCTCCAGAGGACCCAGGTGTCCCAGCATCCACACGACAACCCCTAACTGTCTGTAACTCCCGTCCCAGGGGGTCCCTCTCCCTCTTCTGGGTTCCTCAGGCACCGAACCTTCATGTTGTGCCCAGTCACCCATGCAGGCAAACCCTTATACACACGAAATCATGAAAGCAGTTTTTTTGAGGTGTCAGGCATGGTGGCTGTTGTAAATTAGGCGCGCTATCAAGTGACTCCGAGGCCGCAGCTTACTTCGCCACCCTCTGCTGCCAGGTGCAAAGTATAAAAGGCCCCAGTGGACGAAGATATCTCCTCCGCCCCCTCTTTCCCCCTCCTCTGTCTTGTCTATTCTGTCTCTCTGTCTGTCTACCTCTCTCTCTCTCATGTCCCCACTCCAAAACAGCTCTCCCTCCCTTCCCCCAATAAACTTCTTGCCCCTGATCTGTGGCATGGCGTGATTTCTTAGAGGCATACCTGGGCCCGGGCCCACCAAAGGTTATACACACACACACACACACACACACACACACACGCACGCACGCACGCAGGCACGCACACACGCTCATGCATCAGCTTTATCTTAACAGTTGCACACACATTCAACCCCAGCACAGTGGGAGGCAGAGGCAGGTGAGTCTCTACTAGTATCTTGGGCTACATAATAAGATTCAGGCCAGCCAAGGCTGTATGGTAAGACCTCGTACTTAAGCATTTTTAAAGGAAAAAAAATAAAAAGTAACACAAGGCCCAAATGGGGTAAGCTGCCATATTGGGGTGGGTCACTTGGTTTTACTCCTGACAGAGGATGGTGTCGGTCTCACCTCACTGATGAGCTTCCTCCTTCACAATCAGATGTGACAGGCTAATTCATAATGGACACAAAGGGGAAGAATGGGATGACTTCAAGGGCCGGGAATGTCTGGCATCCCCGAGCGGAACGAACAGGTGAGAGTTTCACAAGATGGGGGCCATTTTTTAAATATTCGCTCTTGTGAGCTAGCCATCTTTGACAGGAAAGACTGTTTCTCACAATTTTGCCCTCTAGAGCATATATTTTCATTCTCTTCTTCAAACTCAGCCACCATATGATGACTTTCTGAAGTCTCTAATAACGGAAAAGTACTGTCGTAAGTGTCTGGAGATTGTTTGGTGAAGGTGGTCTTGATATGCTCTGGAAGAATGCCCGACACAGGGATCATTATTCCACCTGCCTTCCTAGCATGGCTAACAGCGAGCCCCACCATTCTAAGGGCAGTCCTTTGACTGGATGATTGACATGGCCTGACCTGAATGTCCCGTGTCCTTCCAGGCTAGAGTTCTATTCTCTTGACCAGTGGGAGTTTTCCTAATGGGCTTTTACTGGTGCTCTAACATCCTTTTCTGAAGAGATAATCCTGAAATCATTTTGGAATCAGATCAAAGATCAGAGCCCTCAGACACTTCTGGAATCTCTGCCCTCTAACAAGGAGGCTGCTATCTCAGTCAGTGTCCTATTTCCGTGAAGAGACACCACGACCACAGCAACTTCTACAAAAGAAAGCCTTAAAGTGGGGCTGGGTTACAGAGGTCTGGTCCATTAATGTTATGGTGGGAAGCTTGGTGACACACAAGTAGACATGGAGCTGGAGAAGCAGCTGAGAGTTCTACATCCAGATCTACAGGCAGCAGGAAGAGAGAGCACCACTGGACCTGGCCTGGACTTTTGAAACCTAAAAGCCCACCCACAGTGACACACTTCCTCCATCAAAGGCATGCCTACTCCAACAGGGCCACACCCTCTCAAATAGTTCCACTCCCTGATGACCAAGCACTCGAATGTATGAGCCTATGGGGGCCATTCTTATCCAAAACACGACAGCTGCCAAGAGGCCCAAGAATTTGGCTTTTAACCAGGAAAAGTTAAAAGCGGGAGGGTATTCTTACTTAGTCAGGGCTGGAGAGATGGCACAGAGGTTAAGAGCACTGGCTGCTAACAACTCCCAGCAACCACATGGTGGCTCACAACCATCTATAATGTGATCTGGTGTCCTCAGGCAGAACACTGTCTACATAATAAAGAAATATTAAAAAAAAAAAAAAAACTTAGTCAATTTCTATCTCTTGTCCTCATATCACCCACCCCCACCCCAAGAAGGTAAGCAGAGCTGTCCTTATGCAATTGGGGCAACCACCGATGTGGTTTCTTCAAGCTGAATGGTGGTCTTGAGCGGGGCAGTTGAAGTACTCCTGAGAGAAGGGACGTGAGTGGGGAGTAAAAGCAAGCTTTATTTACACTGAAAGCCCTTCTGCTAATGGAGAAGCCAGAATGGAGGATCTTTTTTTCAAATGTCCAATCAAAGTTCAATAGAATCTCTTGATAGGCCACCCGGTGGTGGTGCACACCTTGATCCCAGCACTCTGGAGGCAGAAGCAGGTGGATCTCCAAGCTTTCGAGGCCGGCCTCGTCTACAGGGTGAGTTTCAGGACAGCCAGGGCTGCATGGGGAAACCGTTTCAATAAACAAACAAACAAACAAAAATAAAATGACAAAGTCAAACTTAAACTACATACGTAGGATAATGTAATGAATTAATGTTACCTGTGTGAATGTCGTTAAACTGTAATTGTAATAATATATTTTAATATGCCACACATAATCGATCTGGTAGGAAGAGATTTATTGTATGTGGAGAGAAACAGAGAACGTAGAAGAGAAAGAGGAGGAGCGTGGGGCGCCCCAAGCAAGAAAGTCAGAAAGCAAAGGAGAGAAAAACTGAGGCAGAGAGGTCAAGAGAGGAGATAAAGAAAAGAGACTTTTATCCTTTTATCCTGGACCCCTAGCACTGGAGACCAATGACGATGTCACAGGTTGCTAAGCAGCCTAGAGTCAGGCTGCCTACATGCTAACACTAATGCTTTCTAAAGTTTCAGGAAAACCTCCTTTGTTGTTGCTGTTGTTTTATTTGACACAGGGTTTCTCTGTGTAGCTTTGGTTGTCCTGGACTCACTTTGTGGACCAGGCTGACCTCGAACTCACAGAGATCTGCCTGCCTCTGCCATCCTGGGTGCTGAGATTACAGGTGTGCGCCACCGCACCCAGCTTTCAGGGAATCTCTATAGAACACAGAAGGCAGTCAAAAATCTTTTATACACTCTGTACGGCCCCGAGCGTAAACGACCACAGCAGTGCTTTTAGGTTTTGAGTGAGTGCCAATAGCAGCTACAAGCAACAGTGAAACCTCATTGAACTGATGATGTTTGCAACTTCCAGCAGAAATGGATTAGAGAAGCCCTGTTAAGTCATCATGCTGGAGACTACAGAGAGATGTTTTCAGACAGAGGGTTCTTTCTGTCTGTCCTCTCTGTGGAGTGACTGTCAACCGTCTGTTTCTGTTTGTTTTTTGTTTTTTTTTTTTTTTTGTACCTGTAATTTGGAGACTACAGAAAACTAACTTCTACAAGAGCTTGGAAAAGGTTGGCATCAGCCTGCTCTCTCTCCTTAGCCTGTCCACCAGCGTAACTGGGAAGGAGAAACTCCATGGCGAAGAAACCAAAGCAGACAACCAGCATGGAGCAGAGGAGTCTTGAGGAGGGATGACTTTTTTATCTCCATTAGAGGAAAACAGGCCTGGAGATGCAAGACAGAAAGAAAAAACAAGCTTAGACCCAGCAGAGTTCAGCCTCTCACAGGAACAAGCGCTTTGCCTCAGGCTGCTGCAGTTGCCGAAAGGTTAGCTCCACCTGGCAATCTAGCCTTTGGGTCCTGATTGGTTCTGTGCTTCCCAAGCCTCAGCACTGGGCCACTCACTGCAAATTCACGGGGCCAGCTGGAAGTGTTAGCTTCTGCGGATAGCTGGCTTGTGCAAGAAGCACTGGATATTTTCTCTAGACACCAGTAAATACATCAAGCAAAAACAATTGTCAGAATTGAAAGTAACAAGCAAACAAAACCAGCATGAGGTCTGGTATTACCTTCTCAGTTCGATGTAAAAATGAACTGAGCTCATCACTTGGCAATAAAGCCTGTTTTTAAATCTCCTGTGGGTCGCCCACTCCCACGATCCCATTAGGCAACCAGGAAGGTGAAACCCAAAAGGCGAAGAATGTTGGGAATGTGTGACTGACTGAATGCCTGTGGTGCAGGAAAACTTTAGAAGCACTGTAATCTTTTGAGGGCTCAGTGGTACCAGGGAGGTTTAGGGGTACCGCCACTTTGCCTTATGCCATGTAATTGAGTTAGCCAAGATGGCAGTGAGGTCATAGGGCCTTCGCCATGCTTCTGAGTCACCAGCCAAGATAGCGACAAAGCCACGTGGTTACTTTTTGCTTGTGGGAAGCTCAACTCAATAACAGTAAAATGTAAAAGTAATGTAAATAACAATACTAAATAAACCAATAATAAAAAGATCACATTTTCTCATTGGAGCACAAGCACCTGTGGGATTCATACATCTCACGGATTAAACACGGACAGCCACCCCTTTTCTAAAACAATCAACAACAACAAATCTGAGTAAGGAAAAATTGTCCTTGGCACCATTGGTCCCATTGGAGCATGGCAGAGGCTGAGCTCAGATAGACATCTGTGACCTCTGACACTCCTTGTTAGTGGAAATTTAGAAACCAACTTGCTAAAAACAGTTAACCCAAGGGGGCAGTGGTGGCACACACTAATCCCAGCACTCAGGAGGCAGAGGCAGGAGGATCTCTGTGAATTAAGGCCAGCCTGGTCTACAGAGTCAGTTCTAGGACAGCCAAGGCTACACTGAAAAACCCTGTCTCAAACAAACAAACAAACAAACAAACAAACAAACAAACAAGTAATCCTGATTCAAAGCCTTAACAGCACCATGTGGTAGGAAAAAGTGCAGGAAGCACAGTCTAAGCTCTCCAGGGAGCTGGCTGCTCTCTCTTCCCTGACTCTTCTCTATCCAGACTCCCATGTTGAGGGAAAAACGGGAGAGATCGTGGAGAATTAAATAGCATCATTTAGATCCTTACACATGATGATCAGGTCAGTGAGCCACAGAAGCCGGGGTGGAGGGGGAGGGGGGAGGGAAAAAAAATAAAGAAAGGTTCTGGGTTTTTGCTGTTGTTGTTTTATCTCCTCCCCGGAAGACAGAGCACCATAGCCCCTGAGACAAGACAGATGAAGGAGACCGCCTGTTTTGTTTTCAGAGGGCGCATCACCAAATAGGCTACTGGATTTTTGGTGTCCCCCTGTGGCTGTCGGATGATACAGGGGGAACCTGAGTCCTCTGTTGAGGTTCTTAATCTCACCAATAAAACAATATAAGGGTGGATTCCAATGAAAGCTTAAAGGCAATTTTATTAGACTCTAAAAGAAGAGACCCCAAAGCAGGCAAGTCATAAATCTCAGCTATTGCCTGAGGAGAAGAATGAAAGAGAGAATGGGGAGGGTGGACGCGTGGGGGAAAGAAAGAGGCTTTAGCTTCTTTTTTGGGCAGTTGACCTCCGGGCCAGTCAGAGAGAATTAACAAAACCAGTTTCCTCCTGCTGGAAAGACGTCCCTCAGGGAAAATCAAGTCTGAAGTTTGCCTCCCAGGACTGGAAGGTTTTGAAGCTTCCTTCCTTATGGTACAATTTTTTGTTTGTTTTTCGGTCTCTCACTATCCTTCCAATTGTGAAGCATGAACTCTAAGGGGCTGTCAAAGGGGATTTTATTCCTCCTTTCATTTTCCCAACAGTTCTTTTTATTTTGGCTGTCTCCCACCACAGCCTTCAAGTCTGTGAGTTCCTTCTTAGAAGCTGAGTCCCCTTCCCTGAGGTAGAGGTTTCTTGCACACCAACTCAACTACTTTGCCCATCTCCTACCAATTCATGTTGGGGTGTTCAGTGCCAGCACCTCTTGGCAGCAGCAGTTTGGTGCAAAGCTCTGACGAGGTCTAAGGGACTGCTGCTGAGCCTCGTGAGGTGGTCTGAACACCTGTGGAACTGTGACTCTGGAAAGATTCTTCCTTTGTGTTCAAAGAAAATCTCATTCACTCTCACAAAACCTCTAAAAATATGTCCTGACCCTCAAGGAAATACTTTGCCACTTGCTCACTGAAGCACTTGCCTGGGCCCTTCCCTACGTTGCTAAGAATCTTCCCATTCTGGAAGGGATCCAGAGTATCTATGGGCTGGAGAGATGGCTCAGCATTGACGGCTCTTTAAGAGGACTGGGTTCTATTGCCAGCACCCGAATGGCTGCTCACAGCAGTTTGTAACTCCAAATTAGGGGATTTGATCCCCTCTTCTGGTTTCCACGGACTGTGCATGTGTGTGGTACACAAACATGCATGCAGATAGAACACCCACACTCGTAAATGTTTTTTTTTTTTGTTTTGTTTTAAATGGTTTTCTTTTTTTCTTTTTTGCCAGAGACCTTGGAGACACTGCACAGGGCCATTGGATATGCCTTGTCCAAGGGATGGGATCTGAACACCACAGGTTGTTGAAAAGAATATTCCTGGTGCCTCACAAAGAGAAACACACACAAAAAAAGTAACTCCGCAAGGCAATAGATTTTTTGGGGGGTTTGGTTTAGGTTTTTCAAGTCAGGGTTTTTCAAGTCCTGGACTTGTTTTGTAGACCGCTTGGCCCCGAACTCACATCGATACAAGTGTCTTTGCCTCCCTGAGGGCTGGGACCACAGGCGTGTGCCAATGCGCAGGGCCAAGGCAAGTGATTGTTAACCAATAGGTACATAACCATTCAAACCAGGTGAGCAGGGTGAGCGCTGCATGGGAAGCTCACCCCATTGGTGGGAGCCAGAGCTCACAATCTGATGTAATTGGCTAATCAAAAGGGACACAAAGGGTGTCCGGTCTCAAAGAGCCCCCCCCCACCACACACACACACAAGGCTAACTGGGTTCCTAGTTAACATGTCAAAGCAGAGGTTCCCCCAGTCTCTCTCAGCATCACCAACACCTATTGGTGGGAAGAGCCTTGAACTCATTGGCACAGGAGACAACTTCCTGAACAGAACACCAACAGCACAGGCTCTAAGAGCAATCAATAAAGGGGACCTCATGAAACTGAAAAGCTTCAGTAAAGCAAAGGACACTGTCATCAGAACAAAACGACAGCCTACAGATTGGGAAAGGATCTTCACCAACTCTATATCTGACAGAGAGCTAATATCCAGAATACATAAAGAACTCAAGAAGTTAAACAGGAAAAAATCATGTAATCCAATTAAAAATGGGGTACAGAGCTAAACAGAAAATTCTCAACAGAGGAATATCAGATGGCAGAGAAACACTTAAAGAAATGTACAACATCCTTAGTCATCAGGGAAATGCAAATCAAAACGACCCTGAGATTTCACCTTACACCCATCAGAATGGCTAAGATCAAAAACTCAAGTGACAATACATGCTGGAGAGGATGTGGAGAAAGGGGAACCCTCCTCCATTGCTGGTGGGAATGTAGACTTGTACAACCACTTTGGAAATCAGTCTAGCACTTTGTCAGACAATTAGCAATAATGCTACCTCAAGACCCAGCTATACCACTCCTAGGCATATATCCAAAATATGCTCAAATATACAACAAGGACATTTGCTCAATGATGTTCATAGCAGCTTTATTCTTAATAGCCAGAATCTGGAAATAACCCAGATGTCTCTCAACTGAGGAATAGATACAGAAATTGTGGTACATTTACATAATGGACTACTACTTAGCAATTAAAAACAAGGAAATAATGAAATTTGCAGGCAAATGGAGGGAGCTAGAAAAACTCATCCTGAGTGAGCAATCCCAGAAGCAGAAAGATAGATACACATGGTATATACTCACTTATAAGTGGATATTAGACATATAGGATAATCATACTAAAATCTGTACACCTAAAGAAGCTAATCAAGGAGGATCTTGGGTAAAATGCTTAATCCTCATTCAGAAAGGCAAATGGGATGGACATCGGAAGAGGGAGAAAACAAGGAACAGGACAGGAGCCTACCACAGAGGGGCTCTGAAAGATTCTACCCAGCAGGTAGAGTCTTTAAAGTAGATGCTGAGACTGATAGCCAAACTTTGGGTAGAAGGCAGGGAATCTTATGAAAGAAGGGGGAGATAGAAAGACCTGGAGGGGACAGGACCTCCACAAGGAGAGCACAGAACCAAAAAATCTGGGCCCAGGGGTCTTTTGTGAGACTGATACTCCAACCAAGGACCAGGCATGGAGATAACCTAGAACCCCTGCACAGATGTAGCCCATGGCAGTTCAGTGTCCAAGTGGGTACCCTAGTAAGGGGAACAGGGCCTGTCTCTGACAAGAACTCAGTGGCTGGCTCTTTGATCACCTCCCCCTGATTGGGGAGCAGCCTTACCAGGCCACAGAGGAAGACAATGCAGCCAGTCCTGAGGATACATGATAGGCTAGGATCAGATGGAAGGGGAGGAGGACCTCCACTATCAGTGGATTGGGGAAGGGGCATAGAAGGAGAAGAGGGAGGGAGGGCGGGACTGGGAAGGGAAGAGGGAGGGGACTACAGCTGGGATACAATGTGAATAAATTGTAATAAATAAAAAAAAATTTTAAATGGCAAAACAAAACAAAACACCTGTTAAAAGTTTTGGCTCCTCTCAGCGCAGTCTTAAGCCGCCCCTCCCCTGAACCTCGCCAGCTACTGAGCTTCCTTACCCCCGCCACCCCCCCACCCCCGATAACCCAGCTTCTCTGACTCCCATATAACCCTTGGTGCTGTTGGTCTCTGGGTCACCAGGTACCCTCTTTGCTCCCTCTGTCCTCTTCCTCTCTCGGTGCCCCACCCCCTTCTGTCGTCCCCTGGCCCAGTTTAGTCCGGACCCTTTCCAGCTGCCTCAGGCTGTTTTCTCCCGCCTGTCTACAATAAACCTCCTCAGCCCATACCGAGAAGCAGTTGTGTCCTCATTTTTCCCGTTCAAAGGAGAAGAGTGTGATGGAGTCAAATGTCAGGAATGTCTGGCATCCAGGAGCTGAGCAAATAGCCTAGAGTTTCACAAGATGGGGGCCATTCTCAGAATACTGGCTTTGGGTGGGCTAGCTGTGTTGATAGGAGACGCTTTTCGCAGGGCGCTTCTGGGGGTCAGAGGACAGTTTGTTGTCAGCTCTCTCCTTCTGCCATTGGATTTATGAGAGCAAACTTTGGCTACATGGTTTGGTGACAAGCACCTTTACCCATAAGCCATAGCAAGAGTATAATGTCCAGGTTACTATGAAATGCAAGCTGCTGCTCTTATGGCAAAATCGCCTCTATTCTGCCAACCAGAATGATGACGCTTTGTTCACTGAACAGTTGTGTTCTTGAGTACAGTTTCTTAATGTTTTCTCTCTAGAATGACTTCAAGTGTGTGTGTGTGTGTGTGTGTGTGTGTGTGTGTGTAGGCCACAGATCAATGTCTGGAATCTTCTTCAATTGCATTTCATGGTTTTGTTGTTGTTTGTTTGTTTGTTTCTGAAATAGGGTTTCTCTGTGTAGCCCTGGATGTCTGGACTTGCTTTGTAGACCTGTGTAGCCTTGAACTCAGAGATCAACCTGCCTCTGTCTCGAAAGTGCTGGGATTAAAGGCATGCCTGGGTTTTTTGTTGTTGTTTGGGGGAGGGGTGTTTTGTTGTTTTTTGAGGCAGAGTCTTATCTGGGACTCCTACTGTGAATTCTGCCTTCTGAGTGCTGGAAATTCAATCTAGAACTTTACATATGCTAAGAAAGTAATTCTATGACCCGGTCGCATCCTCAGCCTTTTCTTCCATTCTCCTGGAAAAGAGAAAATGTATTTCATTCGTGTGCTATGTAGAAATTCTCACATATTTACTGACATGATTGCATAACATTTAAACTTCTCCATGGGTATCAAACTAAGTATTCTATGTGTTTTTTCCATCAGTAGTTTGCTTTTCTTCCTTCCTTTCTTTCTTTGGACAGACTGTCCCCTGTAACCCAGGCTGGTCCGGATCTCACTGTGCAGTCCAGGCTGGCCTCGAACACCCAGCAGTCGTCTTGCCTCAGACTCCTACATGCTAGGACTTCGGGCATGAGCCATCCTGCCTGGCTCTTCCTTTTCAGTGTCATCTGGGGAAAGCCGTCTGCACTAATATAAGACCTATGTCTCATCCATCTCTGCAGTCTTAGTATTCAGAGCACACCCCGTGGTTTATCCGTCTTCCTATTGTGGTCATTCTGGTACCTTGGAGGGTTTAGTGTTGCAGGCGCTCTGCTGGCATGTTTTCGTACATGTTGTGTAAACATGTCTCTGGGGATGGAGTTCTGAGGGCACAGTCTCGGTGTGTAATTGATCAGACTATTTCCACGTTATTGTCTGCAGTGATTGTACCAGCTTCCTCTCTCAGCAGCGGGACACAGAAATCCCCATCACCCCAGGTGGATGTCAGTACGTCTAGCTGCCACAGTCCACGCTGGCCGCCAAACCCAGGGATTCCATTGCACTAGGCAAGCCCTCCGCCAACTGAGCTGCATCCCCAGTCCCTGACACGTGGTTTTGATGCCAAGAAAAAAAAAAAAGAAAAAGAACTAGAGAAGGGCTACCTTAAGAGATAAGGAATTCTTCCTGGATGTGTCTGGAAAGATCCGTACTGGTTTGTGGATGAGCCCACGAATGTTCCTCCTTGTCTGGAATCTTACAAGAGGCCCTGTAAGATTTTTCTTACCTCCTCTTCTTATTTCGAGGAAGAGGCTCAGGTTTGAAAGAAGGTCTTGTGTAACGTAGGTTGATCTTGAACTAGCTCTGTAGTTGAGGATGACCTTGAACTCTTGATCCTACTTCCTTTACCTGCCAGCTTCTCTTGTTTTAGTAGGCACCATCATGCCTGGCTTAATTTATTTATTTTTTTCTCTTCTAGACAACATTTCTCTGCACAGGCCTGGCTGAACTTTCCCTGTAGGTCAGCCTATCCTGGGACTGCCTCTGCCCCTTGAATGCTGGCCTTAAAGGTGTGTTTGCACCGCCACCCGGCTTACTCTGCTTCTAAAGAGTTTTAAGCGTCGATTTATTATTGCTGCGTGCGGGCATGTGCATGCAGTGGCAAATGTGTGGTGGCCAGAGGACAACTTCGTAGAGCTGGTTTTCTCTTTCCACCTTTTTTTGTAGATCCCAGGGATTGAACTCAGGTGGTCATGTTTACAGAGCGAGTGTCTTACGCTCTGTGCTATTCCAAGGGACCTGTTTTTGTTTGTTTGTTTGTTGTTTCGTCTTTTGACACAGGGTCTGTGCTCATTATTTTATTGCCAACTGGCCACAAACTAGAGTCACCTGGCAAGAGAAAACCTCAAGTGAGAAACTGTCTCTACCAGACTTGCCTCTGGCAGGTCTGTGGGTATTTTCTTTATTAATGATTGACGTGGGAGGGCCCAGCCAATGGACAGTTGGCTACGGGAAGTATTTAAAAAAAAGAAGAAAAAAAAAAAAAAAAGATGAGCAAGGTATGAAGAGCAATCTAATACCAGCATTTCTCTGTGGTTTCTGCCTGCAGTTTCTGCTCCTGAGTTCTAGCTTGGCTTCTCTTGACAATGAACTACGATTCCTAAAAGGAAATAAACCCTTTCCTTTCCGAGTTGGTTTTGGTAAATATGTTTTCCTGTTTTGTCTTTGTTGTTACTTTTTCCTAATATTTATTTTTTGAGGTGTGTATGTGTGAGAGTGTGCATGTGCTCGCTTGCACGTGTGAACACTAATGCAGTTGTCCGTAGAGGTTAGATGAGCAGGACCTCCCTGAAGCTGGTGTGTTCGGCTATTGTGAGCAGCCTGCGTGGGTGCTGGGAATTGAACTTGGGTCCTCTGAAAGAGCAGTCTGCTGAGCCATTTTTCTGTCTGCTCGGTCACTGTTTTGTCATAGCAACAGGAAAGTAATTAGGAGAGGGTCTCATGTAGCCCAGGCTGGTTTTGAACTTGCTAGGTAGTTGAGGATGGCCTTGAACTTCTGATTATCCAACCTCCGCCTGTCAAGCACTGGGATTATCGGCAGGTGCGGCCATGTCCAGTGGCGTGCCTAATTCAGTCCAATACCAGTCCTAATGAGAACAAGGAGGAACAAAGTGTTCCCCATCAGCCAGCAGTTCAAGGCATGCAAGAAGAGAGGAGGGGCCACTCTCTCCAAGGGGCAGGGCATCTTCCCAGAGTCCACTTCGGCCCTAGGAAGCATGGTGTGGCTTCTGCTCCTGGAGAAGACTGGAGTGAAGGCAGCCAGGCACTCAGGAGGGCCAGTCACACGCACACACCACAGGCATGCTTCTGACTTCATGGCTTTGTTGACTCCATTTCTCTAAACTTTCTTTCTGATGTCTTTCCCCAGCTGTTCTCAACCTGTGGGTTATGACCTCCTTGGAGGTCACATATCAGATATTCAGGATATCAGATATTTAAATTGTAACTCAAAACGGTTGCAAAAAATTACAGTTATGAAATAGCAACAAAAACAATTTTATGGTTGGGGGTCACCACAACGTGAGAAATTGTGTTAAGGGTGGCAACGTTAGGAAGGTTGAGAACTACTGCCTAAAAGCCTTTAAATAACATTTCTAGGAAACCTCTTAATACGGCCTAGTAAAAAACTGACTGTTTTCACTGAGGTCTGTAGGTATTCACCTGCATACAGGTACGCACCTAGAGGTATGCATAGCACTCAGGAGGTGGAGGCAGTAGGATTGCCACAGTTTGAAGCCAGTTTGGGCTATAGAGATCTAGACTAGCCAGGGCTACAAAGCCAGACCCTGTCACAAACAAAACAAACAAACAAACAAACAAACCCAAAAGGCAAAACCAAGCAGAGCTGTGAGACGGCCTGGCCACTAAAGGAATGCTTCATCAAGTCTTAGGACCCACGTGGTGAAAGGAGAGAATTAACTCCCCCATGTTATCCTCTGACCTCCACATGTATGTACAATTACACACACACACACACACACACACACACTGTATTAAAATAACAACCAAGCAAAGCAAAACCAAAAGAAAACAACAACAACAAAAACCTGAAAGGAGTACTATCACCATTTAAAACAAAAACAAGAACCAACTGGCTGTATCCCCAGATCCCTGTCAAAAAAATCTGAGAGTTCCTTGAGAGGCTTTGACACCTCTGTGACTCGCACATTTTTTTTGTTTGTTTGTTTTGAGACAGGACTCATTATCTCACCCTGGTTGTCTGGAACTCACTATCTAGACCACCGGCCTCAGGTCTGTGATACTCATGGGACTGAGGCACGCACCACCACATCTGGCCCGTGATTGTCACATTCTTTGTTTGCTGAGGCCTCACAGATCTGTGTAAGAAGACTGTGTAAGCAGGCTGGTCCCCGGGAGAATGAAGCGTATCAGTGGAAAACAGAGCTCATTCCTCGGAGGCTCTGGGCCAAGCGCAGTTTGATCCTGGCAGTGTCACCAACAAGTGTACAATCCTTGGAAAATGAATGTGTCAGATCTCAGTTCTTTGAATTGCAGAATTCTACACATACATACACCCCCCCCCAAAATAAACAAAATGTTAAAAAACAATAAGATGAGGCATATCAAATACTTATAAAGAGTACCCAAATGTCAGGGTATGTAGCTCAGTGGTACAGTGCATGTTTGGCATGTATGAGATCCCGGATGTGATGGCAGAGACTACCAGAACAATAATGTGTTACAGAAAAAAAATTGCATTTGGAAGGCATACACTGCAGGTCAGCCATTGATACTTATAATTCACTGTCATCCCTGGAGACCTGTCAGCCTCGTCTCAGAATCTCATCTGCACTGAACTGCCATCTCTGGCCCTGGTTACTTCCCCTTTCTCCACACTTTGAGTATTAGAGTTCCCCAGAGAACAGAACTGGCAGAACAGATGTATACAAAGGAGATGTGCTATATTGTTTTATATGATAAGGCTGCACAGTCCAATGATGGAGAGACTGAAAATACAGTAGCTGCTCAGTCTACGCAGCTGGATGCCCCAGCAGTCCCAATCTGGTGCTGACTATCTGGATGGCTCCTGGATAGCCACTGGCCTTGCATTGCAAGCGTTTTTTGTTTGTTTGTTTTTAATCTCATATAACCCAGGATGGCCTCATGTTTGTTAGATATCTGGTGTTAGCCTTAAAAATCCTATTCCTCTCTTCTCCAAGTCCCTAGCTGCTGGCATTTTCGAGTGTGGACCACTACACCTGGGTTAGTTTTCTGCTATAAGATGTCACTGGACTAGGACACTGTGTATTAATGTTTGAGGAAGAATTTCCAGAGGTGGATAGGAAGTAAATATGTAAATAACTTTGTTGATAAAAACAAACAACAAAACCAATCAAACAAACAGAAAAAAACACAGTTGCCCTCTCAAGTGGAATAGGAGAGCCTTTTAAGCCAAATATGAGTGACCTTGGCCCAGAGTAGGGATTAAGGTTGTCTGAAGTTCATGTTCCATTATGGAAACAGTTTAATGAGCTTTTACAGCCTCAGAACAAAAGTAAGAAAGAAGTCGAAGGATTTAGCAAATCCTCCGATGAGGACATCAGGCAGGTGGGCTTCAGCAGGACAGGAAAAGCTCTGCTCTGGGCCTCAGATGCTATCTGAGGACATTCTTAGCTAGGGCTAGGTAGCAGTGAGTGGTCTGCTAAGAATGCATTTCAAAGGTTTAACCAGATAGTAAATGGAATGCTTGGTCAGGCACAGAGGTGGGTGATAAATAACTACTAAAGGGACTGAAGATAGCACAAGATATTTTGACACTGGATCTGCGACATTCCACTTCTCCACAGTCATGGAAGTTCTCACAGGTCAGTCGGTGTACAGAATCCTCGACACAGGACTTTCCCAGTGAACTCGGTCCGCAACCTTCTCATCGATATGCTGTCCATAAAATGGGAGGTGATGGTCGGTGATGACTTGTCCATGATTCTGAGGTCAGAAAGACCTGGGATTCATTCTCAACTTTGAATCCTTGGACCTTGAGCAAAATACCTAATTAATTTGTTCCTGTACTCCATCTTCAATCAATCAATCAGGCTGTGTCTATACTGTAAACGTATTTTTTCCAAGCCCGCCCTATTATATTTTTAAAAGCTTCAGGTTATTTAGAATTTCTGGGCACATACTCAGCTATCCTAACCCAACTCTACTGGCCATGGCCCATTACCTGCCATCTTAGTCTTGTCCTGGCTGTTCCTTCTCCATCTATGTCCTGATGGCAACTCCCCTGGGTGTCCCACTGAGACCCTCTCCCTCTCTGAGTCTTGCCTTCTCCTCTCCTGACCAGCAAACAGCTGTTCAGCTCTTTATTTGACCAGTCATACTAAGGTGATGGAGAACCACGTTTATAACCCACCGAGACAGGAGATGCTTCATAACAGTTACAACGCCAAAGTCCAGATCGCACCCAGGTCTCTGGGATCAGAAATCAGCATTTGAATACACAGTGCACAAAAACACAGCTCTGGCACTATACAAAACACCAGCATGTTCTAGAACTTGGAAAACAGTGAGTGATGGTGGTCATTACAAACAGGAAGTTGGAGCTTTTGCTCCTTTCTGAAAATCAAGAGTTGAAGTGTCTGAAGTTAGGCCTGGCTGGAACTGCACAAGACACAAGATATCTGAATACCTGAAGGACAGGGCAAGATAGCTTCACGTGAGGAGGTCAGGGAGAACTAAGCTATGACGCCACTTTAAAGGGTTACAGAGACCAACACCGGAGCTGGAAGTAAGCCTCCGTGGTGGTACCCTGTCAGCGAGTGCTGCGCTCTTCCTTCTATCTCTAGAACCGGGTCATCCAGGGTGTTCAGTGGGTAGGAATGAAGAAATGAACTCAGATTGTGGGACCAGATTATTATGGGCTACGTCAGACCTGTCAGCAAGAAGTAAGGCGCTCAGCTAGCCGATAGTCTTTATTTGCACAAGCTTCTCTTATCTGTTTAGTTGACAGTGCTAATTAGGAGCCACCTCAGACTCCTCCTCAAATATCCAAAACGTTCCTGGGCATTTGTATTAGTTTTCTATTAAAAACCAAGTGGGCACCTCCTCTTCCTCCTCCTCCTTCTCTTCGTCTTCTTTTCTTTCTCCTTCTTTTTTTCTCTCCTTCTCTTTTTCTTCTTTTGAGACAGAGTCTTTCTATATCACCCAGATTGGCCTCAACCACACAGCAATCCTCCTGCCCTTACCTCCTGAGTGCTGGTATTACAGGCATGTACCACCATTCGCAGTTTGTAAAGCACCCCGCGGACTAAATACAGAGTTTTATGCATATCAGCATTCTCTCTATCAGCTGAGCCACATACCCATCTCTGATGTCACACACCTTTAGGCAATGGTAGGTTTCTTCTCCAGCTGGTTTTTTAATGAGGTTCTTCGCTAGTTGGTTTTTGTCTGTTTGCTTTGTGCTGATTCTGAGACCTATCATGATTTCAGAAGGACTTACTTGTGAAAACGTCTCCTACTTCTTTTTGAAGATATATGATTTTCAAACTGCAACTGGGAACTCAGGGAGGAAGTGATTAATTGAGGGAAGAAAGCAACATTTCATTCTGGTCTGGGAAGGTAAGTGGGAGATTCCCAGGCAGGTGACAGGCTAAAGTTATTCCAGGCCCAGGGAAACCTTTATTGACATTAGGGTGTTATCTCAAACTACTCTGTTAAGATTGTTCCCCTCCCATAAGTTTATAAAGCCCCTGAGGTCGTGGACCAATGTGACTTCCTAAAATGTCCAGACAGCTCATCATTTTGCCATTTAACTTTTATTTACACATTGATTTAGTATTTAATAAGCTTTATTTGTGTTTGTCTTCGCTGACAAGATTGTATTTCTAGTATTATACTGTGGAGATCATAGAGACAGAAACAAACTAGGCCCATACAAATCCAGTACTACCCAAAGAACCCACTGTTAATAAATTGTCCTGAATGCTTTTTTCTTTTTCTTTTTTGAGACAGGGTTGTATCATGTAACTGTGGCCTGTCTAGAACTCTCTGTGTAGATCAGGCTGACCTGGACTTCATAGCTATCTGCCTGCCTTTGCTTCTAGGCATGAAAGACAAGCACCATCATCCCAGATCCCCCACTCCAAACCCCAAGAGAGGGTCTTGGATCCACTATTCTCCTGTCTCAGGCTCCTGACCCCTGGGATATACAGATGTGCATCATTACTCCTGACTTTGTTTTCTCCTCTTCTTTTTCTTCGTCCTCCTCCTTTGTCAAAACATGGTCCAAGATTGGAGTCCAGGGGAAGGATATTTCTGAGTACCTCTGAGAAAACTCCAAGAAAACAAAACAAGACTGGTGACCTCAGTTTCTTCAAAAACAGGAAATTGTGCTTGGAATGTGTTTTTGTGACCATTGCGGGTGTAGCAGATGGGAGAGAGCTTACTTCAGATTACTCATTAAATCTGGCCGTCATTATTTGTTCATGTGCCGCTATGGAAACCTCTATGAATGCTTGGCCATAGGGAGTGGAATTAGTAGGAGGTGTGGCCGAGGAGGCGTGGCCTCATATAGTTTGTTGAAGGAAGCCTGTCACTGGGTAGGTGGGCTTTCAGGACTCCTATGCCCAGGCTCTGCCCAGTGCAAGCAGTAGTCTCCTTCCGGCTGCCTTCAGATTGGAGAGGTAGAACCACGTCTGCCTGCACCCTGCTGCTGTGCTTCCCACCATGATGATAATGGACTGAGCCTCTGAAACTGTGAGCCAGCCCCAATTAAATGTTTGCCTCTATAAGAGTTGCCTTGGTCATGTTGTCTCTTCACAGCAATAAAACTCAAACTAAGACAGAAGTTTATCTATTTTAAAGCAAAAATAGTATCATAATTTGTTGTGAGTTCAAAATTTACCTTGATTTAAAAATCATTTCAGAAATCCTGATGTCTCTTGATCACCCATCTTTCTACTAATGAAATACAGCTTCATCGCGGGTGTGGTTGCACATGCCTTTAATCCCAGCACTCAGGGAGGCAGAGGTAGGCAGAACTCTGTGAGTCTGAGGCCAGCCTGGTCTACAAAGTGAGTCCAGGACAACTAGGGTTACACAGAGAAACCCTGTCTCAGAAAACCAACCAACCAAACAAAACAAAAAGGTAACACAGATTCCCTTCTGCTTATGGTGACATGTCTCAAACAACCCACATACGCTGAAAACAAAAATTCACTAACACAGCCAGCTTAGTGGATGTCACAGCTTAATCTCACTGTGCAGAACACTTATCCCAAAGATGAGCATCTACTGACTATCTCCAGCCCAAGAAAAAAATTAGTTTAAAATTTGAAATATGGTTCCTATTGAACATGTAGCTTTTGCATCCTCAAAAAATTGAAAAGAATGTCTTCATTTGTTTACTTTGTTGTTGGAACAAGCTCTTACTATGTGGCCCAGGCTGATCTTAAATTTGTTATTCTCCTGTCTTATCCCTTCAAGTGTTATGATTAATATATATGTATTGGGCAGAGTGCAAGGAATCTTATTAAAGAAGGAAGAGATAGAAAGATCTGGATGGGACTGGAGCTCCTAAGGAAAGCAACAAAATTCTGGGCCCAGGGTCTTTTCTGAGACTGATACTCCAACCAAGGACCATGCATGGAGATAACTTAGAACCCCTGCATAGATGTAGCCCATGGCAGCTCAGTGTCCAAGTGGGTACCCTAGTAAGGGGAACAGGGACTGTCTCTTTGATCACCTCCCCCTGAGGGGGAGCAGCCTTTCCAGACCACAGAGGAAGACAATGCAGCCAGTCCTCATGAGACCTGATAGGCTAAGATCAGAGGGAAAGGTAGGAGAACCATCCCTATCAGTGGACTGGGGGAGGGGTGAGGGAGGAGAAGAGGGAGGGGACTACAGCTGGGATACAAAGTGAGAAAATTGTAATTAATAAAAATTAAAAAAAAAGGAAAAAATATATATGTACCACCATATTGGGTGGTAACTAGAGCCGTTATACGACCCGGGCCATTATCTATAACACAGTTTTGCATTTTTCTGTTCTTAATTGGCATCTAGTGCAAGAGCAGCTACAGTGGAAGTTTTGGTGTCTTTAAGAGCCCAGTTATGTTATCTAAACATGTTTGTGTTTTAATCCCAGATGTATGGAGCTGCTTTAGTTTGTCCACAGCTGTTAACTGTGATTGTCTCGTGTGCTGGAAGTGGGGGTGGTGATCTTTGCCAGTTGCAGATAATTTAATTCTGAAAACTCTGAGAGGATATGAATACCAGTGGGTGCCTGTGTGTGTGTGTGTAGGGGGGATTCTGGGAAAGAAGAAAGCTGCTGTTCCCTCCCTCCCCCTGTTGCTCCTGGTTGCAGTTGATGCAGTTTGACAAGAAGAAGTTAGAGATATTCTAAAATGGAGGTAAGAGTTGTCCAAGGAACCCAGCGATACGAAACAGTAGAAAGTAGCTAAGAGGCCTATGCTCCTCTTCCTCACTAACTTTCTTTCTCTCCTACCTGGTGTTGTCGGGGTGGTGGAAGGGGTTGGGGTGGAGAAGGGAGAAAGAGATTAAAAAATACTCGATATAGGCAGCCTGTCTGTGGGCTCATGTCAATGAGGTAAAAAGACGAGTTTAGATAGTTTCATGCCACTCAGTAGGTTACGGAATTGGGCAGCTGAGATGATTTTCAGTGGAGCCATTGCTGCAAAGAAGAGCTTTAATCGAGACCACGACAAGGAAAGAAGAAACAAAAGTTGTGAGGCAACAGCAAAGAATAGGGTGGAGGGTGATGGGGGTGTTCTCTTCTCTTCGTGAATGGCAGGATGACCGGGAAAGGCCTTGACCCCCAAGATAGGTGCAGGTGTCTTGGAAAGCTGCTTGTTTCCGCAGGCACCCAGTGACCTCTCACTGGCTCTCGAAAATCCTGTGAAGAGGGTGTGAGTTTCCCTGCGAGACACCTGACATGCGGCAGGTCTCCAAGGCGAACAGAGCTGGCATGTTGGAACAATGGAGGCTTGTGCGTGCTCATGCACAGCGCCACACTGCCCACGTGGAGCTGAGAGGATGACTTTCACAGCGTGTGAGTCCTTGTTCTCCATCCACTGTGGAGGACCCGGGCCTCAAACCCAGGCTCTGAGGCTTGCCAACAACTGCCTTTCCTCACCATCTCAAAGACCTGTTAACACAAACTTTGGCTCTGTCTGTCTCTCTGCAAATCCTCAGACTGGAAATCACAATGGAAGCCAGGCCAGGCTGGAATGGCTCTAAAGCACTTCAACCCCACACTCAGTGACCTTGGACAAGGACTGCCCTAATTTTAATAGCAGAGATGGCAGCCATCTTACATTCAAGATGGATCACACCTAGAATTGTGCACCATCGGATCTGGACTGCCCTCCTTTGAACCTCATAAATGACACACCTGGAACTACACATAAAAACAACTTCATCCTAACATGGGAAAACACCTGTCCCCTTGTCCCATGTGACCCTTTTATTAACCTATAGGTGGTTCCCTACTTGCCATTAGATAACTGAATTAAAAAGAAAATCAAATATAGACATTATTTTAAGTGCTTGAGGGTACAGAAGTAACCAAGTTACTGAATGTAACCAAGAGTATTTGGTTTCCAAAAGTTACTTGTGATGTCTAGAGAGATGGCTCAGAGACAGAGCAGCAGTAGCCACTCTTCCACAGAACCCGGGTTTGAATCCTGGTGCGGTGCCCACATGGGTCACAAGGGGCACCCACTGGAACTCCAGTCCCAGGGGAGCCAATACCTTCTTCTTGCCTCTGAGGGCACCAGGAACACACATGGTACAGAGATATACACATAGACAAAAACACTCATTCATGGAGACTGGACAGATGGCTCAGCAGTTAAGAGCAGTTAAGGGGATGTGAGTTTGATTCCCAATTGTAACTCCAGTTTGAGGGGATCCCATATCCTCTTCTGACTTCAGGCGTCAGGCACCCACATGGCACACATACATACAGGCAAATCACTCATACACAAAAAAATAAAATTGAAAAAAAAAAAGCCCTCTTCATATAAAACAGATTTTAAAGCTGGGCAATGGTAGCACATGTCTTTAATCCCAGCACTTGGGAGGCAGAGATTTGAAGCCAGCCTGGTCTACAGAGAGAGTTCCAGGACAGCCAGGGCTATACAGAGAAACCCTGTCTCAAAACAACAACAGCAACAAATAACATTTAAAAAATGTTTAAGAAGTGACTTGTAAAAAAACAAAAAACAAAAGAAGAACCAAACATGCTGGACTTCCACAAAGGATGAAACTTGCAAGTTGAGTTTAAAGGCCTGAGAAAGATGACCTGGTGCTCTGCTATGCACCTGGGGTCGCCAGCTGCGCAGCCTGGGGTAGAGGGGTTGGTTGAGCTCAAGGGTTCCAGGCAAGGAATAGCCAATATATTTGGATTTCATTTTAACAAATCAATAAAACTATCACTGCGTGCACACACACAACAAAACAGCAAAAAAACAAAAACAAAACCACCTTGAAAAAATAACTTAAGAGTGGTTATGAATAAGCGTCTGCATATTTTATGTATATGTGTTGCTGTAGATGAAACCTAGGGCTCCATGCATGCTAGGCCAGTGTTTTGCCTCTGAGTTGCATCCTCACCCCTTATAGGTTTTCTTTTTCCTATTTATTTATTTATTTATTTAAAGACAGGGTCTTGTACCCACTTGCCTACCCCGCTCTTGCCTCTGCCCCAGGAGTACTGAGAATACTGGTGAGCTCCAGCTGCTTGCAGATTGTCATGTATCTTCTTCAGGGCTTGACCAGCATAGGTCAGGGCATGAGCTGTATCCTTAGCACCATAAAAAGGAAGTTTTAAAGTTTTTAATTTTCTTTATTTTTGAGGCAGGGTCTCTCTACATAGCTCTGGCTGTCCTGACACTCATATGTAGCTCAAGCTGGCCTTGAACTCATAGAGATCTGCCTACCTCTGCCTCCCCGTGCCTAAAGAAGGATGTTTGTAAGGAAGAGTCAACAAATTGAAAACGGCTGGGACAAAAAGCCTGGAAGTCAGGTTGCAAAGGTGCTCGTCTGGCATGCTGAGGGACCTGAACCATATTTGTGAAGGAGAGAGCAGGGAAAAAGTACAAGAGCTCTGGAGCTAGTTGTGGTGGCGCATGCCTTGAGTCCCAGCACTCAGGAGGCAGAAGGCGGGTAGATCTTCAAGGCTAGCCTGGTCTACATAGTGAGTTCCAGGACAGCCAGAACTACACAGTGAGACCTTTTCACATCACCACTTCCCCCGCATCAAAAAAAAAAAAAAAAAAAAAAAAAAAAAGAGAACTGTGTTTTGGAAAGAACAAAAGAACACACTGGTGATGCTGGCAATCTGGTTCACAGAAATGAGAACAGAGATTATGATCATGTAAACAGTGTTATCGCAGGTGGGGACAGAAACAAAAACTAGATGCTTCAGAAACAGAGTCCAGGCAAGGAAGCTGGGGTGTGTGTGACTGGTGAGCGAATAGAGAATGGAGGAGGATGGAGGAGGAGCAGGATCTACGTTCGGCGTGGGAAGCTTTTAGTGTCTGTGGGACATGCAAGCTGAAGTGCGTGCTGGATAGCTTGAAATTACTGAGAGGCTTCCAGACGGCCTAGACTGTCGGTAGAGGCCTTCAGTGGTTTATGGTGAGCGGAAGGTCACTGAGAATGAGACTTTTACTTGAATTACTGTTATTTTTTTGGAGGCAGTGGCTCACTCTGAAATCCATGCTGGCCTCCAATTTGATCCTTCTGCCTCAACCTCCCAAGTATGGGCTGATTATTGGCATGCACCACTATGCCCGGCAAGTTATTGGTATGCACCACTATGCCCGGGATGGGGAGGGGAGCGAGATGAGAGAGAGGCTCAGGATAGAATTCGGTTGAATAATGATACCTACCGATCACAAGGGCAACAAGAAGGGGCATGCTTAACAGGGTCAAGATCCCCCTAAGAGCTTGCAAAGAAGAGTTTTCCCGCTCCAGCATCTTCACCTCCCCGATCTTAAGATACTGAGCGGTTCTAGACTCTAGCGCTGCTAGGGAGAACAGGGGCCAGATTGACAGACTGTGGCAGATAGTAGGGGTGGAAGTCTTTCCTTGTCAGTATGGGTCCTATTTGCGTCCACCGAGAACACCCTGGGCGACCTGAAACGGCTCCTTCAACGAGCCGCGGTGCAGAGAGGGTTAACTCAGCCGTCGGGGCGAGGCAGGCGGCCGAAAGCGTTGGGATTTCGAGCTGCCGACGGTGGCGGCCCTTTCAGTTCGAGCCGCGCGTAGGAGCCTCGGGACCATGGACCGAGCAGGTCTGAGGACTCGCCTAGCTCGCTCCGCCCCCTCGCTTCCGCCAGTGGAGAGCGAGGCGCGCAGGGGCGGGTCCCGCCCAGGCGACCACGCCCCTTCCGCCCGCTCTGGGTGAGGCCTCAAGGGCGGGGTCTGCGGGGCGGGGCCTGCAGGGTGGGGCCGATGGCGCGGGGCGGGGCCTTGGGGACAGCGACAGCCCGCGCACTGGGCAGGAGTTGCCGCTGCTACCGCCGCCCGCGTCTTCAAGGTCTCAGCGCTTCCTCGCCGGAGACCGGGACTCGGCCGCCATGTCCGCCGCGGAGGAGGTTGACGGGCTAGGTGTGGTCCGGCCGCACTATGGCTGTAAGTGCCGGGGGCTTCGGGGTGCGCGGGTGAGGGGCCAGGCTCGGCTCTTCCTGGGGGCTCAGCCGGGCGGGTGCTTGGGACCCGGAAGAGCAGCCCGGCTGGGTGCCTGGCAGCAAGGTCGGCGCCCCAGCCTTCCCGGGCTCCGGAGGCGGCGGGGAGGAACCGGCGCCTTCACTCGGCGCTGCGGCGGGGAGCCCCACCCAGCGCCTCCGCCGCTCGGCTCTGCCGAGATTGGGGAAGACGGCCTGGGGTGAGGTGGCAGGAGGATTGTGCAGGGCGTGTCCTTGGCACTCCACCCGGGGGTTCTGCTCAGGCGTGGTGGGGACGGTGCTGCCCCGATCGCCGCCTGCGGGGGTTACCCGGGGTGCAGACCCGCGCGGCTTCAGCCTAGCTGCGAGTTAACCTTCCCCGGGCTGCGTTCTCCGGTCAGCATTTCAAAAGTAGAATTAAAACGTACACACCTCTAACCCCCTCCCCGACTTCCTCATTTTCTGAGGCCATCCCTCCCTGCTACACCTGTGAGTTCACCAGCTGTACGTGGGATAGTAATTACAAGCCCATCCCTTTGAGTCTTGGGTTTCGATTTTGTTTATGGCCTGGAAAAAGTACATTTTTTAAAAATATTTTTTAATGTACATTTGACATACATACATACCCGTGTGAGGGAATCAGATCCGATCCACTGGAGTTACAGACCAGACAGTTGTGAGCTGCCGTGTGGGTACAGGGAATTGAACCAGGGTTACCCTGGAGGAACAGCCAGTGCTCCTCACCGCTGAGCCATTTCTCCAGCCCCGGAAAAGTACATTCTTAAAGGGTACTTTGACACACCTACAGTTATGTGTTGGGTAGTATGCCACGTTTGTGAAATTGGGAATGACTAAGACCAAGCAGGGCCTTTGAAAACTGTCAGAGAGAGGCGGGTGCACGAACGATTGATAATAAGATGTGGGGTTTAGGAATTTAGCCCAGTAGTAGAGTTCTTTTCCTGGCAAGTCAAAGGGTTCAGTCTTCAGCTGCAGGAAAGGAAAAAAAAAAAAGGTGCAATAAAGACGCAGGATGCATGAACTAGGTGTAAAGAGTAATGAGGGTGAAGAGAAGGGACTTGGGGAGGCCGTGGGAACACAGTTGGTGACCTTTGACCAGAGATTTGAACGGTGCCGACTTTGAGAGGGCAGAGAAACTTAAATATGGTATGGAAGAGTATAGCGATACTTGTATTGTGTGTGCGTAGACTGAGTGGCTTGCAGTGTAGTGGCAGAATTGAGTGGGAAAGGAGAAGGGTAAAAGGTATTTCTAAAAGTAGTTGAGGCCAGAGTGAGAACGGCTTTGATCACCTTCCCCAGGAGCTAGGGATTCATGGCATGCCTTGGCATAACTGTGGAGGAGGAGGCAGGTTGCTTTAAGGTTATGTCCACAAGCCCTGGAGACAGGCGGATTTGAATGTAGGCCCCTTTATTAGCCCCAGCCCTGAGTTCATCCAGCCTCAGTTTCCTCGTCCATCAAGTAGTGGTAATCACAGGCTTGTTCTGGGCTTTAGTGGGAGAATGAACATAAGCCGCTTAGTCTGATAGCCGCTGTCTTTGTTGATGAATAAAGAAGGGAGAGTATGATGCCCTCTGTTTAGTTCTGACCAACAGGACAGACCTTGGTACCTTCTGAGGCTTCAAGAAAACGTAGTACATACATATTTAAGACATTTAAAAATCTGATTTCGTGAGAACTTCACGCAGATAAAAATTGAAATATGATTGTATCTACCTCCCGTCTCTCCCCCTAATAATTTATCTGAGACAGGGTCTCACTTTTTAATTCTAGCTGGCCTGAACTTGCTATTTAAGACAGTATGGCTTATTCAGGGAGCCAGTGGCAAGTGGATTGCCTGGTCTACAAAGCGAACCAGGAGAGCCAAGGCTACACAAGAGAAACCCTGTCTCAAAAAAAGCCAAAAAAAAAAAAAAAAAGACAATATGGCTTTGGACTCAGAGATCTGCCCTCCTCTGCCTTCTAAGTGCTGGGATTACAGGGTTGTGCCATCATACCTGGTTCTTTTCTTTTAAGAAAATTTTATGTGTTTGGGTGGCTTGCCTGCATGTGTGATAGCTGTGTGCTGTGTGTACCTGGTGCCTACAGAGGCCAGAAGAGAATGTCTGATCCACTGGAACTGAAATTATAACTGGTTGTGAGCCTTCATGTGGGTGCCAGAAATCGAACCCAGGTCCTCTGCAAGAGCAGCTAATCCGCTTAACTGCTGAGTCATTTCTCCGGCTCCCAGACTTCTTAAAAAAAAAAAAAAAAAAAGGCCAGTTAGTGCTGCCCCTATGTGCATTGGCGCTTGGGCAGCGAGCTCTTCAGTGACTTCCGTACCTGGTGTCCTTGGAGGTCAGAGACAGGACACTGGATCTCCTTCAACTAAAATAACATACGCTTGTGAGTAGCCATGTGGGTGCTAGGAACTCAGAGGCTCTTCAAAACCAGCATGTGTTCTTCAGCTCCTTAACATCATACATCCGTGTGCGTGTGTGTGTGTGTGTGTGTGTATACACATATATACACATATATATAAGTATAGTAGAAAGCACATGGCTTGTTTTTCGGAAACTCATTTGTAGTGTACCTCATTTGTAGTGCACCACATAGCCACTAGCTAGCCTGCCTTTCTAGGCGGTTAGTAGCAATTCGAGGACTGTGGTCCTCGTTTATTGCTGAGGAAAAGTACAGACTTTGGAATTCATTCTCTTGTCCTCTTGTTTTAGCTGTCCTGGATAATGAGAGACTCACTGCAGAGGAGATGGATGAAAGGAGACGGCAGAATGTGGCCTATGAGTACCTCTGCCATTTGGAAGAAGCAAAGAGGTAAAGATGGACTAACTGCAGAGTAGGCCGGGAGAAGGGAACTGATGTTCTTTTTAAGAGATTTGTTTTTATGTATGTGTTCATTTTGGTACTTGCATATGGGTGCTTGGGAAGGTTAGAAGGAGGAGGTACGGTCACCTGACGTGGGCGCCGGCAGCCCAAGTCTGGTCGGTCCTCTGAAAGAGGACGTGTGTTAGCAAGTGTCCTAACTGCTGAGCCATCTATCCAGCCTCCACAGGTAGCTTTCTTTCTGTGTGTTGTATTTTAGGTGAGAGTGTTGGAGGCTGGTAGCTGAGAGGATAAGTAAGTAGGCTAAGTGTAGAGTGCTGATTCATGGGATCAAGTGGTTTATCGTGAAACATTGTGTTGAATATCTGTGCATACTGAAAAGATTTCCAGATTTGTGTTATTTAGTGTTTCTATTTATACTGGTTGTTTCGGGTGCTGCCAGCTGTCTGTGACGGTTGATCTTGGTTTATATATTGAGCCCTGTCTCCTCGAGACTCATGGAGTGGGCATTAGGTTTGGGGGCTAATGACAGTGGAGCTGTAAGGGGCTGAGGGTGTGCCTCAGTGGTTAAATGCTTGTCAAGGGCCCACGGTCCTGGAAGAGACACCACTACCAGAAGAAACTGCAGAACTTGTCTAACAAGGGCAGTGCTGTGGGTATAGATCATCCATTCGGCAGCACTGAGAGCCCTGTCATCAAACTTGTGTGCTCCTGGGTGCCACCCCCACCCCTATACACACACACACACACACACACACACACACACACACACACACACGTTTTGAGACAGGGTCTCAGGTAGCTCTAGGCTGGCTTCAGACTCTTTCTGTTGCTGAGGCCTGTCTGATCCTCCCGCCACCACCGCCGAGGGGCTGAGATCACAGGCACGCACCACCACGCCCATCTCCTCTCCACTCATTATGGAGTGCACGCACAGCTGCTGCTTATCTTTCCCACATATCTCAGGACTTGTGATCTTAATTTTAGGGTGTCAATTTGTTATCAGGAGTTCCTTTTGTTCTGTTGCTTACATGCTTTATGTAGGGTTCCAGAGTAGATAAACACAATTATAGACCCTGTACAGTGAGGAAACAGTGGAAGCTACTTGTCATCCAAGTTTTATGAAAATCAAGGATGTTTCAAGTGGGGCTGATTAAAACAAGAGGGAAGATCTTCTTTATTTCTTTATTTATTTTTAATGATTCTAAACCTGTTAAGATCACCCAGGGAGGTCAGCAGCAAATACAGGAAGTGTTCCTGAGGCCAGAATAAGCCCTTCAAGAGCTTCCCTTTCTCCAAAAATGACAAAGTCGGCCTCAGTTAGGGTCCCCTTGCTGCTCCTCTCTGGACTCTTTATAATATTTACTTTTTATTTTTAAGTGTGTATGTGAGGCATCAGATTCCCTGGAACTGGAGTTGAAGGAGGTCATGAGTCACTTGACATGGGTGCTAGGAACAGAAGCGTCTCTTAACTCCTGAGCCACCTTTCCTGTCCCTTATTCTATTTTCTCAACTCAGCTGCTTCTCTGAGGTTAATGCCTTTTCTGAGAGCCAGAGAAAGATCTTAGTGATAATTAGGTAAGGATTAATAAGAATGACACCAGTTTCTCTCTCTGTCTTTTTTTTTTTTTTTCTTCCAGACAGGGTCTTTCTTTTGTTTTCTGAGACAGGGTCTCTCTGCAACCCTGCCTGTCCTGAAGCTCACTCTGTAGACCAGGCTGCCCTCAAACTCAAAGATCCACCTGCCTCTGCCTCCTGAGTGCTGGGCTTAAAGGCGTGCGCCACTGCTGCCTGGCTGACGCTAGTCTTCTAAATGGAAGTTTATTACGATAGTTTTGGCAGTGCCAGGGGATGAGGAGTAGAGGGCATTTGCCATAGCGCTGAGCTTCTCTGTTGGTTTAACAGGCAATGAAAGCATAGGTAGCCAGAGAAGAGAACACTTTGAGAAAGGGAACCTTTTCTCATAGGAGGCTTGTAAGGGAACAGAAATGCTAAGTCCTCTGTCATTTAAATTGTGAATTTCTCCCAAGGAGTTTGTAAGCTGCAGCTGATCACAAAGGCCATCTTGTGCTCTATGGAGCCATTGGGGAAGAGCAGGAAGGCAGCAGCTTGTTGATTCCCTTCTCCTACCCGTGTCTCTTCTGCTTAGGTTTCAGTAGGGTTTCTTCTGTGACATCACCATTTTACAGTGTGACCCTGACATTTACATTTTACAGTTCATTCACAGTATTTCAAAGCATCTTCCCAATATCTACCATGATATTACCATACCTCTAGTCTAGCTTAAAGTTCTACTTTTCCTGAAGTGCTAGGGATTTGGGCCTTGTGCTTGCTAAGTCTACTTGTAGCTTCTTTTTCAGGGGTGAGGTCATATAACCTAGGCTGGCCTGGAGCTCGCAGTATAGCTGAGGATGATGGAAACCATGATCCCCGTGCCATAGTTGTCTGCCACCACGCCTGGCTTCTCCTGGTTTCTTGGTTAAGGACTGTTCCTTGTTTGTGCAGTCAGTGGTCATTAACTGGGTATGTGGTATGTACATTAGAATCCCCTGGGAAAGTTTTTGCGAATGCAGGCACTCTGGGTTTTAGCGTCAAACACTTAAGTGACTGCTCTGCCATACCTAAATATTTTAAATGCCTTAGGAACCTAGGTTCTTCTTACCCCGGCTGAGAAGTAGGATTGTCATCCTTTCACACATTTAAAAAATTTGAATGGTTCCTCGGCCATAACCTCTTAGGGAGTTAATGATGCTCTTAGCACTTTCTTCTCTTGCTGTATTTCAGAGCGTGTGCCTCCCAACAGGAATGTTTCCCTGTATAGGAAAGTAGCCCGTTTATAAAACCCATCGAGAGAAGCCGGTAGTCCCTGAAAGACTTTTCAGTTAGTTGTTTTCAAGAGCTTAGGAAGGAACTTGGGCAGTGGGACACATCTGTGATAGTCTCTGTTACTCATTTATTTGGTTTAGCTTTGGAATAATAGTTGTGCGTTGCCTTACCATACCCTGGCATTGTGGAGCTGTCACCTGGCTCAGGGAGTGAATGGTATCAAGGTTGGGTTCAGTACTCTTCCCCCGGCCCTCCCCCAAAAGCCAACAACAGCCTCTGATGAGAAAATCAGTTTTGGAAGTGTCCACATTGTGACTAGAGAGAACCAAGAGACCTCGGAATGTCTTGGTAGGACAAGAGGAGAATGTCTTCCAGTCTCCTAATGTGATGCCTGCCAGTCAGTCCTCATTAGCCAGGACTCCCTCTCCCTGCCCTGTTGCCTTACCTGGGCAGCTGGGCTCATCTTCCCCTCCAGTGAAAGCCCGGGTTATCTTTTTGGATTGGCCTGGTCCTATTTTTTCTCAAGTTGGAGGAGCCCCAAGATCTGGGGTTTACATCAGCTCCGAGGCCAGGAATAAAGATGAGAGAGGTCCAGGGAGAAAGGTTCCCACCTCACTTCTATTTATAACGCCTCTGCTCCTCCCAGCGAAAGCTCCACCTTTTCTTACAGAGGCACCATTGTGTGACCTGGGACTCTCTGTTTCCCCTGTGCCTTTAATAGAATTTGTTCTTGGGGAAAGAGAGGAGTTTAGAGAGTGAGCTTGAATATGTGGGGATTGTTGTGTCTCTGTGTGGACAGAGACTAGAGAATGCTGCAGGAGTGGGTTAGGGTTCATAGCTTCCCAAAAGGTTAAATAAGAACATTCATGAAGTGTGGGTTTCGCAAAAGTATGTACTGGGAATGGTCAAGAATATAATGCAGAGATTTCTGCTTTATTGTTTGAAAAGTGGCTTTGGTATGGAAATTAAGCTGATAGTCTTTTTTTAAAGAAAGATTTTATTTATTATTTATACAGTGTTCTGCCTGCACACCAGAAGAGACCATCAAGTCTCACTATAAATGATTATGAGCCACCGTGTGGTTGCTGGGAATTGAACTCAGGACCTTTGGAAGAACAGCCAGTGTTCTTAACCTCTGAGCCATCTTTCCAGTCCCTAAGCTGATAGTCTAATAAAATATTTTAGAATGCTAGGGGCTATATATAGTAGAGTTAATGGCTATATAGCAGAGCAAAGACTACCAAAAGACCTCTTTTAGTGCCTACATCTATCTATCTATCTATCTATCTATCTATCTATCTATCTATCTATCTATGTATCTATCTATCTATCTATCTATGCATGCCTGTCTTGATTGGGCTTGACAGTTATTTTAACTAAAGACTAGCTGTATGAGAGGAATGCCCTTTTACCCAGGTGAAGGAGGTGACATTGACATGTGAGGTATGTAGGTAGGTACTTGGGTCTTGAGGCAAGAAAATGTAACAGAGAAAGATCAGAAGGTGGCTTGAGTAAAAAGAGAAAAGGAATCAGGAGAGAGTGTATTAGATAGGTCAGAGGAGTGGGCAGAGTATGAGTGGGTTTGGAAAAGAAGGGGAATTCAGTTAGGTTAAAGGTCACACGAATACAGTTAATCCTAGTTCTCTTTCAACTAGTCTATTTAGACCCTTCTTTCCTTTGAACCTTCCCTGGGCCACCTTCTTCCTGAGTGCCCACACCCCACATTAACCACTATCGACACTCCCCCAGCTACCCTTGTGGAAGGGCAGGTACAGGCTGTTGCTGTTGGAGATTGTCGGTGACTACATGATGTTACCAAGAGCTGAGCATTAACTGGAAGCACTTTACCTTCAGTTGAGGGGAATTGAAGGTATTTTGGAGAGAAAACAAGTTCTCTGTCTCTCTCTCTCTCTTTTTTTTTTTTTTGCATACATCTTTGTTGTTGGCATAGAACATTTTCTGGGTTGCCCTTTCCTGAATGGTAGTAGAATTCTAGGAACATGTGGGTATTTGGGTATTTCCTGGCTCAGACTCTGTTCTTGAAAACAGAAGTTAAGATATTTACAAGGCAAAGCCCTAAATGCATAGGCGAGATACTGAGGAGGAGTAGCACGTCCACCAGCGTTTGGGGTTCTTGGGTGGAGGGGCCAGCTTCGATGGAGTGTAAGTCTTAGACGCTGGTTTTGCAAGCTGCTTAATCTCAAGCAGTGGGTCTGCCTGACTCTGCAGAGTGAAGGCTGTGGTTTTACAGAGTGGTGGGTGTTAAGTGGTGGCCCAGGGAGATACAGAAAACACTCAACAGATGGGTTTTTGGAAGCCTTGCTTGCTTAGTGAGGGTTTTGCCTGTATACTTGCGCCTAACCTCTGAGCCATCTCCGTGGTCCCAGTGAATACCTTCTTTATCCTGGTCTGTGGCCAGAGGGAGATTTAAAGAGTTAATAAGAACTTGATGCAAGGTTAATACACTTTAGAATCCCAAGCAAGTTGTAGTCCTATGTGGCCGAGGGTGCTGTGACTACGGCCCAGCACATTTGTGCGCAACAGCCCATGTCCTGATGGCAGAAGTTACACACCCCTGTAAGGCTGCTGGCCCTAATGTTTCCATTGGAGACTTGAGGAAGTTTTCGGAAGGAAACACAGTAGCAGGAGAAGACTAGAGGTAGAGGGAAAAAGAAGACCGCCCTTTTATTGACGCCTGTACCCTTGTCTCTAAAGTCCCTTTGCAGTGAGCTAGCAGTAAAAGGAAAGGGGGAATAAGCTATGTAAGTACATAATTTTAGATAGTTGTTCGCAAATTTGAAGGTTTGAAAAGATTCATTGTATTTTTACATGTATGTGCATCTGTCTCTTTGTGGGTGGATACGAGCACATGTGTATAAGTGCTTGGGGAGGTCAGGTGGAGTTAGGTCTCTGGGGCTGGACTCGCGGGTACTGTGTGCCTCTGACATGGGTGCCTCTGACGTTTAGGTCCTCTGCAAGGGCAGCATATGCACCTAACCATTGAGCATCTCTCCAGAACCACAAATGCAAAGTTCTCTTACTGTCTTCAGCATCTATATACTATCTTAATTTAGATTTATACCAGTTTAAAACGCTGCTTTGATTGTTGTCCAAGCTGAACACTTTCTTGCGTTTCTGTCCATAGTTTTTATTTTCATATCCAGGTTTTCTATTGTCTACCCACCTTTTACGGCTGTACTGTTAGCTTTTGTAAGCTCATACACACTTGTGTTATTTGTGTGCATACATGAGAGTATGCACATCCCTGTGGGTGAGAAATACGCTCATAAATATGGAAGCCAGATGTCAATTCCTCAGGCAAATATCCCTGCCCCCCCCCCTTATTTTTTGAGACAAGGTCTTACTATCCTGGCATTTGTAGAGTAAAGCTAGGCCGGCCGGCCAGTGGAGTCACCTGTTTCCACCTGCCCGGCATTGAGATTACAAGATGCTACCATGCCTGGCTCCTTCCCATGGTGCTGGGGGAACTCAGCTCTTCAGTTTGTAGTGAGCTCCTTCCTGTCTCTGCCCACTAGTGCTATGATTACAGGTCCACTTAACCTGTTAGCTTTTCTGTGATTTAATAATTTTACCTAAAACGATTTTTAAAAACATTACACTGTTTCAGAATACCCATCACCACCACCATGTGTGTGTGTGTGGGGGGGGGGGGGGATTTCAGGCTTGTTTTGAACCTTTGGTCTTCCTTCTTCTACTTCCTAAGTTCTGGGATTACAAATGAGTGCAGGTTAGCTGGGTGTAGGGGCACATGCCTTTAGTCCAGACCGGAGAGGCAGAGGCAGAGGCAGAGGAAGAGGCAGAGGCAGAGGCAGGCGTGTCTATGAATTTAAGGCCAGGCTGGTCTGCATAGTGGGCTCTGGGACATTGAGGGCTACATGGAGAGAGAGAGAGAGAGACCCTGTCTTAAGAAACCGGAAACCAAACCCCAAGTCAAAGCAAAATCACGAGTTTGAAGCTTAAAGCAATCTTTATTGTCTGGTAGGAATTTACGTCTAATTTGTTAAATATCAGATTATATAGTTGAGTTGTGGACTTGCCTGTTAAGGAGAATTGTCCACTCAGCTCATGGCTTCCTCCGCTTTCCTTCTTACTGAGAAGCTGAAGCCGTTTCATGTCGGTGCCCTGATAGGCGCTGTGACTTGTTTTTTTACTTCTATAGAATTCTTGTTCCCTTCTGACGGGTGTTGTCCTGCAGCTTTGTCTGTAATGTGGACCCTTCAGCGGTGGGGATTGAAGCCAGGGCCTCAGGTGTGCCGTGTGCGAGAGCCAGGCAGTCCACACCAAGTCAGCCCTCATTCTAAGACTCTCCTTGATTCATGTGTTTAAAAGCACCTCCCTCGCCGTTTTCTTTCTTAAAATCAGTTTTCGAGTTAGCATGCAAAGTACCGGGGTTTGCTGTGGCATTTTTATTTTAATGCATACGTGTCGTTACATTTTGTTCTTCGCCGTGTCCTCTGCCCTCCCTCTGGCTGGTCCCTCCTGTAATATCTTTTTGTTCATCTTAGCTCTAGGAAATTATCCATCTCCCTTTAATAATGGTTTTGATTCATTGGTTCTGTCTTGAGGGTGAGCGCTGCATAGCTTCCTTTTGACTCCTCTTCATTTCATTTGTTTACGTAAAGTCGTAGCCACACAGCTGTAGCATAAATCATCTGCGGCATCCATCCTAGGTGTGCGCTCACATGTCTGCCTTGATGTTCTGCAGTCTCGGCTTTGTTCTCACTGGCTCTGTTGTCTGACTTCTCACAGCTTTCATTTTGATCTCTTAGGCCTTTCTACTCTCATTAATACAGTCTTTTTACTTTCATTAACAGTTCATGAGGAACACCGGGGTATATAGAAATCCCCTTGGAGGTGGAGGAAAGGAGGGCTCATGGAAGACCTGGGTTTGACACTTTGTTGTTGTTTTCAGACAGGGTTTCTCTGTGTAGCCTTGGCTGCCTTGACTCACTGTGTAGACCGGGTTGGCCTCCAACTCACTAAGAAGCGTCTGCCTCTGCCTCCCGAGTGGTCAGTCTTGCACCACTGCCCAGCTGTGGGTTGACACTTTATAGTTCTTTTTTCAGACAGTGGTGTGGAGGTGGATATGACCACAGACAGAGCTAACCCACGGCTGTGTGTACATGCTGTTCACCAGTCAAGACTGAGAAAGTCTAGAGCTAAGCAGCCTGCTCATTTGACCTAATTTGGTGTCTCTTTCTCCTGGATTTAGAGATCAAAGCAGTCATCGTGCTCACGTATTTTAACCCCCAGTGACAAAATAGTAAAAATGGATTTGAAGTCTTAAGTTAGCCTATTCTAGGAGTTTCATTTCCTGGTCTTCTAGGTGTCCTGTCCCTGATTCTATGTATTTCCTCCTGCTTCAGTGTGTAGCAGTTTGGAGATAGCTGCTGGTAGGTGGCAGGGCCGGTTTTGAGTATTTTTAAACTTTGTGGTATTCGATGGGGTCCTGGTTGCTTATAATTGGGGCTGCCTAAATAAACCCTGTGACAAGTATTTGTGTAAAGAAAGTGCTGGTGGGCAATGTGAGCCTTTCCGGAAGTGATTCATATTATGGCTGCTGTTTGTTTAATTTGGGACTCTGTTGCTTAGAGACCATATCTTCAAGCAAGCTGAGTGTGAAGTCCTAGTCGAATGTCAAGGGCCAGGGCCTACCCGAGCAAGTAAATTGCAGCTCCACTTCTTCATTTTAATTTTGGAAGGCCCCTGATAGTGCCCTGTCAGTGTTTTTAATAAAAAAATGTAAACATATATATGAAGGATTTGGTTAGTGATTTCATCTGAAAAGCAAAGATTTACTTAAGTTTGAATTTCCAGGAAACTTCTTCTAATTGTTTGGGAAAACTTGGTTATTTCAGTCAGGCATTATATTATAGAAAACTTAATCTTTCTGTTTAAGACAGCTAAAAGAAAACCAAAAAAGCCCCATGAAATCCGAGGCTCCACAACCTGCAATTCGGCATGATAGAGTATTCCCTGTGTGTCCTGACGTCGGCGACTTCCTGGTGCTCGGCTCCCTGTCCTGTGGTCATCAGGACTGTTTTTTGAGCACTGTCTCTGTGCCCGGTGTGCCGCGCGCTTCACATTGATCTAGTCCGCTTTCTGCATGCCGATGATGTGCTCATTGCCCACAGTTAGTGGATGAGAGAGCGAAGCTCGGCGAAGCTCATCCGCCACTCCCATAGCAGATTTCTAGTTTGGCCAGGACGCCAAAGCCCTTGCTCCTGATGGCCACGTCCTCGCTGCTTCGGTGTTGCTGGCGATTGTGCAGTGACAGCAGTAGCCACTGTTAGTAAGCTCACTGCTCTTGATGATGATGAGGCTTAAGTCGAACATTATTGTGATGTAGGCTTTATTTTTATTCCAAGGGGAAAATGAATTAACTCTTGTCCCAAGGTCACTTCGCTGTTGGCATATCTCAAGGCTTGGTCTGTGTAACAGCAGCCATCGCCAGTGCGCCTGACGTCTGCAGACATGAAAGGACAGACAGCAAGGTCCAGTATTAAGACAGCTGGGGTCCAGGAATTGGAGCTGTGTCAGCTGCTCATTGCAGTCTGGTCCACCTGCTAATGTCCACTTTGTCTTTTAGTTTGTTTTATATATTGAGGATTGAACTAAGAGTCCCACACATGCCAGCCTAGTTGTCTGCTGCTAAACCACACCACAAACCCTGGAGATTTAAAAAAAAAAAAAAAAAAAGTTTGAAGCAGGGTCTCCTTAAGTTGTCTGGGCTGGCTTCAGATTTCATTTCTCCTGTTCTGGTCTCATGGGTAGGTTGGATTTACAGGCACAATCCACCACACCCAATTTGTTATATATTTTTGTGCTTAACTGGGTTGTTGGACTATTCCTCATAGTTTTTCTACTTTTTAATCTGGTCTCTGCCTTTGGATTTAGCTTCTGTCCCACCAGACTGTCGTTTGCTAAATAGTGACCTCATGCAGACAGGAGTGGCAAGCTGGATTGGAAATTGTCTTCCATCCCTTTGGCAAGAATCGTGTTTGGGGTTTGTGGGCGGGGGAAGTCCTTGTCTAAAGGCCTCTATTTCTTCTTTACTGAGAATGCCTTCCTGTTGACTCATTGGAAATCATAACGAAAAGCAGAAGGAGCCCTGGAGAAGCCGCTGCCAGCCCAGGGCTCTGCTGTTGCTGGGGCAGATGCTGGAGTTCTAAGGAGACACTGGGCTCTAAGATTTGTGAGATTTTTGAGGAAAGAAAGTAGAAGGGAATTTTGGTATTATCGTGAGAGGTAATTTAAAAAAAATGTCCCAGCTTATGTTCCAGGTTGGACTTTATTTTTTTAATTCAAAACCAGAGAATACATGGATGTGGGTACATAATTCAGAAGGTAGGGGAGGGTGTGCAGGAGAAGAGCAGCCTACCTCTCCTTGGTCCCATTTCCCACCCCTGGAGCACCCTTTCCAGACGGAAGGCTGATAGAACTGTCCCCTTCCAGAGCTTCTCTGCCAGTCAGGAGGAGCCACTCCTTCTTCAGTGGCTGTGCATCGTGGGACTCTTCCACCTGCAATGAAATGCCTCATCTTCATTTTCTGCGACTTCGCTTTTCAGTTACCGAGCTGGCGGGCATTTCTTGCCCCCCTTAGCCCTTTTATTATAAACAGTGCTGCAGTTAGCAATGTTGTGTGGGGGCCATTGGCAATCATCCTACCTCAGCCTCCTGAAAGCCAGGATTATAGACATGAACCACCAGGACTTATTCTATTGGTTTGTAGGAGCTTTTTATATAGTGAGGGGTCCTTTTTATGACATATGTGTTGTAAATATTCCAGTTTGCTGTTTAAACTTTATTTCTGTAAGGTGTTTAAAGTAACAGCATCTTAAAACATGGTTGAATTTATTAATCTTATTTTTTTTAGCTTCTGGGCTACCCCTTTCCAGGCCATTTTTATATACTCCTAATGTATATGAAATTACAGGAAAATCATTCTGGGGCTGGAGAGATGGCTAAACAGTTAAGAGCACTAATTGCTTTTCCAGAGGACCTGAGTTTGCTTCCAGCACCCATGTTGGGTGACTGACAGTTGCCCAGGGATTTGTGTCCTCTCTCTCTCTCTTACACGTGCACACACACACACACACACACACACACACACACACACTTTGTAATAGCAAAAAGCAAAAGAGCTTTTATTGAATGTAGCCATGCTGGGAAGAGGGACAAAGAGAGCCAGCACAGTTCCTAAAGTGCTCCCCAAGGGCCTGCCCTGAGGGTAGGGTTTGAGTAGGAAGCAAGATACACAGCTAAGTAGTCCAGTAAGGTGTGGCCCACCTCATCTCAGCTCTGACCAGGACTAAGTGATCTTCCTAAAAACAAGTTCTCTCCGGGTGTCCCCAGCGCGGCCCTGTGTTCCTCTCACAGCAGGAGAGTCCTGGGGACTCCGTAATTTCTTGGGGTCCATTCTTTCAGCAGTCTGACAGCCAAAGAAGGAGCACGCACATCTTCTTAAGAGCATATCTTGCTAAACAGACTTGTTACACACTTACACATACACATAATTAAAAATTACCAAAAACTAAGTCTTAAAAATATTCTCTTGTGTTTTTTCTCTCCCCCTCCCTTCAGTGGTAGAGATTGAACCCAGGCCTTTGACCATGAAAGGCAAGTATTCTGTTGGGCTTTACCTCCAGGCCAGCCCCTGGCCTCCATGTAAATGTAGTGTCATTATATATATAAAATATGAACGTGTATAATACACGTTAGCACACACACACAACATATAAATGATAAAATTGTACAGATATATACACACATATATGTTGAATTTTAGCATTTCATTTAACTCTTTGATTAATTTAGAATTTTGACTTGAGGACTTGGGTGGATGTCTTTTTTGTTTTGTTTTGTTTTTTGAGGTCAGGTCTCACTATGTAGGTCTGGCTGGGCTGGGACTCACTTGTGGACCAGGCTGGCCTTGAACTCACAGAGATTCACCTGCCTCTGCCTCGTGGGTGCTGGGATCAAAGGTGTGTGTAACCACATCTAACATGTGCATTTTACTCTGTTTTTGTCCAGATTTTTCTACTATATCATAAATTCTGTGTATCATTAATAGCTGTATTAATACACAGGCAGGAGAATGTACTGTACCTTTAGTATCTGAGTTGATACCTTAAATTTAGTGTGCGTGTGTGTGTGTGTGTGTGTGTGTGAGTGTGTGTGTGTGAATCTCTAAGGAAGAGGTTGGTGTATTCAGCATTCCTCAAGGTTGTTCAGTTTGTTGTCTCTCAGAGACTGCATGCCTTGGAACCAGTATTTTGGTTCTGGTCTGGGAAATATTGTTCTCTGTCAGTTAGGGATTTGAGCAATGATTTCATTAAGAACTTGTGATGTTTATTGTCATCTCTTTCCTACTGTATGTGTTATAAATATACTTTCCGTTGTCACTCAGTTCTCATTCCTGGAGGCTGACAGAGTTTAAATGAAAGACTTTCACTAATTGGTTGAATATAGTTGCTGAACTGTTGTCCTTGATCTTTAAGACAGTGGTTCCTTCCCTCCTTTTCTTTCTTTCTTTCTTTCTTTCTTTCTTTCTTTCTTTCTTTCTTTCTTCGATCTCAAGTAGTCAAGACTACTCCTACTTCTACTACTTCTACTGCCTAAGTGCTGGGATTACAGGTGCATACCATCACAGGCGGGCACCATCACACACAGGCATTGTAAAGAGCAGATCTATGATTCTTAAGAGCTGGGATTGCAAATGTACTAATTATTCAAAAGAAAAGAAAACATATCACAAATTCTGATGGAGTGAACCAGTTTCTGACAAAACACAGGAATGGCAAATTTCCAGGGCACATTGTCAGATAGCCCTCTTACGAGGATTTAGTGAGAACAGAAGGGATGCTAGGAGCCACACTGACTCCTCACCATAGACTCCTTTGGAGAGCTGTGTTGCAGAACCATCTCTTGAACAGGGTCACCAGACTGGTGAGTCAGAAAAACAAGTAATGTCTAGATTGCAGCAAGGCCTTTGCAAGTGTGTCTTGTGATACTTTGCAGAGAGGTTGGATAAATATGAGTTTGATTGCAGAGTAATTAAGATGACTTATAGCTGCCTGAGTAAACCAGGTTTTAAAAGGGGTGCAGGAGGGGAGTGGCTGCTTGAGGGGTGCCAGGCCTTCTCTTCAGGTGGTGACAGTACTCTGGGACTATATTATAACAATGCTGCACAGCGTAGTGACTGAACAACAAAAAACCACCAATCTGCTTGCCTTAAAATGGTTAAAAGTGGTGAGCCTGCAAGGCTCACTCAGAAAAAGAGCTGTTGGTTTTGCTCCCTTTGAGATACGGGATCTTGTGTAGCTCACGCTAACCTTAGCTGTGTTAGGCAGCCGAGGGTGGCCTCGGCCTTCTGGTCTTTCTGTCACTACCTCTTCAGTGCTAGAGACCTAACCCCGGCAGGGCTTCAAGCACGTCAGGCCAGCAGCCAAGCAACTGAGCTGTACTCCCAGCCCCTCCCTGCTTTTTGTTTCTTTGTCTTAAGGGGTAGGGTCTCGTGTAGCCCAGGGTGGCCTCCAACTCACTGTACAGCCAGAGATGACCTCGATGACCTCTTGATCTTCCTGCCTCTATCTCCCAAATTCTGGGATTACAGGTATAAGCCATCTGCCATCACTCTCAGCTGGATTTTTAACTCAAAGAAAGCTCTTTAGGGCATCTTCTGTGTCAAACATCAGATCATATGAAGGCATAAATGATGTGTCAATCAAATTTGAATTGCTAGGGAAATGGTTAATAGAACAAATTCTCTTTTTAAAATACATTGACTTATCAACAGTGTAATAATAATGATTTTCTACATTGTAGTGAAAAAGAGGTCTAGGGGCTGGAGAGATGGCTCAGCAGGTGAGAGTGCTGGCTGCTCTTCCAGAGGCCCTGAGTTCATTTCCCAGCACCCACATGGTGGCTTACAACTATCTATAACTGTAGTCCCGTGGAATCCAATGCCTTCTTCTGGTATGCAAATGTACATTCAGGCAAAACACCCATATCTATAACCTACATAAATAAATAAATCTTTGAAAAAGAAAAAGGTTTAAGCACAGACTAGGAGAGAAGTTGAATTAGTGGGAAGAACAAATGAAATCTGAGATATTTGTTCACCACTGAGTCTGACCTGAATTTGACCCCTGGAACCATTGAAAAGATGGAAGGAGAGACCCAGCCCTAACCTCATGTGTATAGTGTGGCCTGGAACACACACATAAAAATGTTGCAGGATATTTGATCCCAATATATTTTGATATATTCACCCTGAGAATATATCAAAACCTGTTAAAACCTGTTTCTTGTTTGGTATGGCTCAGCCGGAACACACACCTTTAATCCAAGAGCTTTCTGTACACAGGATTAAATAAAGTTTAACCGTAGGTCAAAAGAGGAAGCAAGAAACCAGCTGACAGGAAGTAAATGGAAAGGAGGGGCATTGAGAGGAGGGTGTTTAAGACATCTCGGAGAAGGAAAGGGGGCCTTCGGCCTTTTCCTTCTGGGACATGAGTAGAAAGGGCTTTTTCTTTCTGGGACATGAGCTGAGTAGACACCCCCCTCCCCCACCCGGACTTGAGCTGAGTAGAATCAGTTCTTTCCTTCTGGGATGTCAGCTGAGTCAGCTGGGCGCTTTCTCTGCCTCTCTATGCTGGTAGGCTTTTACCCCAGCATCTGGCTCCTTAGTCTTTATTGGTAAAATCGAACAATTGGGATTTTCTTCTTTAAAACAACACACATTCAATAAAAGTACAACACACACGCACATGCACACACGGTGGACAGCACCTGAGGAATGACATCTGAGGCTGACCTCTGGCCTTCACATGCCTATGCAAGCGTGTGCATAAGGCACCCTTTCCAAGAGCACTCACACGTGTCAGAGCCACTGTGGAAAACCAGATTGTAGAGGATTTTCAAGCATAGACTCAGAGTCAATGGAAGCTTCTTACTATGCTGAAACGATTTCTGAATTATTTAAAGATTCCTCCCTCCCTCCCTCCCTTTCCTCCTTCCTGTATCCTATCTGTGGGGTGCTTTGTCTGGGTGCACATGTATACTGGAAGAGGGCATCAGATTCTATTATAGACAGTTGTGAGCCACCATGTGGGTGCTGGGACTTGAACTCAGGACCTGTGGAAGAGCAGCCAGTGCTCTTAACAGCTGAGTCCTCACTCCAGCCCCTGTTTCTGAAGTTATTTAAAGTTAAGTTTTGTTTTCATTCCCATGTTTTTTAGACACTGTCTGGAATGACTTGATAATATTACACTGTCCATTTTTCTCTGATGTGGAAAAGTATGAGAATTTTTTTTATTAATTTAAAACAAGTGAAAAGCATTAAAAAAAAAAAAACCTCTTCCATTGTTCAGGATAGTTTGGTGGTAGTACCAGGGAGAATTTGAAACACTAAGTTAGCCTTGCCATTAGGAGGTTTCCATGTAGAACCTGGAGAGATGGCTCAGCAGTTAGTGCCTGCTGTTTTTCCAGTTCCATTCCTGGCTACCTATGTATGTGAAACTCCAGGCCCGGGGGGTTCTGGGGCCTCTTAGTCTCCTCTGTACCTGCACTAGTGTGTACAGAGCCCCCCAATTAAAAATAGCAAGTCTATTAAAAATGAGGCCTCCATATTAATTGGACAGAGAAGATGTAAGCATTGAAAAGTCACCCAACATGAAAGAGCTGACTGTCACAAGGCAGCATGTGGTGGCTGGTGGGTGATGGAGAAGGTTCCTGCCTAAAACTTGAGATGAGAGGGAGGCCATTTTTTGGCTGGGTTTTGCAAGAAACACTAAAACTGTGAAGGAGCATATGACGTCCGTATACTTGGTGTCCCCTTCCCTTACTTTTGGCACTCGGGAGCGCCTCTGACCATGGTGTGCCTCGTCAGGCAGGCACTCTGGTCGAGGCTCGGTTCAGAGTGTGGGGTGTGGGCGTTGTGGCGGGCTAGTGGTATGGTGTCATGGCTTTCTGTAGTTTTCTGGGTCTTATTTGTTTCTAGTTTCTTATTGTTCCGTTTGAACTGAGTCCAGGGGCAGTATGTTCCTAAAGCAAGAGAGACTGAGAGATCTTCCAAGAGCCAGGGCGCTTTGACTCAGACAAATGGGAGTCTGCTTTCTGTGGGTGATCGCTGCTTTTAGGAGTAGAGATATAGAGGCACTTGGTATAGGAGAGGTTACAAGTTTTGGTGGCGTACTTTCTGATCATGGGGAAGGTGAGGCTTTGTTGGGATTGGTAGGGCTGGTGAAGCTAGCTGATCAGCAAGTTCCGCCAGGCCTTTATTCTTGGCAGGCACCGCCAGCCATCCTTAGCTTCACTACATCGTGGCTTGATGACATTTGTCTTCTCCATAAAACCCTTCCAAATGTGTTCCACCCCAGCAGATCCCATTTCATTTGCTCTGCTCTCTTGGCCTCTCTTCCTGTTGTCCCCTCGTCTTTAGTGTGGTCGTCACAGTGTTATTTTCCTAACAATAGCACGCTCTTTGTGCCTCATGTCTTCCCACCGGGCACAAACCTCAGAACCCACTTACTCTGCGCCCCTTAGTGCTGTGCTGTCCTGCTCTCCCCCTGAGGATTGTCCCTGTTCCACCGGGGACAGGCTCCTCTGTGTGTGGCTGCTGGGCCTTTCTCACGCTGATGCTTTTTGCTGAGCTCAGCGATGACCCTGATTCTGTGTCCAGCGATGCTTTCTAGGGACTTGCCCCACTCTGACGCCAGAGCCTTTCATCTGTTCCCCACGTGAAGCCCTCTTCCTTTTACCTGTTTTTACTTTTTATTTTTCTGGATTTTGAACTGTGTGTGAAAACTGTTTCCTTTGTGAGAACATGAGCTCCAGAGTTCTCTCTCTGCACACGTTAAGGGGGTGCTGAGTTGAGGGCGCCTCTCTGCAGCTTTGCTGGCGCTTTTCACACCCCTCTTTCTAGGATGATATAAACCTCAAGTAGAGCTGTCCTGACTGAGATCCTAGTTAGGCGCTCCTCCGACTTTGTCCTTCCCAAGTCATAGACATGGAAATTAAAGTTGTGATGTATATGACTGTAGTGACCTGCCTTATTCAGGGCTCCTGAGAAGATTGCCGTCTCTCACAGAGAAATAGGAGACCTGTCTTCTACTTCCTGTCTGGGCTGCTCATCCTTTCAAGTGGCCTCTTCTTTTTTGTGAAGAGTTCTTAGGATGAAACCTAGGGCTTCACAAACTACACACCACCTCACCACTGAGCATACACTTGAGAGTGGCTCATAGCCACCAAAAGTAATCTAGAGCTGCTGAGACTTAGCTATTGTCTAGGCTTAATTCCGTTTCTGACTTTTTTTTAATTATTTAAAATTAAAATTTTAAATTATTATTTTTTTATGTTTAAAATTAAACATTCTGAAAGGTGGCTCAGTGGGTAAAGGCTTGCCACTAAGCCTTTCAAGTTCAGTCCCTGCAAGTTGTCCCGTGACCTCTGCATGTTCTGTGGCACACACACAAATAATTAAATGGAAAAAAAAAGATCTGTAGACTCTAATTTAAACGACATAAAGTTCACTTGTAATAGTGAGTGAATTTGCTTCTGCAACCTGTTTCCAAAGTCTGGTTTTTATCATTTCAGTCAGAGGTCCCATTGAGAGATGTGTGACACTTTTTCCAATTCAGCTCTTAAAAATGATTTGCTCAGGGATAGGTCTGTATTAGGTATAAACAAACACAGAAATTAAAGATGTTACTTAAAGAGAAAAAAATTTCTGTTTGTTTGTAACTTATTCCTACTTTTTTTCCCAACTGGTTTAATTTGTATTCAGAAATTTCTTTTAAAACAGATGCTATCAAAATTTCTCATTTTGCTGCTTTAGCCTGCAAATAAGCTTTTGTTTTTTTTTCCTTTACTGCAATATTTTCTTTTATTTCATGCCTTCTCTCATTAGTCCCGCATATCACTCACAATACTCTTTTAAAATCAAAGTCTTTATTTATTTTATTTTATTTATTTATTAATTTTTTGAGACTGGCTCAGGTAGTTTGATCTGTAGATGAGGGTAACCTTGGACTCCTGATCCTTCTGTCTTCACCTCCCTGTTCTGTTCCACACCACACCCGGTTTTAAATCAAAATTTGCCCCTTCATTCCTGTTTCAGATAGTCAGAGGGTTGGTGCGTTCCGGTTCTCTTCCCCCAGCTCGGAGTATTTTCTGCCGCCACACCCTTTGTCCCGGGACTGGGGAAAATGCACTTTCCCTGGGAAGCTGGATGCCTGTCTGCCCTGCTGGGATACACAATGCTTTCTTATGCTTGCTGCTTCTCTCTCGCTGGGCTGCACCTGCCTCGCGCTGTTGACTTTCTTGGGCCATTTGCACGCCTGGGACCTGTGAGGTTGTTTTAATGGAATCCCCAGTGCAGGGCAGGCTGACCGTATTTGGGAGGTTTGAGCAAAGGGCAATCCTGGCTTGGAGTTCCACTGGGCAGGATGGGTGTGGTCGTCGAGTTTCTGCTCCTGGAGGAACTGAATCTCGGTGGTTGGGGCGGTCAGTTCCGGCATTGGTCGGTTCCCCTTCTGTATTGCACAGAGCTGGGAAACCGCTGAAGTCATGTGCTCTGTGGAACTTGTTCAGCTGGTTTCCTCTTCACAGACCCCTAATTCAGATTCCCACCCTGATTCTTTTCTGCATACGCTCCTGGTCCAGGCTTGTTTTAGTGTTGCCACAGTAGTGTTCTGGGATAGTCTTTGTTTCGCTGGTGGCGGAATGGGTAGGGCAGAAAATGGAAAAATATTATCAGCAGGTAGACAGGTAGTATGTAATCACCGAACTCAGCCTCTACAAGATTTTTTTCTGGGGATTGAGCTGTTAAACACACACACACATATACACACACGGAGAGACAGACACACACGTTTACATACACATTCACAGAGAGAGAGAGAGAGAGAGAGAGAGAAAGACAGACAGACATACACACAGATAGCTACCATTACTTATTGCCTTCCAGCTATTGGGGTATATTATGTCCTAATCCTCACACCAGTTTTAGAGGGTGTTACAGGCTCCTAATCCGTGTTAGAGACAGGAACCGGAAATCCAGTGCGGTCTGTTAGATAACATGTCATTCTTGCTCATTCTTATTTCCTTCCCTTTTTTTTCAGGTAAGGAGTCGGGTGTGCTCCTTCCTGCAGCTCGTTGCCACCTCTGCTCTTCCCAGTCTTAGCTTTATTAAATCCTCCAGCTCTCCATCCTTTGTTTTGTTCTTATAGGCGTACCTACATCTTACGCACAAGAATTGAACAGACAAGCCTTTCCTTGGATTTCCCACTGTCGTAGACTAATCCTTATTCCTTAATCTCCCACCCCCCTTTTTGTTAGTTGTTGTAAAGGTAAAAAGATTCTTGTAAGCTTTGGGAGAGCCACTGGCATCCACAGGTCATGATCCATGTAAGCACTGCCAATTAACAGCCTGTTTCCCAGACTCCCCTGGTTTTGGGACTCCCCTCCCCCAGCTACCAAGACCATGGGCCTAAAAGTTAAACTCCTTGACTTTATCTTCTGTTTCTAACATATGTATGTTCCAGCATCCTGTTTCCTCAAGGGCTGCATCCAGAACTCAGGTGCTCCGGCCTAAATTTCACAGACTCATCAGCTGGACAGATCCTAGACAGCAAATAGCACAGCCTGCTCTTGGGACTTGGCCAGCATTCCAGTGTTTGCCCCAGTCCCCCAAATCAGTGCCCCCCAGTGTCAGCTGGAGTAGCCAGAAAAGGTTTTCACCTGCTATCCATTTCTTACCAACCAAAGCTGCTGCAGGGCGTGGCTGCCCTCTACCTAGGGACGGGGCTTCTCTCCCAGAGGCCCTCCACTGTATAATCCAGGCATTTTGGATCTGCCCCTCCTCTCCCCTTCCCTTTTCCCCTCCTTCCCTCTCTCTCTCTCTCTCTCCCCCCCACCTCCCTCTCGCCCCTCTCCCTTTCCCCTACCTTCTCCTTCCCCCGGGCACACTTCCCCCTCCCCCTCCCATTGCTGCTCCTAATAAACCTGCATTTATATATTTCAGCTTCGCTTCACCATTAGCTCATTCCGTTTTATTTAATCAACAAGTCATGTCTTTTATCAACTCATACATAATGATTTGTTAGAACACCAAGTTAGGCGCTTTCCACAATAGTGTCTGCCGGGGTGCCTGGCCATCAGCCTCCATCGAAAAGTAAATCCCTGAAAGCAACCAGATTCTAGGGAAAGGGGCTTCAGGATGGCCAATTGAGCTAACTTTACCCTGTCGTCCCTCTTCCCCATCTCTCCCTTTCATCTCTCTTTCTCTACTCTCCTTTCTCTTCCCTTCTCTCCCTCTCTCCCCTCCCTCTCTCCCAGGGTCTCACTGTGTAGTCCTGGCTGGTCTGGAACTTGCTGTGTAGACCACCCCGCCTGTGGACTCAGAGAGAGATCCTCCTGCTTCTGCCTTGCTAGTGCTGGGAATCAAGACCACTTTCTCTTGTAGTTTAGGACTTTTTTCCTTTCACTCGTCCTGAAGTCTCTGTACTAGGTGGAGGGTGGACCCTTGAGCAGCTCCCTCAGAGGAGTCAGACTTGCTGTTGCTTGCAGCAAAGCCCTGCCATTTAGATTGGGAGGGAGTCCTTTTCCTGGACCTGGGCCTTTATAAGTCTTTGTCATATCTGAGGATTCAGCCTCTGGTGTGCTGGTCTGACCTGTTTTGTTTGTTTGTTTGTGTAAGTGAAACCTGCCTCCTGGCTGTGGCTGGAAAACTGCTCTGTGTTTCAGCTTGTTGCCTTTGCCACTGCCACTCCTAGTACTTTTCTGTTTATTTTGTTTTGTTTGTTTGTTTGGTTACTGACTGCAGAGCATCCCACTGAGGACTTTGTTTTTGTCACATCCTTTTTCTTTGCTGTATTTTTTTGTTTGTTTGTTTCAGCATTTGAAGGCATTCAGATTCCTGGAGTGTTTTGTGACTGCGGGGACTCTTTACCCGAGGGAGGCTTTGTCTTAGGCGCTCTCTCCCTTTGTATAAGTCTCTCTGGAGAGCCCTCCCTCCCTAGGCTTGCAGACTCTTTTCAGGCTTGTCTTTCCAGGTGTCACTCTCTGGATGACCCTTTGACATTTTGGGTCCCACAAGTACTTCCGTCTTGTCTCCCCCAGTCTCAGTCGATGGCTTCATCTCCTATTTAGTCATCCGTGCCACAAGGCACCAAGTCACTTTTTAAAAATAAAACCTTCTCTCTTTCCTTTTATAGAAGTTTCTGTAAGTTGCTATAGATGGCTTATGGCACCAGATTTTTTTTTTCTTTTTTTCTGAAACTGTGTGATTGTATGGGATTTTTCCCACAAAGTGAATAATAAGTTATTATTTTTACTGTTTGGCAGTCTGGCAGATGGGGATACTGTTACTTTAATTTGCATTTCGTGAATGACTGGGAAGACTGAAGGTTTTTATGTGAGCACTGGCTATTTCTATTTTTCCTTTTATGAATTGCCTGCTTATGTTCCTAGGGAAATATTTGTCATTTAATTTTATTTAATTTTATTTACTTTTTCAGAGCAAGGACCAAACCCAGGGCTTTGCATTTGTTAGGCAAACACTTTACCACTGAGCTAAATCTCCAACCCCTTGTTGTTTTATTTGAAGTGTTTAAAATATATATGTATAACTTCAGAAAACTCAGCAATTATTATATCTTGCGATTTTACCCCTTCGGTTTATTTTTGTTGTTGGATTTTATGTATTTGTTTGTTTGTTTATCTGTTACTTAGTTGAAGACCAGGTCTTGGCTCTGTAGCTATGGCTGGCCTGGAATTTACCATGTGGATCCGACTGGCCTTGAACCTAGAGGAAAAAAGCATGGACCACCATTTCTGGCCTAGCTGGTATCTCCTACCGTAGCTTCCTGAGTGCAGGATTATAAAAATGTGTCATGCCACTTTGCTTTGTTTATTTATTTTTATTTATTCAGTTTTTGTTGTTATTGTTGTTTCTTTTGTTGTTGTTGTTTTTGAGGCTGGCTTCAGCTTGCTCTGTATACCTGGAATCTATAGGCCAACATCCTTGCACATGGCTAAATATTTAAAATAGTCTTTTTTTTACATTTGTTTTGTGTGCTGTGGGTGGGTGGGTATGCACATCTGTTCATGTGGAGGTTGGAGACAGCCGGGGAAGTTGTTGCTTCACTTCTTCTACCACGTGGGTTTGGGAGATGGAACTCTCGTCAGCATGCTTGGGGTCAAGCACCTTTACCACCTCCAAGCCCTCTCACCTCCTCATCGCTTTTCTCTCTGGTTTCTGCCTGTGTAGTCTTGTTTTTAAGCTCTTTTTCTCTTAAGATTGTGTAACCTCATATAGGCATACCTGTGCATGCACACATATCTCTAAATCAACTTTAGTGCTCATATTAATTGCAAAATGTGTGGTGAGAAGCTAGCTCTATACATTGAACATAGTGACATTCATTTATAATCCTGAATTTAGAAGGCAGAGGCTGGAGGACTGGGAGTTTGAAACTAGACTGAACTACTGTCTCAATATGCACTCACATAAAGAATTTCTTAAACACTATTATGTAATTAGACAAGCCCTCAGTTTTCTTAATAATTATGTCAGCAGCAGTCCCCGAGGTTTAATCCTGTTGAGGCCCTTTGCTGAGGGCTTGGTACTCACAGCACAGGCTGTTACTGAGGTCGTGAACTGTGCTGCTGCTGGCCCGAAGAAGCCCAGCTCTGGAGCTTGCGTTTGTGTTGGCTCGTGAGTGTTCCCCAGGGTGTGCCTGTTACCATCTTTGAAGGAAGGAGTACATTGTGGTTGAGTGTGTGGACTTGGGCCTGTAGAGATCCTCAGCAGTTCGGAGCACGCTGCTCTTCCAGAGGACCTTGGTTTGAATCCCAGCATCCATGGTGGCTCGCTGCTGGAGTGACTCTAGTCCCAGAGGAACTGACACCCTCCCCTGGCCTTCACAGGCACTGCAGACGCACGGTGCAGAAACATAGGTGCCAAGCTCCCAGGCAGACTAGAAAAAGGCAGGTTAAGAACGGTGTGAGCCTTGGATCATGCCAGCCTAGGTCAAGCATACTCTGACGAGTGTGTGATCCTGGTTTACTTTCCATCTGATCTGTGACTGATGAGGTTGAGTCAGAGATCACGTGAGATAATGCACACATTTAGTTCCATAGCTGCCATACGGTGTTAGGGACTTTAAAAGTTTTGTTTACATTGACAACCAGCCTTTCGATCTAATATTCTGTGAATTCCAGATCTGAGAGAATTTTGTTTCTCTTTAAGGTTACATGCAAGTAGATCTGAGATAAACCTGACGAGGAGAAATGTTGAATGTCTATACCCTTTGTGAGAGGAGGAAGTCCATTTTCTATGGGAAGCAATTTTGTCACCACGCTGTATCTGGCTGAATCCTGATCACATGCAGCATGTCCATAGGTCATTGCTTGTTAAGATATTCTCTGAACTTAAAATCACAGAAACACCTTTCTGCTTTGTTCTGTGGTTTGTTTTTTGTTTTTGTTTTTGTTTTAAGACAAGGTTTTAATTGTAGCCCTGGCTGGCTTAGACCTCACTATGTAGACTAGGCTGCCTCGAACTCAGAGTTCCGTTCTGAGTACTGGGATTACAGTGCCACCATGCCTAGAAGACTGTTTTAGCTCAGAGTTTGAGGGTGTCTTGGTGAGTCACATGGCAGTGTCAGTGGGCGGAGTGACACCTGCTGGTGCCCGGCTGGCCTGGCTGGTGCCGCGGTCAGCCTGGGATGAAGCCTGTAAGTGGAGCTGCTCACAGCAGGGTGGGCTTCTCATCCCAGTTCACCCATCGAAGAGCCCCTCACAGACGCGCTCAGAGATTCGTCTCCCTGTGACTAGATCTGGGGAGATGACCGTGCTCGGTTGGAGAATGGTCAGAGACAAGTGAGGAAGTCGCTGAGGGGCCTAAGGAGCAGGCCCCACACTCCCGTTAGCGCCAGGTGGCATTTCGAGTGCATTCTCTGTGCCAGCTGGCATTCTCAGCACCTACACCTACCGTCTCACCACCCAGCACATTCTGGGAGTACGTGCCATCATTATCCTTTTACGAGAATACTCGAAGGAACTGGAGTCATTGTGCTTAACGGAAGGAGCAAGTGGCGAATGTGTGACTCAGAGCAGGAAAGGCACAGATGTCTTTTAATCAGCAGCCAAGTGCTATGCCAGCAAGACCCTACTCGTTAGCTTACTGAATTCTTATCAGCAAACCAATTTAGAAGGTTTTGCTGCTATCCCCTGTTAGCAAATGAAGAAGTTTCAGGGTGTCGAGGCACAGGTCTCTACAAACCACCACTTACTTGATCCTAGCACTGAGGCAGCTGGGACAGAACCATTAAGGAGGACCACAAGTTCGAGGCCCACCTTGGCCACACAGTGAGACTCTCACAAATTGAAAACCAAGACAAGGGGCACTCGGTAGCTGGCTGTCTTATTATATGCAGGTCTTTCTAAGTTCAGGGCCGGCGCTGGTCACATGATTTCCTCATTCTTATGTCATTTTGCAACAGAAGGCAGCCTGAGTGGCCTGCAGAAACCTGGTGCTGGTGGCACAACGGCTTCTGGCTAGCTGGGTGTGGTGGCGCACGCACTTTGGGAGGCAAGGGCAGTGGGACCTCTGTGAGTTCTAGACCAGCCTGGTCTACACAGTGAGTCCAGGGCCACCAGGGCTAAGATACACAGAGAAATCCTGTTTAAAAAAAAAAAAAGCTTTCTGGCTACAAGTGGCCAGAAAGGAAATGTTTTCCCTCTAATGTTTTTGATTTCTGTAAGTGGCAGTGGCCCAGGCTCCTGCTTACTGCTTTGGCTGAGATGTTTTGGGAACATTATTTGAGGCATCATTGGGCTAGGGAAGAAAATTTTGGTTGATGAGTAACCTTTTGTACAAGGTTTTTGTTTTGTTTTGTTTTTTTTCAACCATTTATTTATTTCTTATTTATTTTGCAGTGCTGGGGATTGGAGCGAGGGCCACAAGCATGCTATTCAAACACTCAACTGCTGGGCCATATTCCTTGCCACAGACATTAACTTTTTAAATACATTTATAAAGATAAATTAAAATGCTTAAGTTAAGAATAATAACGCATTTGTTTGGGGGAGGGGTGCATGTGCTGCAAGTGTGTATGTGACGGTCAGAGGGTGCTTTTGAGAATGGTTTTCGCACCACATGGATCCTGGAGATCAAACTCAGATTCTCGGATTTGGAGCAAAGTGCCTCTACCTACTCTGCCATCTTGCTAACACTGAACACTGTTCCATATAAGAGAGTTTTTGTGTCTGGTTAAGAATCATTGGTGGCTTTCTTTTCTTTCTTCCTTTTTCTCAAGTCAAGGTGTCTTTTGTAACCTTGGCTGTCCTGCACTGGCTTTGTAGACCAGGCCGGCCTTGAACTCATGGAGATCTGCCTGCCTCTGCCTCCCTGACTGCTGGGATCACAGGCGTGCGCCATCACCCCAGGCTCTGATAGCTTTGCTATTGAGCTGTCTAAGACAGGCCATGAAGGCTTCCCAGGCTTTTCTCCCTACCAGCATGGGATTTCTGAACCTTTGCCCCTGTTTAGGCATCCTGTGATGCCCAGTTCTGGTTAAACAACCCCGTGGTGCTCAGTTCTGTTGGAGTCTTGGGTTAGTGTGGCCACAGCAGCAATGGTGCTGTGAGAAGGGTTCCAGATCAAGAGTTTGCCACTTAGTAGCAGAGACCTTGGATAAGTCGTTTGTAATTGACAAATGAGTGATTTCTGCAAATGATATACAACCTTGGAGTAGCCTCTTGGGCAGTGAAGGACACTTGTAAATGGTTATGTATGTGAGGTCTGGAGCAGTGGCTCAGTGGGCAAGAACACTTGTTAGTCTTACATAGGACCGTGGTTCCGTTCCCAGCACCTCCGTGGCCTCTAGCAACCCCAATTCCAGGGGATCTAGCCCATGCTTCTTCTGATTTCCGGGTACCGGGCACACACACTGCCCGTATGTACATTCAGGCAAAAGACAATTTAAAAACCATTTCCCATATCAATGCTTAAAACAACTTTTTAAATGTCTGTGTAATGTACATATATCTCTGTTTCGTTTTTGATTTGGCTGGGCATTAAACCCTGGGCTTTGGCACTTTCTGAGTATGTATCTTTCTATGCATCTTAGTATCTTTCTAAGGGTCTCTCTTCAGAATGAATTCTAACACTGCACAGAGATATTCTTGCAGTATTGTTTAATGGTTGGAAACATTTATAAATGACATAAATGCCAATAAAGGTGACCAATCCCTTGGTAGAAGCTTTATATAACTTAAAAGTCTTCAGAAACTACATAACAAACGTGAAAAATAGCCATACAGTTGTGAAAAATGTTGAGTGATGTGGGGAATGCTGAGGTGAGCCTTTTGGAGGCCCCTAGGGAATGGCGAGTGAAGCGTCAGTATCTCCTCTGACTCCTCAAAAGGTCCGGCTCCGCTGCACATGGTGTTGATGTGCTAGGGCCTCCGAGCGCACTAGTGAAGTCTCGAAGTGGATCCGAGGCAAGGGCGGTGACTGCTTCCCTCTTCTTTAAGGAAGCATCCTACAGTGACCTTGTCCCCCTACGTCTCCCATATTTCCTTACAATCACACCAACCTGATTGATTGTTACTGGTGCTGGGGGCTAGCACGGGATGGTCCGATTGGCCTTTTAGTCGTTTAAAGGCTGTTATACTGGACAATAAAGGCAGATCTGCACCTTTGCCTGATCTCCAGAGTCTAATTTCTGGGATTGTGCATGGCTTCATCGCCACTCACACCCCTTCCCCCAGTTCCTGATCCTTACAGAACGATTTTGGTTAATGTTTATTCTAGACTAACAACCAAACAAGCCAAAGGATGAAACCATAGAGTTCTGGGCTAGAGGCACACTCGCTGCTCGCAGACTTTCGGACTCTGATGTAATGGTAGAAGAGAGTCCATGTGAGCTGTAGAGGCCTGAAAAGGCAGCTTGTTTTTAGAGTTAGAGTCAAGAGCTGACGCAGAAGTTACAGGAGCACAGCAAGGCACGGCGCTGCACACCTGCGGCCCCGGTGCTTTGCCAGCAGAGGCAGAAAGATCCTGGCTTTGAGGCCAGTGTGGAGCCTGGGCTTTGTAGAGATTCTGTTGGTTGGTCAGCATGGAGGCACTGTACTGACAATTACCAATGAAAATTGGAGTAATGCAGTGTGCTGGCTGGTTTTATGTCAACTCGACCCAAGTTACGATTATTTTGGAAGAGAGAAACTAGCAAACGCCCCCACCCAGTTAGCCGATGGACAAGCCAATGGTGTGGTTTTCTTTCTTTTTTTTTTTTGACTGATGATTGCTGTGAGGGCCCCAGCTCACTCTGGGGTGGTGCCCTCACTGTTGGGCTGATGGACCTAGGTGCTATAAGAAAACAGGCTGAACAAGCCATGAGGAACAGGCCAGTAAGCAGCACCCCTAGATGGCCTCTGCCCCAGTTCCTACTTCCAGGTTCCTGTTCTGAGTTCTTGCCCTGACTTCTCTCACTGATGGTGAAATAAACACTTTCCTCCCCAAATGGCTCTCGGTTATGCTTTATCACAGCAATAGAAAGTAAACTAGGACACACAGACTCTTCTTTCCCCAAACCCGGTTTATTCTGTTGTCAGGAACAGAACGTTGGGGAACTGCTGACTCAAGGTGAGTGTGTGCGCAGTGGCTGGAGCCAGTGCCTGCGATTTCCTCTCTCTAGTCTGGCTTCTGCCTCTGGTGCTCTGGTCGCCAAATCACAAGCTCTGGTTTGTTGTGCTATGTCTAGTATCCTTCCCTACTTCAGGAAACTTAACAGGTTAGACATTAATCAGGGCTGTTTGATAGCTGTTGGACCTCAGAGGGCAAAGACAAAAAAATTGTAGCTCACCTAAGTCAGTCCTGTCTTTTATTTTCAGTTTAATTTAGTAACTTCAGAGAGAAGGACGATCTAACCGCCTAAGGGAACTGTCTCTGGCCCGGGCAAATGAGTCCACAGTCCTCCCTATGGACTGACATCATATCGTGCAAAGAATAAATAATTTTTCTTTTGTCTATTGTGTGCCATTTCTGGCTTTGGCTGTTGTTCTGAGGCTTGTTCCTGTTAATGAGAACCCGAGTTAGAAGGTCCCCTGAGAGCTGGGGTTGCCAGCAGCTGTTTGTCAGAATGGTCGTTCAACCTCTCCCCTGTGGTTTCTGAGACAGGATCTCGATACCTAGCCTTGGCTGTCCTGGAACTCAGTGTGCAGACCAGGCTGACTTTGAGCTCACAGAGATCCACCTGCCTCTGCTTTCCAAGTTTGGGATCAGAGACGTGTGCCAACACTCCTGACCATCTATTCCCTTTATAGCAGTAAGATAATAGAAAAAAATAATGTGACATATATCCTTTGGCTACAGCTCTTTCCATCCTGGAAGCTGCCATTCTCTTCCAGACTGTTGTCCTGATTTTTAAGGCTCCAGCAAACGTATAGTTTGATTTCTGTAGCCCTGGCAAATTTAGTTGCCATGGCAACTCTTCTGGGCAACTTGCCTCTTTTCTTTATTATGATACTTGAAAGGAGAGTCAGAAGAAAAGCTTGTTGTCATTGTGTTCAGGAGACAATCAGAAGGTTTTTCGGTCTATCTCTATGTCTGTGGAGCCTTTACTTAATTGCCAGCTGCGTGAGACAGTGCAGGATGCACTGAAAGAATAGATTTGAAAATAAAACTCTTACTGCTCTATAGTATTTAAAGGAAGAAAGGAAAATTGTATTGATGTTATGTGTATGGGTATTTGCCTACATGTATGTATGTGCCTGGTGTCCATGGAGGTCAGAAAGAGGTTTTAGATCCCCTGAGCTGCCACATGGGTATTACGAGTAGAGCCCAGGTCCTCCGGAAGAGCAGCCATTGCTCTTAACCGCTGAGCCGTCTCTCCAGCCTGTCTTTTTAGTTCTGAGGAGGTACTGGGTACTGATCTTAGGGCCCAGACCCTGCTAGGGAAGTGCTGTGCCTCCAGACTACTTCTCTGTCCCTCTTTGGCTCGTAATGTAAACTTTGGGTACAGTCACAATGGGTTCCTAAAGTCTGGAGTACTCTGGAGGCGGAGGCAGGAGGATTGCTAGAGTTCAAGAATTGAAGATAGCAGAACCCTGGATTTGAACAAAAAACCCCAACCTAAACAACAAAATAAAAATTCTTGTATTGATACATTTTATACATGTTTTATAAAAGAGACTCTGGCAAAAAGTAGTTAAAAGATGGCTCAGTGGATGAAAGTGTTTGTTACTGAGTGTGCTGACCTGAGGGGGGTGGGCACACTGTGGAACGAGAGGACAGGCTCCAGCAAGTTATTTTATGACGTTCACACTTGAGCCGCGCATGGCGTGTGCTGTTTCCCGCGCACACTCACGTACTTCCTTATATGTGTGTTGATCTTAAATGTTAAAAAATTAAAGACTGGTTAGAATCATTACTGTAAGCTTTAGTTATCTGCATTTCTATTAGGAAACAGAAGCGTCTGAACGCTCTTTGTCTTCCACTCCCTGAGCTCTTGAGACCAGCATTTGGTAGAAAAGTAGTTTCTGATTCCTTTTATATGTAGCCATCTCTTTTCCTGTCTCCAAGAAGCTGATTAAGAATTCATTATGCTACCAAAATAAATTAATTAATTAAATAAGAGGGAAAAGGGGGAGGGGCGGGGAGGGAGGAGAAAGCTTGTTATTTACCTTTTCCTTAAGAGTTTCCTCCCTTCAGGATTTTAGCTGATTGACTGTTAAAAGCAACCCTAGTGCCTGAGCTTAGGTCACCGTCCTGAAAAGACCACCAGTGACAAACATGGGCAGTTCAGGCCGTGGCTACAGTTGCAAGTACTTCTCTTGGCCTTGCTAAGGGGTAACAAGGACGGACAGGCTTAGAATGAGGCTTGTGGAGCAGCCTCACCCTGGCGGAGAAGGTGGCATTTGGCCTCCGCTTAAGGTCCCAGCTCCCAGCTCTGAGCTGGGAAGCGAGGCCAAGCGGAAGGTGTCCAAGAGTGTTGTTCCATTTGGTTTAGGAAAATTGACGTGACCCTCTGTAAGGCATTTCTGACCCTCGTTTCCTCTCGTGCAGGTGGATGGAAGCGTGCCTAGGGGAGGACCTGCCCCCCACCACGGAGCTAGAGGAGGGGCTTAGGAACGGAGTCTACCTTGCCAAGCTAGGGAACTTCTTCTCTCCCAAGGTGGTGTCCCTGAAAAAAATCTATGACCGAGAGCAGACCAGATACAAGGTGAGTTCTGTGCTCGGTGCTTAGATTACTTCTCTGAGCTTGAGAGGGTCAGCACACTAGTTCCGTGCACCATCTGCTGAGAGACGCATCAAGGTGTGTGTGTGTTCGAAACGGAGAACCAGCCTTAAGAAGTTTGGGGCAACGGGGAGTAACTACAGCGGGAAAGGGTGTCCGCTGTGCATTTCCGGTACCGTGCTCCGGCAGGGCTATTTATCCACAGTTTCTCTGCCCTGTATGATTTATTTGTTCATTCTTAGAAAGTAGAGGAAGTAACTGAGGCAATTAGCATTGTCACACTGGAACAAGGCACTGAAGTGTAGCTATAGCGACTTTGGGAAAATTCCTCCTGCAATACTGGAGGAGTTCAAGATAAAATGAGAAATAGCCTTAACTTCAGAAAGCTTAGGTGAGTGAGTGGACTCAGTCCCATGGCCCAGGCCCTGAGAAGGATAGTTGGAATGTTGAGAAGGACCCGATTTCCCATCTCCAGAGCTCCTAACAGGAGCTTACCCCTGCAGTACTGTCTGAAAGGCAGTGGAGGGATGCATAGCTAGAGTATCAGGGGTTGACTTTCAGGACCGAGCCAAAAGCGGGGTGAGCTAGAGCTGCAGACTGTGAAGGTCGTTTTTATGTTTAAATTCAGGCCGAGAAGGTACAGGTCCTCAGCCAAGATCACTATATGAATTAATCGCCTGAAATGAGAAGAATCACAGTTTCCTGGGTACAGTCTGTCATTTTGCTCCAGTCTTTCTTGGCTGTGGTGACCATCCTAGCAGGGAGCAAAGCTCACAAGAACTCATGTCATGCTGGCTGAGAAGTGGGGGAAGCAGGGAGGCAGGAGACTGAAAGAGGATAGGCAGGGGGAAAAAAGGAAGAAGAGAAGACAGACTTTTCAGAGCTATGTCCCCAGTGACCCACTCCCACAACTAGATAACTTCAATTTTTTTTTTTTTGAGACAGGGTCAGCCAAGGCTATACAGAGAAACCCTGTCTCAACAAACAAACAAACAAACAAACAAACAAACAAAAGCCCTATTTGTATATCCCTTGTAGCTGGGCATGGTGGCATACACCTTTGATCTCAGCATTTGGGAAGCAGAGGCAGGTAGATCTCTGAGTTTGAGGCCAGCCTGGTCTACAAGGAGAGTTCCAGGACAACCCGGGCTACAAAGAAAAACTCTGTCTCAAAAAAAACAAAACAAACAAGGAAAAAAAGTGTATATCCCTTTGTCCCTTTGTGCCCCAAATTAATAGACATAGGGTTTGGGGCTATAGCTCAGGGTGTAGAGCTCTTGACTAGCATCCATGAGGGTTTGATACTCAGCACTGTTTAAAAATAATCAGGTGCACATTTGCTGGGAACTCTTTCTTTCTTTCTTTCTTTCTTTCTTTCTTTCTTTCTTTCTTTCTTTCTTTCTTTTCTTTCTCTCTCTCTCCTTCCTTCCTTCCTTCCTTCCTTCCTTCCTTCCTTCCTTCCTTCCTTCCTTCCTTCCTTCCTTCCTCCCTCCCTCCCTCCCTCTCTCTCTCCCCCTCTCTCTCTCCCCGTCTCTCTCTCTCTCTTCTGAAACAGAATTTCCCTGTGTAGCCTTGGCTGCCCTGGACTCCCTTTGTAGACCAGGCTGGCTTTGAACTCCAAGTGCTGCCCCTGCCTCTGCCTCTCTTGAGTCTGGGATTAAAGGCGTGCGCCACCCTCCTGGCTGCAGGTGGTTATTTCTAAGTGTTTTATTGATATGTTGAATAATAGTTCTCATTTTTGGCTGTCTGCTCAACAGCACACCAACTTACGTGGTTCATATGGGCACCATCTCACACAGCCTCACAGCGGGTGCACAAGGTAGCGGTAATAGCTGAAGTGCCTCAGACCGCAAGGGGGGAATGGCTTGTCAGCTGCGACCAGTAGATGTCCGAGCCTGGGAACTGAGTCTCCGCTAACGTGATTCCAGAGACCACGATGGTCAGGGAGGCTCCAGGCAGGTTCTGAGTGAGAGAGGGGAGGCTGTAGCTTCTTGGTGCTGAGCTGGCAGTATATGACCATTCTGGGGGCGGTGTTGTAGGTCTCGCACGAAGAGAGTCACAGGGAGAGCTTTATGTGGTATTTGCCAACAGCACCTGATGTTCTTGTGTTTTTAGGCTACTGGACTACACTTCAGACACACGGATAATGTGATTCAATGGCTGAATGCCATGGATGAGATTGGACTGCCCAAGGTAACTTAACCTGCGATTCAAGTTACTGGTGATTTTGACATGATAATTATTCTCCAAACCAACCATTCATCTCTCCATCCTTCCTTCCATTCATCCTTCTTTTTTTGCTTCTCTTCCTTTCTCCCTTTACTCCTCTCTTGTTTTTTTGAGATAGTGGCTCAAGCTCAAGCTATAGCCTTTGAACTCCCAATCTTCCTGCCTCAGCTTCCGGTGTGCTGAGTTTATAGGCCATAACAACATGTTGGCCAAGTTTTTCCTTCTCCTTAATGATAAAGGGTCTTTTCAGCTTGATTCAGGAAATGAATTTTATTCATTTTTATTTTTTAAAGATTTATTTTTTATTTATACAGTGTTCTGCCTGCATGTGTGCCTACACGCCAGAAGAGGGCACCAGATCTTATTATAGATGGTCATGAACCACCATGTGGTTGCTGGGAATTGAACTCAGGACCTTTGGAAGAACAGTCAGTGCTCTTTAACCTCTGAGCCATCTCTCCAGCCCATGAATTTTATTCTTTTTTGTTGTTGTTATTGTTCTTTTTCCTTGTATATATTTCACCTTAACCCTAGAGAAATTGCCTAGTGGGATATTTATTTTGACTATGTACATTGTTGTGTGTGCTTTTGTTTTTGTGATTGGGGTGCTGGAGATGAAACCCAGGCTGTTGCGCATGCCAGGCAAGCACTCTACCAGCTGAGCTAGAGTTCCATGCCCAGCTTGGTCCTTTGGATCAGATCTTACTCTCTGTAGGACAGTCTGACCCTCAAGGTCTTCCTGGTGAAGCCTTTTGAGTGCCAAGGTAGCAGGCAAATCCAGTCCATGCCTTCATATCCGCCTCGTGTACATCAAAGTGTGTTTTCATAGATGAGCTTCATGTAGTATAGAGATTCATCATTTTGAAGTGCACAGTGGGGGTTTACTTACAGCATCGTTATATTAAAAATCTGACCTTAGCGAAACCAACAAACTATTTCAAAGATGTCACCTTCCAGAGCATACAGATCTGCAGGGAGGATGAAAGCTACTTCACATCTTTAGTTGTTGAGAATATAATCAGGTGTGTGTGTGTGGTGGTGGCTGTGGTTTTAATGTCAGAGTATGGATCCTGAGTGTTTTGTTCAGTTTATGTTGTGATGCCCTTGGTAGATTGTCGTCTCTCGCCTACTCAGTGGTCAGCCATAGAGGACGTACTGGACCTCCACACTCACAGACATGGGCTTTGTTTTTGTTTTTCTCTTTATATATATATAATAGGGTCTCACTATGTAGTCCTGGTTGACCTAGGACTCACTGTGTAGACCAGCGTGGCCTCAAACTCTGCCTGTCTTCTGCATTAAAGTGCTAGATTAAAGGCTTACCAAGCTCAATGAGACATGGCCTGCCTGCCTGCCTTCCCTCCCTCTCCCTTCTGCCATTCCCTCCTTCCTTTTTTCCTTCCTGTTTTTGACATACTTCCCGGAATGTATTACACCACCCCCAAAAAAGTTAAACAAGACACAAGAAGGGGTATATGTGTGTGTGTGTGTGCATATATATATATATAGTTTAGTTTTCAGGAGTTCTTATGACAGGAGAAAACTGGAGCAAACTACGTGTCCTGTAGGGCCACTATTGGTGTTCAAGCTGCAGATATCATTGCCTTTGAAGACTGCCTTTGAGAGGCTGGAGAGGTGGTGCAGCAGTTCTGAGCACTGGCACTGGCTACTCTCCCAGAGGACGTGGGTTTGCTTCCCAGCACTCACAACCATCTGTAGTTCCAGTTCCAGGGGCTCCACTGCCGCCTTCTGGCCTCCACAGCTGCCAGGCTTTGTGTCCAGACAAAGCATTCATGCACAAACATTTTCACCAGCTTAAGGTTTTAAAAGCTTGTTTTCAGTAAAGCTGAGACCACTATTTTTGTGCAAAAAGTAGGTGAGCTTATGAAAAACTGGTGAGGAAATACTTTTCATTACTGTGATGGGATTAGAGGGTGGTTTTTCTTTTCTTTATAATTCCCCGTGGAGCCCAGGTTTTTGTAACTGAAGAAAGAATAAGAATAAAAGTGAGCGTAGAGTGCCACAAAGTGACTGGAATCACGTGGTATCCAGTCTTTGATGAGCACAGTGTTGAGCTCATCATTTTGTATGGCTCTGTGGAGCTGACTAAATCCGGATCTTTGCAAGAGGCTCAGCTTTTGTGCTCACTTCCTTAAAGCACACTGCCGATGTGCTCGCTCTTCGTTAAGGGTGCGTTGGAGATTTTGGTCTCACAAGTGTCAGGAGAGGCATTGCACCAAGTCGCTGTGTTTACCTGGCCTTTCTGGGCACCTGTGCCTTCTCTTCCCATTTTCTGCAGTGTAGGATGCATGCTAGTATGAAATGCTATACTGTGTGCCTGTGACCTCCTGCCTTTCATTCAGTGTTGTCATCCGTGGACAGTGGCAATTTAGCCTCCTTTGCATGGTGTGTAGAGCATGTTTATGTCTACTGTTGCCAGGGGTCTTTGTTGTTTTGTTTTGTGGTGACACTAGAGACAAACCTGGGCCTTCATGCATGCTCTACCCTTGCGCTATCTCCTCAGCCTTCATTGGTTTTTCTTTTGAGACAGTCTCACTAAGTTTCCCAGGCTGTCCTTCAACTCACAATGCACCCAGGCAAACTTTGAATTTAGGATTCTTTTGACTTAGCCTCAGAAATTTGGAGATTTCATCCAGTCCCTCCCCTGACTTCCTTCTCTTATCAGAAATGCCTCTTCTCTCCATCTACGATCACAACCACTTTCCAGCCTGCTTCTCCAGTTTCCATCTCCCCCTTAGTGAGTGCTGCCTGGGTCTTGTCTCCCGTGGGCTCTCTAATTGCTTCCAACCTTTGCTCCAAAGCTAGGGTACATCTTTTCCTACTTGCCACGTCTACACTTGTCTGGCTTTGAACATGATACCAATCTTCTGATTCCATTCGTGTTTTCTGTTACTTTCTGGAATATATTCTGTGCATTTTGGAAAGCTTTAGGCTCTTCCTTCACTCTCTTGCAAAGTATTTGCTATTTCCCCTGAAGATCTTGTACCGAGGTCTTGTCTATCTTAGTAAAAGTCTTTATTTTTTTCCAGATTCTTCTGACCATTCTATTCAGTCTGCTTCTTTGATTTCTTCCTAGATTTTTTACCCAGAAACCACAGATATCTATGACCGGAAGAACATGCCAAGATGTATCTACTGTATCCATGCCCTCAGGTAACCAGGGCTTCTTGGTAAAATAAGTCACTTAAGGATAACTTCTCAGTTGATTGTCTATCTCATTTGTCCGTGGTGTAAGAATGAAAGAGGTTTTATATCAACTTCAGGAGTTTGAAATGGAATAGAAGGCTATTATCCTTACAGAAACAGCTGTGTTTTTCTAGGGAGCAGAGAGAAGGGATTTGTTTATTCCCATAATACATTACTGTTGCAGAAACATGGTATAAGCTTTCATTTTTTTATCTGATGTTTCTCTGAACTCTGCATCTTAATCAGGGTGTGGTGTCCTCTATTCAGTCATTAAATAATTTTTATACCAACACAAATATGATAGGAAGGAAAGTGTAAGTTCATGAAGAATGACTTAATTCCAGGTTTCCACTTAGACTCATCAGCGTACTGAATTATCAGGAAACAGCGCTGAAGGGAAGTAGGGGGCACGGGGAATGTGCACTATGGTAGTTGGGAATGGTAGTATGATGTTTTATCAGGTTCACTTCCTGGCTAAAGAAGGTTGGGGAGGAAGTGGGCCATGAGGTGAGATGTGTTTGCTCAGATTCCTCTTGCTATATAGCCTCTTGTATATGTGCTTAATCAGTGTTAATCCTGTGAGTGAAAGTGCATAGCATGGCTCTACTAGAAGCCTGTTGTCTCAAGTTGACTCGGACCTCACGCGTGCTATGCATACCTTCTGCCACTGAGCTGTCCCGTCTCAGAGTTTTGATGAGACTTAGCTGGACCCTTGCTGTCACCAGCACCATTGTGAGCGTGCAGGAGAGCCACTACAGCTGGCTAGGATGTCTCCTGCGTGAAGAGTGTAATAAATTCAAGTGTGTGTATCTGAGCCAGAGCCTGAACAATCCTCAGCAATGTGGTTGGCTTGGTGTGCTGAGGCCTGTCTGTAGTGGAAGCCTTAAAGTCCATGGCTATGGCTGTCTGAGCTTGGCAGGTATGGACGTGGGGGTCCATTCCAAGACGTGCTGTGAGGAGGCCCTGAAGAGTTAACAACCTCTTCCCACACACTGTCAAGGGTTGCTAATTTACCTTTCAGGAAAACCCCAATGGCAAGGAAAGAAGCCATAAATCCCAAGCCAGAACACTCTGCTCTGTATATGCTTTCTAAGCACGGACTGCATATGCCAGAGAAATGGAGAACAATACTGGACTTCCTCCCTTTGTCCTGATTCAGTCATTAGAAAGGCACAGTCAGTTCTTCATCTGTAGTTCAGAGGGTTGAGGGCTTGAGACCCAGGCTGCACCTGAGGCCACAGAAGGAGCAGAGAGGAACTCTGCCAGCTTGGAGTTAGAAGGATGAGGAGTTCTAGGTTCTCCTTGGCTACATAGTGAGTTCCAGCTAGGCCTGCGTAGTAAGATCCCCTACCCCAAAGCAAATTGAAATAAAACCCCACTGATTTTGGTGTTAAATAGGCCCATAACCCCTCACCTTATATTAAGAAAATAAACCCTTCGTGTTATGAAAATTGAGTTTACGTTAGTATCAGTTCATTCGTTGGTAAAACCTGGTGAGAATTAACTTAGATTATGTAGAATATTTATCTATAGGGTATGGTTATTTTGGAAGATTCCAGAATATTTACAAAACTAGATTACCCTGTTGCACTTTTTTCAATGATTTTAAAACTGTCTTATTTTGCATGTGCACAAAGGCATGCATGTCAGGGTCTTAGGACAACTTTACAGGAGTCAGTCAGTTTTTCCACCATGTGGGTCCTGGGGATTGAACTCAGCTCGTCAGGGTTGATGGCAAGATGACGGGCCAAAACGCCAGCTCCTTCTGATACTTGTATTTGTTTCTGTGTCTTGCTGAGTCAGTGTCTGTAAAGGGTGCATCTGATCTCTTTTAATTCACTGATTTTGATCTGTTTGAGCTTGAGAATCAACCGAACAACACAGGCTTATAGACATTTATCTCCGAAAGGTTGGTTGCTGAGATTTGTTGTCTTCTCCTTTAGACTCTCCTTTAGAGTCTTTTTATTTTCTAAAGGGCAAAGATAAATAACATGTACTTCATCATTTTAAACCTTTAATTAACCTGGATTAAGCTTCTCTGTCAGTCAGGAATTCCGTTCAAGCAAGATTTGCTATCTGAATTATTTTCATGGCACTTGTTTAAAATGTCTTATTACTAAAACTTACAAGTGAAAAGACCTTACTCGTGCTGACAGAATATCAGTTATGTTAACATTAACATCTAATTATACATTAACTTTGTGCCACAACTGGGACTTGAATTCTGATCTAAGGGAAATCTTTCATTATATTGTGCCACTCACTGCGACGAAAAGTATGCAGAGACGCTGTCGCTGCAAAGCTCTGTCTCTCTTCCGTGTTCCTGTTTCTCCCGGTTTCACCCCTCCACCTGAGAGCTGTAGCTGCTGCAGCAGGAGGCCTCACTCTCTCTGCACGTTGGTCTCTTCCAGTCTGTACCTGTTCAAACTGGGCCTGGCTCCTCAGATTCAGGACCTGTATGGGAAGGTCGACTTTACAGGTAAGGACTCGCTGAGGCATCATGCAATCGGTAATTGCCTAGAAAGTTCATCGATCCTTGCCTTAAAGGAGAAGGGCTTAGAAAATACTCACACAAGGAAGATGAGAGGAGTTTAAGTAAACTGCTTTTTTTAGTGTGGAAGGAAGAACATAGACCTGGGAATTGCAAACTCTGCTCTTTCGTTTGTGACATGGGGGGACTGGTGAATTTAGTTTTCTTACGTGTATTTTTGTATGTGTGTCAGTTATGTGAGATAGTAACATCTAAGGCATAAGATGGTAGTATGTGGAGGTAACATTAAATGTATACATGTTGTGGAAAAGGCTTTATAACTAGTACCTGTTGGGAAAGAACAAGAGTGGAGAGCGAGGTGACTCAGAAACAACAGCGTAGTTAAAGTCTGAGCTTTTTGGTCCACATTTCCTGTGTATTGCAAGTATGATGAAATACCTTCTAGAGAGACTGGTTGGAGACTGGAAATAGAGAGTCAGACAACCCGTTGGTTTGGCTTCTGATGAGAGACTAATTGCAGATGGCCCGGTGGAAACGCATACACCAGAGACTGACTGTATTGCAGACTAGAGCCAGAAGACTGGGTGGGTCCAGTCTTAGCTTCTCTAAGAGCTAGTTGTGAGAAGTAAAGTTTTTGTCAGAATAACCTTCCCACTAGACCTGCCTCTTAAAGGGCTCAGTACCTCTCACAACCCCACAGTGTGGGTAAGCCTCGAACACGGACCCTTATGGGATAAGCCGCATTCCGAGCCACAGCATTTTCTGTGTTTGCTCTAGTCAGGTGCTTGAGGAGATGGGGGCTTGGGCAGGGAATGGGCAGTGGTAGCATTGGTCAGGAGCAAGGTTCAAGTCTCTCAATTGGTGATTATTTTGTTGGTCTTGGAGTTTAAAATTAGTAGTACAGCTGGAGAGTTGGCTCAGCCGTTAAAGGCTAAGCTCACAACCAAAAATAAAATTGGTAGTAAAGCTTTTATCTATAATATTTTTCCTTCCAGGAAGCTCATTCACTAGACTCGGGGAAAAGGTCAAAGCTTGCTGGATCATTTGGCTTTCTGCTTTAAAAGGGAAATTGAGTAGCAACTAGTGATTTGGATTATAAAGACTGAGATAAAGGGCTTGGACTCAGTCATTGAGTCCCCTGTAAAGCCGCTGTTCATCCATAGATTACTGTAGGGAATGCTGTAAGGAGCAGTTCTTAAAAACTATGTCCACTGGGCCTTCTTCTAGTTAAGTTTGGTGCTATTGATAATAGTAGTGAGCTGACATTTATTGATGACATGCTGTCTGGCAGGTACTATGCTAAGTGCTTTCATCCTTCATTAATTAAAGGCAGAGGCTTAGTTTATTCAGTTGAAGAACTGATCCTCCTGAGTTAATGAAAACTTGCTTGTCTGGGTCTTCATTCTTTTCTGCAGAAGAAGAAATCAACAACATGAAGATCGAGCTAGAGAAGTATGGGATCCAGATGCCAGCTTTCAGCAAGATTGGGGGCATCCTGGCCAATGAACTCTCGGTGGACGAAGCTGCGCGTAAGAAGGGAGCTTTTCTGGGCTGAAAGAGGCTTTACTCACAGTGGCCAGTCCTGTGCTGGGGTCTCAGGCATGAGCAGCTTTGCTAGCAAGCTTTGATCTATAGATGTAGACTGTGCTCTAGGCTATGCTGTGGTTGTTTGGAAATCGATTATCGATTTTTGTTAAAGACATTTAGAAAGTGAGCCCTGCATTTTGGTGCCTTTTGGGGATTTATTTTTATGGTGTTTACTACATAATTAGGGGTGAACGTTTTTCCAGAGCAAATATACTTGGCAGAGTTATATTATGAATATGCAGCATGAGCTGAACATTCAGTGGGTCCCAGGTGTAACTGCCTGCTCAGTGCAAAGAGAGAGACGGCAGGTGGAGGGCCAGGCTGTCCTCTAGCCCTGCTGTTCTCCGGGAAAGGAGGCTTTGTCTGTAATGGCTGCTCGTAACACTGTTGTGTCTGTATGGTGCCCACCCGTTGCCGTCTGTAGTCTCGATGTGCTGTGTCTCGATTTTGTTTGTTTTTCAGTACATGCTGCTGTTATCGCTATTAATGAAGCTATTGACCACAGAGTCCCAGCCGACACCTTTACAGCCCTGAAAAACCCCAATGCCATGCTTGTCAACCTGGAAGAAGTCCTGGCTTCCACCTACCAGGATGTCCTTTACCAGGCCAAGCAGGACAAGATGACAAATGCTAAAAACAGGGTAAAAATGCAACATCTTTTTAATTGACTGTGTTCTCCCATGTTTGGTAAATCTGCATCTTAAAGCCGTACTGTTGAGATGTCATTTGTGTGCAGTATAGTTTGCCCATTTTCTGTGTGCAGTTGAGTTTTGGTGGACGTGTATGCGCTTACTAACTGTCCCTGCCCAGAGCTGCTGTTGCTCATCTGCCATCAGTCCACTTTCCCATCTGACTCCAGGCAGCTACCAGCCTGTTTTTCCTTTTTTATTTTTTCGAGACAGGGTTTCTTTGTGTAGCCATGGCTGCCCTTAAACTTATTGTGTAGACCAGGCCAGCCCTGAATTCAGAAAGTCTGCCTGCCTCTGCCTCCTCAGTACTGAGGTCAAAGGAGTGTGCCGCCCACCTAACTCAAGTCTGTTCTCTTTATTACTGTGTTTTACCTGTCCTAGAATTTCCCATGAAATGGAACTGCATAGTCTTCTGGTCTTGACTTTTTTTTGGGGGGGGGGGGGGAGGTGGTGCTCCATTTCATGCTTTATGTGGCCACTTAAGGTCAGTTTGGATAATTTTCTTTTGAAAGATGATCTCCAACTATTGTTATGGCCCTTCTCCATTAGGGTCTCTGGGATGAAATTTATATTCAGTATTGTTGTAGGTATGTGGATGTTAGCCGAATGATTCTGTTACGATTGTAGCCAGCCTGAACCACAGATGAGACTGTCTCAAAACAAAAAAGCTGTGGCTCATGCCATTGATCCCAGCACTGGGGAAGCAGAGGCAGATGGACTTCTGTGAGGTAGAGCCCAGCTCTGGTCTGCATAGTGAGTTCCAGGCCAGCCAGGGATTTCTAGTGAGACTCTGTTTCAAAACAAAAACAAAGGCTTGGCGAGATGGCTCAGCAGGTAAGCCACAGAAGCCTGAGGACCCGACTTCAGCCATTAGAATCCACGGTACAGGTGACAGCAGAGAGCCAGCTGTCAGAGTTGTCCTCTGACTGCCACGTGCACACGCTGCGCCCACCCCTCCGTCATCCCCGCACACAGTAATAAACGAGCAAGACTCCACACACCTTTAGCTCTTGGAGTCAGTGACTGAAATGTCTTGGTTTGTGGAGAGGTCTGTGCATATGTTTTTTTAATGTCTCTCTGTTATGGAGCAGGGATTTTAAGCCCCAGAGTGAGTGCTGGAAAGGCTTGCAGGCAGGCGGGAAGGCTCCTGCACAAGCCCTGTGCTCTGGGCAAGGATGTGGGTTCAGCCCACTGTCCCCAGGCAGGTGCTTCCTCTGGCCCAGCTCTGCAGGAACCCCTTGCTGTTTGTAACAAGTGGCCCCGGGCCTTGTGCTTGTAGGTGTAGTCATGAGACTTTGTCACTTCCAGAAGATCTGAACTACATACCTAGACTTGTTCTTGGTTTTGTCATGGTATTGGGGGAAGCGCGCACATACTTCCCCCTTCCCCGGGCTCTTCGGAGACCTGGGCTCATCTCTTCCCTTTTCCTCATCCCCAGACAGAAAATTCTGACAGAGAAAGGGACGTGTATGAGGAGCTGCTCACTCAAGCTGAAATTCAAGGGAATGTAAACAAGGTCAATAGTAAGTATGGCCCCGGTCAGAAGCCCAAGCGCGGGGAGAGCGGGCCGAGCTGCTCAGTCAGGGCGTGCCTTAAAGTGCGGCTCAGGCCAGCAGCGGGTCGCTCCAGAGCCTGCTTCCTATCGTTTGCGTTCCTGTGTCTGCTTCTAGTGTCCTCTGACAGGTCTTCATTCATGTACCTGTCTAGCTTCTGGGATGGTCTTTTTGGCTACAGCTTTATATTCTTTTACCCTGTGTTACAAATGTAAAGACTATTCTCTGTCCCTCCCCTCCCCCATCCTCTTTTTTTGAGATAGGGCCAGTAAGAAGCCTCAGCAAATAAAAGGTGCCTGCTGCCAAGCCTGTTGACTTGAGTTTGATCCCTAGGACTCACACCATGGCACAGTCATTCATACACATGCACACAAATAAATAAATGTAGAAATAATATTTTACAAAAAATTAATTGGGACTGGCAAGATGGCTCATCAAGTAAAGACATTTGTCTGATGACCTGACTTCAGTTTCCACTTAAGATCCATATGATGGGACTGGAGAGATGGCTCAGAGGTTAAGAGCCCCGGCTGTTCTTCCAGAGGTCCTGAGTTCAATTCCCAGCACTCACATGGTGGCTCACAACCATCTATAATGAGAACTGGTGCTCTCTTCTGACATGTAGGCAGACCAGTGTATACATAATAAATAAATAAAAATGTTAAAAAAAAAAAAAAGACCCACATGATGGAAGGAGAGAAACCAACTCCAACACGTGCCCCTCCCACTAAACACAAACATGTAACAAAAACTGTACATTGAATTAAAAATGGGATTCTATTTTTTATATTGATTTTTGTGAACACATGCAGCACACACTTTTGAGAATAGTTTCTCTGGACTGTCACTTCGTTTTGTCCCTCTTCTTCTGAAGAACCTGCATTGGGTCGCGGTAACTTGCCGGACAGTGCAGCATGCTACCCTGGGAGAGCCCTTATACAGAGTCTGACGAACACAGCCCTCTCTAGGGACCCAGTTGTCTGGCTTTCTCCCAGGTTCACTCGATTCATTTCATGACTTAGACAGAGTCTACTCTAAAATGTTCCAGCCTGAGGTTTGCTCTCTTGTTGTCTGGCTTCCTGCTTGTTCCCCCCTTCCCCCTCCCCCCTTTCCTTTTCTCTCCTGAGTATAGAACCCAGGGCCTTTGCATGCTCAGTACAGCTTCTGCCACTAAGCTGCTGTCCCAGCCCAGTCCCCCTGGCATCGGTGTGTCAGGTGAGACTTGGTGAGACTTGGTGAGGCGTGTGTCATTTGGACTCGGCAAACATTAATTGCAGCATCCCGTTGTTTGTCAGACCATATGGTGCATCCACAGTGATGCCTCATCTAAACCTGACCCTCTTTGCAGTGGGATGCCAGTAAGTGTCAATCGGGTGAGTTTAGACTTGTAGGCAAAGCGTCACGGAGTAGAGGCTCTTGTAGATAGCTACGCTGAGACCATCAAGGTATTTGGAGAAAGCCTGCCTGTTGACTACATTGTTTTGTTTCTTTTCTATACCTCTACTGCTGCAAAAATGCCATGAGTATGAGGGATTTTTGTTGGGGGTACAACATGAAGGCCATCATGAAGACCTTTGGGAATGTTGTGTCTAGATTTTCTGTCTCCTTGCTTCACTGAGGGACCCACAAAAGAGCTGGCAACTAAGTCCCATGCTGTGGTCTTTTCTGTGTGAAGGTCTTTTCAGCAGGAGACAGCCCTGTTCTTTTCCACTCTGAAGTCTTTGGACTGAAAATGGGACCAGCAGGGCTCCCCAGAATTGCTTAGCTTCATAAGATACCCAAGATTTTGAATGAGCGCAGTGGCGATTGGCCTGCGCGTGCACTCGCGGAGAAAGCCGGCTTTCCCAGTCAGTTGGTGCTGAGAATGGTGGAGTTGTTGGAGGCTAGTGGAGTATAAGCAGCTGCTGCTTGCTGCCGCTGAGCTACACCCCAGCCCAAAGAGGGAGTTTTTTTCTTTTGTTTTTCAACAGGGTTTCTCTGTGTAGCGTTGGCTGTCCTGAAACTCACTCTGTAGACGAGCTAGCCTCAAACTCAGAGATCCACCTGCCTCTGCGTCCTGAGCGGCGGGATTAAAGGCGTGCGCTAAAAGCGTGCACAGCCATTGCCTAGGCAGCTCTGGCTGCTTTTATTTTTTTAATAGAACCCAGAACCACCAGCCGAGGGAGGCACCACCTACGAAGGACCGGGCCCTCCCACAGCAGTTACTAATTGAGAAGGTGCCCTACGACGCTGCCTACAGCCTGAGCTTATGTGCGTTTTTCTCAGTGGAAGTTCCTTCTCTTCAGATGACTCCACTTGTGTCAGGTTGACATCAACTATGCAGCATAGGAAGACAGCAGGCTCTCGGATTCAAATGCTGTGGAGGAAGCGGTTGGAGGAATTAAGGCTCTTAGTGCCGAGTGTAGGGAAGTTGGGTAAATTCATTGTGAACCCCAGAGACTTAAAGATTTTTTTTTTTTTAAACAAAATTGTCCAAAGCTGTAAATTGCCATGGAAGAACCTTTGTTCTGTTTGTGTTTCACAGTTTGGAAGCATCATTGAAAAAGACATTGAGGATTGTAGGCACTGTATGGGTAGGGTTTGGTGGGCTCACCTTGGTACCAAGGTATGCACAGCCGGAAGCTTTTAAGTTGGCCTGGGATGTGGTAGGAGCCTGTAGACTGAGGAACGGTCTGCTTGGAGACCCTGCTTAATGGCTTTCAGGTTCTCTGACTCCAGAATCTTGAGCTTCTGAGCCGTGGTAGCACTGAGACTGAATTGCTGTGCTGTTGTCAGGTTGGTCTTATGCCTTTGCTTTCTTCTCAGCACATTCTGCCCTGGCCAACATCAATCTGGCCTTAGAGCAGGGCTGCGCGCTGGCCCTGCTCAAGGCTCTGCAGTCACCGGCCCTGGGCCTTCGAGGGCTGCAGACCCAGAACAGCGACTGGTATTTGAAGCAGCTCCAAAGTGACCAACAGCAGAAGAGACAGGTACGCATGCCAAGTGGGGGACTGTGGGCTGCCTGGTCCACTTGGTTCCGGGGTGCTCCCCCCCCAGGTGTCTGGCCATCGATGGCATGCTGTCCCCCGGGACATTTACATGCTCTTCTTTTAATACAACTATTTTCTTCGCACAGCGTAGGCCGGTGGTGTATTTAGTCTCAACTAGAGTACACACTCTCTAAAGCCCCATTTCACTTTGAGAGCCGTGAATCCTCTTTTAAAGTACATGATGCCTCCTCTCTCCATTACCCGCTGGAGTGGGATCTTCCTCCCTCTAAGGAAAGTCTTTGTAGGAAAACCTGAAGTTTTTTTCATTCGTACTTCAGGAAATTCTACTTTTAAAAAAAGAAAACCCCACATTTCCTCTGGCGGACATTGGAGAATACTTCAGCTGTTTCAAAGATGGCTCATGTGGGGTTAGACTTGTAGGCTTTCCCCTGAGGAATAAACAAATAGGAAAGTCTTCTCTATTTTCATCTAAATAAAGACAAGTGTACATTTTACAAATTCCCAGAATACATTAGTTGGCATAAGCCACATTAATGCCCTTGTGAGTCCGTAAATATTTATTCATAGAACATTTCAGGACTTTACGTGCTAACACACACACACACACACACACACTTACACACAAATATACTGGCATACAGATAGCCGCTCTATCCTAGATTTGGCAAGGGCTTTTGTCTCTAGTCAGTGTGGCTGCATGAAGCCGGAGCTGTCATTTCCATCGCTGGCTCTCTGTCCCTTGTGACTGCTGTTAAGAGGACTTTCAGGTCTAGAGGTCTACGCGTGAACAATCATCTCATCAGCATCCTTTGCTTTCCATAGAGTGGCCAGACTGACCCCCTGCAGAAGGAGGAGGTCCAGGCCGGAGTGGATGCCGCCAACAGTGCTGCCCAGCAATACCAGAGACGTAAGAGTCCCTCCTTCCGGGCCACAGAATGTTCAGGGGGAGGAAGGTTGTGACTTTAGAAGGGTCTAAAGTTCTGTCACTTGGCACCTGAGCCTACTAGTCATGATAAAAAGCCAAGTCCTTTGGTAGCAATAAGATTCTTCTAGTTTTGGAAACAAACTAGAGTCCAGGCAAATGCACTGTGGTTAATAAACTCTTTGTGGGTAGCTCGGAAAGAAGGCAACACTTTAAGGGCAGGAAGTTTTGGACTATGAAAGAGGAGAGAATACTCCTGATTGTAGCCGCAAGGAGAATAGGAGTAGGGACAGACAGTGCTCTTGGGGAAAGGTGAGTTTAGAGCAGCGACTGCTGTGGATTCTTGTATTGTTTTGGGCCGAGTATGAGATACTGTTGGGAAGCGTTGAAGGGCAGCCTCATGAGAAGGCTTCTGGGGAAGAAAGAACTGTTTTAGCTCGTGCAGTGTTAGCACAGGGATGAAAGTGCAGACAATAGGGGTGAAAAGGGAAGGGACTCTGTCTCCTAGACCCAGGCTGGGTTTTATTGAGGTACTAAGAGCAAGCACATGTCAGGGGATCCAGGGGAGGGAGGGCAGAGGTGTAGGCTGTGAAGCGATTGATGACAGACCCTGGCCCTGCCTCCCCGTCAGCCATGGGTGAGTAAGCACAATAACGGTGCTCCCTCCCCGAAGCATGCTGAGCCTGCAGCTCCTTCCCTGGGCTGTATTTTGTTCCCAGGTCAGGCACTGGAAGCACCAGGTTTTATCCCTCATTATGGAGGAGGCATGCAGGAGAACAAAAGATGCAGTTCAGGACAGGAGTGGCCTTCCTCAGCTGGAGATCTGGGCGATTCAGGGAGCAGCACTGGAAAAGGAGGCTGTGGGCCTGGCCTGTGGAGGCTGGAGTCAGCCATGCACCGAGGACAAATGCTCTAGGGATCCAGAAGTGCAGACAGCCCTCGAATGAACTAGTTTTCAAAGCTTGGGGTTGGGATGAGGAACAGTAAGAGGAACTGCTCCCAGCAGTGGGGCAGGGTATTTTCCCGGACTTGGCCCGCTGTGTGAGTGCCCTATGGTTGGCATGGTCTAGCCACATTGTCTGCAAACTGAGAAAGCTCTCATATAAAGTGTGGCAGAGGCACAAGCCAATAGCTCAGTAGACGGCCAGGCAGGGTGGCTATTGGCATGGGGCCCTCAGTTCGTGGGGCATGGACAGCAGAGTCAGCCTATAGGAAACCCAGGCACTGTATGAAGACATGTAAACACATGTGAGCCAGTGTCCATTCCCCCTGGCCCATGGGGTCACCTTGGCCTCCTAAAGCGGCCCCTCAATCATGGTGCAGACAGTGCCAGCCCGGCATAATTCAGCTGGAGATTAGGTTCCAGGTAGATGAGTCACTTGCCTGAGACATACTGGGTGACAACCACCTGGCACAAGCTTCTGGCCTGATGGGCTGCCAGCTGGACTGTATACCTCCCATGCTGCTGCGGGCCCCGCTTACACACACTAGAGGTGGATCCTTGCTCATGGGCTATAGTCCACTCAGGCTCAGAATTAGACGAACAAGGGTCCTTATGGTAGGTGACCTAAAATGTGGGTGCCTGGCTCCTCTTCAGCTCAGCCACACCAGCAAGAGGCCTGTGTCCACCGCCATAGCCTCTGCAGCTTGTACTCACAGTAAAGCCATTCTTTGGCTTTCTGCATTCAGTGTGGGCTCAGCCTTGGGCCTGGTCTACCCCTGCCCAGCTGGAGCCTGCTCTGCTCTGATTGGGAGGCCGTGCCCCTGGGCTGCCCCTGTGCCCCACCCCCGCTACAGCATGGCCACTACCATCTTCAGTGAGGTGGTGGGTTTTCAGAGATGAGTTCCGCTTCAAGCGCCATGACTGATGCTATAGGTACAGAATGGAACTATAAAAATTGGTACCTCCATAGTCGGGCAGTGATAGCTCACAGCTTTGATTCCAGCACTCCGGAGGCAGAGGCAGGTGGATCTCTGTGAGTTCAAGGCCAGTCTGGCCTACAGATGGAGTTCTAGGACAGCCAAGGCTACATAGAAAGGCCCTGTCTTGAAAAACAAACAGACCAAAAAAAAAAAAAAAAAAAAATTGGTACCTTTTAGCCAGACTTGGTGGCCCATACCTATAATCCCAGCAATATGAGGATGAGGAACAGGATTCTGATCCTCAGGCTCTGTATATAGAGCCCAGTGGGCACGACAGCTGCCTTGTGATCCCAGTGCACAGTAGGCAGGATTGCTAGCCAGACTAGCCTGAAACTAGCAGACTTAGTGCATAAGATGGAGAGCCATCAAGGCACTGAACATCAGCCTCCACACGTGTCCTGCCGCGTGCATCTACACACACGTGGACATGCATACACACATATTCCACAAAACATTGAAAGCAGGGTGTGGGGCTTGGTGTATGGTGCTGCAGGCGCAGGGGTTGAAGCACGTGCTCTGTAGAGGACCAGGTTTTGCCCTCAGCACTCCCATGGCAGTCTACAGGCTCACTGTAACTTATTGTCACTCCAGTCCTGGGGGATCTGATACCCACGTCTGGTCTCCATTGACACCAAGCACACACGCAGTACATATACATACATGCAAACAAGTCTTTTCGAAAAGCAGTCAGCCATGGTGGCGCACACCTTTAATCCCAGCACTTGGGAGCCAGGGGCAGGCAGATCTCTGTGAGTTCGAGTCCAGCCTGGTCTACAGAGTGAGTTCCAGGACAGCCAGGGGCATATAGGGGGACCCCGTCTCAAAACCAAACCAAGAAAAGACACTGTTTGTGCACAGGCCTCTAAGCCCCCTGCCGTTGACCTGCTTTCCTGCAGGGTTGGCAGCAGTGGCAGCCATCAATGCAGCCATCCAGAAGGGCGTCGCCGAGAAGACGGTTTTGGAGCTAATGAATCCCGAAGCCCAGCTGCCCCAGGTGTATCCGTTTGCCGCTGATCTGTATCAGAAGGAGCTGGCCACTCTGCAGCAACAGAGCCCCGAAGTAAGCTAACTGAGCCTGTTCTGTTTGGGAGCAGAATGGGTGGAAGTGAATTTAATACCCTTGTCTCCATGTGTTTGAGTAGAAGCTTTTTCCAGAAACTTGGTTTCCATGTGGAACTTCTCATTCCCTTCATGTTGGGGAGTGTCCTTCCTCACAGTTTCTCCCTTCCCCCCTCCTGCACAGCATAGCCTCATCCACCCTGAACTCACCGTTGCTGTGGAGATGCTGTCCTCTGTGGCCCTCATCAACAGGGCGCTGGAGTCCAGAGACATGAACACAGTGTGGAAGCAGCTGAGCAGCTCAGTCACGGGCCTTACCAACATCGAGGAAGAGAACTGCCAAAGGTGGGCGCCCACAGCATGTGCCTTGGGTCCATTGCATGGCGGTTATCTCCGTTTTCTTGTGTCTACACATCCATTTTCATTCCGGGCTCTATGTCTTCATAATGTACTGTCAGTATGCCACAGACACCATTCTGCTTTGTTGGTGCTGGGTGTGGAAGCTGGGCCTCACACTTAATAAAGTAAGGCCTCTATGACTGTCCTCAGCCTCCAGCTTGGCCCTCTTGTCTGTCTTTGGATGAGTCCCTTGCTTCTAAAGTTCTAAAGTCTCCCAGAACTCGGAGACTCAGTGATTTCCTTGTGTGTTTACGTTTTAGGGCTACTTCTCTGCAGTCCCAGAAACTTACATGAAACACTTCCTGTAACCTATAGACCTTTGCTCCTTGAATAATCATTCTGATGGTTTCTTTTTTTCCCCATGCTTTTTATTTGGGGCTGGGACAGGTATCTGGATGAGTTGATGAAGCTGAAAGCTCAGGCACATGCGGAGAATAATGAATTTATCACATGGAACGACATCCAAGGCTGTGTGGACCATGTGAACCTGGTGGTGCACGAGGAACATGAGCGTGAGTAACCACCGTACCCCTCGGAGAGCGTTACTGTTAAGGTGCTGTAGCGAGCTGCCTGCCCCACAAGCCTGGAGTTGTGAGTTCAGATCCCCAGCACCCGTGTAAAAACTCGGTGTGGCTGTGTACATCTGTGACCTCAGTACTGGGGAGGAGAGGGTCAGAGCAGAGACAGGCTCCTGGGAGCTCCTCAACCAACCAGCCTAGTGACGAGGGAAAAGACCTGAGGTCAGCCTCTGACCTCTGAATGCATGTCCACACATCTGTACCGTCCACCTGCCACCGGCAGACACAGACACACAATGCACACACAAACACGTACATACTCCACAAGAGCTGGTTCTAAATGCCACTCCTCCAAGGGCTTTTGAATGAAATATTGAAATACATGTTCGTCTATTTCGCATACACATATGTATAATTATATAAAACTCAAAAAGCTATGATTGGGTATGCCAGACAATTATTACTGGCTTTGTGTCTAGTAAATACATTTTTGTCTTGATAGTGATGGTGAATGCCTTTAATCCCAGCACTCAGGAGGCAGAGTCAGGCGGATCTCTGAGTTCAAGGCCAGGCTGGTCTACAGAGTGAGTTCCAGGACAGCCAGGGCCACACAGAACAAAAAAAAATAAACAAATGATTTTGCAGAAAGGTGAATTGAACAAGCTCTGTTATAGCTATAAGAGATAGTTATAAAAACTATATAGCATATAACAGGTAGTTCTAACAAAAACTGCCTGAATTGTGTCATCAAGTGTAGTTTGAGGACATAGTCCTCCACAAGATGCTTTCTGGGCAGGCATCAGACATGCAAGTTGAAGCGAGGCCTCTCTTCTGAACAATTAGCTACAAAGTTGAGGGTTCCTTCTGCTATCTCAGGATTAATGGTTTGCTAGAACGGGCCATAGAGCTCGGAGTCACGCTGGACTCGGTGTTACAGTTTGATTGTAAAGGGTGTAATCAGGCTACAGAGGGCCAGGGACTGTGCCTGGGAAGGTTCTGAATGCAAAGCTGCTGTGACCTTCGAGTGTCGTCCTCCGTCTGCTCACGTCACTGACCAGGGTTGCCCACCTGAGCATTGAACATTCAGAACTGATCGGATGGTCTGACTTCAAGCATGGTCAGCCCCGCCTGACACTGTCCTTAGGTCCACCATAGGATGTCTCTGTGGGCACACCTTCAGCTGTGGTGGGAGGTACTGCCATAAATGACGGGTGCTCTGCTCTGGAGACTACTGCAGGCTTCCTCCCAGAGACCAGCCAACTGCCGAAGCACACGGCAGAGTCATCCCCAAAGCAGCCGAGCTGCCTGAGTGGGTGTTGCCAGTTTTAATTTGTATTTCCTGTGAGAAACACTCAACTGATTTGTAGGACTAGACTGGCCGGGAATGGGAAATCCTGGGCCAGATCTTCAGCCTGACTCTCATTTGTTGTGTAATCCTAGGGAGGAGGAGGTCCCCAAGCCTCCTGTTTCATTCAGTCAAAATGATGAATGATTTGGGTTGATTTGGGTTGCCCATGAATGTTCCCGAAAGCTGGGAAGCCAGTTTAATGGACGCTCAGCATGTCCTCGGCCTGTGGTCGCCTGGCTTTTACAATCTCAGGACTCAGGAGGCCCGGGCAGGGATTAGGTGCCCTGCCTGAGCTTTGCAGTGAGGCCGAAACAAAAAGCAAACTGTTAAGTTGGTACATTAAAAATGAAACAAAAGAACCTGAGTTTCTTGTAGGGATGGATAGGATGAGAGAGTTTAGATGAAATAAAAACTAAATTATTTTTGAAATGCAGTGCTATTTAATTGTAGTTTGAATCGGGATTACTCTCAGGTGAATTTAACTCTTATGTCATCTTACTGAGTGGCTGAGACTCTAGGATTGTTTTGTTTTGTTTTTTCCCTAAATTTCTTAACTTAAAAAAAAATCACCTTTTTTCTCTGTGTACTTAGGAATTTTGGCCATTGGTTTAATTAACGAAGCCCTGGATGAAGGGGACGCTGGGAAGACTTTGCAGGCACTGCAGATTCCTGCAGCTAAGCTTGAGGGCGTCCTTGCAGAAGTAGCCCAGCACTACCAAGACACGCTCATCAGAGCAAAGAGAGAAAAGGCGCAGGTGAGCAGCCTTGTTCTGACCTGCAGCAGCCAGCCTCTGGGAACAGCGGTGGGTGGGGCCATGCCACCCTTGTTTCAGCAAATGCTCCACCTCCTGGGAACTCATGGCATTTTACACCTTCCTCTTTTCAGCAAAATTTCTTTTTAAATTAAACTCAGTGTTCTTGATTAGCTTCCAAAGTGGCAGGTGTCTTCATGGCATTTTTATGCTTAGTTTTGATTGGCTCTCGCGCCCACCTCCAACCCCTTATGCTTGCTGATACTGTTTGAGTAATTGGAATAAAAGGCCCTGAAAACAACGAGTCACAAAAGAAGTGTTTGGTTGTATAAACTTTGAGAAGTGAATGTACCTGTGTGATTGACACTCAGATTATACAGCAAGAGTCGTCAGCACCCCAAACTCTCACTCATGTCTCCCGTCTGCACCCACCCACTCCCCATTTGGTGGTCCCCACCGTCTCAGTTTCAGACACCACGGCTGACCCTGCATTTAAGTGCATCGGTATGTTGTGTGCACTCACTTCTGTGCTAGGCCTCCTCTGTCCAACGTGCTCGTGACAGCCGTCCACCTCACCATCGTTGTGTCCCATCCTGTTGTGTGATTGTTTTCTGTTTCTGGGAGCTCAGGATTCCTACTTCCTGACTTACTGGATGGTCCTCTGAGAATCCTGATATCTCTTTTGGTGAATAGACGCATGTAGGAGAGGCAGCTCAGTGGTGGAGTGCTTGCCTAGCATGCATGAAGCCGTGTGTCTGCTCCCCAACGTCTTAAACAAGCGAAACCAAAACACTTCAGTGGAGAATACCTTAACCTTTGCTTTACAATACTTTTACTAAAATATAATCCACATTCCATATAACTCAACAGTTTAGAATGTGTGTCAGTGGTTTCTAATGCAATCATAGAATTATGAACCTTTCACAGCACTTTTAGGCTATTTTCATCATCCACAGAAGAAATCCTGTATCTGTTAGCGGTCCCTCATCGCTCGGTCTCTCCCAGCCCTGTGCCACCATCCATCTCCTGTTCTTCGGATTTTGAGTTCAGAACACTTCCTATAAATAGAATCGTATGATATATTGACTCTTGTGACTGGCTTCATTTATCCTTGTTTATCCAAGTTGTAGCCAGTGAGTGGAGTTGAAGCTTTTCATTTTGTTGTGGAATAACTTTGCAAAGTTCATCAAGAATAGGAGAAAGGGAGAGCTACAGGGAGCCTTGTGGAATCTCCCAGGGCCAAGTGGGCACACTGCACTTTGGGTAGAATTGTCTTTTTTAGGCATTCTTTAGCTTCCAAGTCCTACAACCCTTCTAGGGGATAGTTTTTAAAAATAGTTACCATCAAATTCTAAATTTAACAAGCATGAGATGGTAACTTAAATTTAGTCTGTAGCTGGGCGTGGTGGCCCATGCTTGAATCCCAGTGCTGGATGAGGTTGAAGCAGAACAGGAATTCGTGGTTATCCACAGCTACATCGTGAGTTTGAGGCCAGCCTGGGATATAAAGTGAATCCAGGACAGCCAAAACTACACAGAAAAACCCTACCTCGAAAAACCAAAATAATAATAATAATAACAATCAAAAACCCACACAAAACATTTAATATGTAGTTCTGTTAGTGGTGTCTTTGTGTATGTGGTGATCATGGGAATTAGAGAAGTTTCTAATGGGCTAGGAAATCCTTTAAACACAGAACTTGCCAGAGAAACTGTCTCCTGGACCCTTATTTTGTCTTGGTGTATCCTTTGATTGTTGCTGGCAATAGTCCTCCCTTTCAGGGAACCCGGCAGAGTTCACCTCTCACGCTTTGCCTTCATTCTCTTGTCAATTTTCTGATTAGAGCATTGGAATGGACCTTTCTTCAAGCTGACTTTTTTTTTTTTTTTACCTTTGTACACTCTCGAATCTGCAATTAAGTCCACGGTTTATATCTCAGTCACTGTACTTTTCCGTTCTGGTACCTGGGTTTTGGTGTGCTTAAGAATGCGGCTTCTCTTTAATGTTCTCATGCTTTAGTTCTAGATGGGACCCTCAGTGGCTCTTTAGCTTGTATGAAACAGCTGAGCTGAGCCTTTGTCTACAAGTTCAGCTTGAGGATTTTCAGGGGTGGCTTCTGCTATCTTGTGGGTTTTGTGTCTGTGCTGTCCGGTCTCTGCAGGCCTTACATTTTGTTGTTGCTGTTTTGTTTGACAACCAAACATTCTCATGATAAAGTGGTTAACTCCAGAAATCAGATTCTGCTCTCTCATACATCACTTGTTTGAGGGTTTTTGATTTTGCTGAGGTGGGATCTTGCTTCAGTTTCCTGAGTTTGCAGGTGCATGCAGCTGCTCAGTGACATCCTGAATTCTGTGAAGTCTTTGTCATGTACATGCATGAAATCTGCCTAATCAGCTAGTGATTTGCTCACAGTCAGACCGCTTTCCTTGAATCCCTGGAAGCAGTGCAGCCTCCCCACCCTGCTGAGGGCCCTTTGTGCCCATTGTGCATCCCGCCCCATGGGCACTTTACAGCTGTACAGCTTTCACTCCCTACTTGGTCACACCCTCAGGGCGTCCTGAGGTGAGTGAGTGAGGGTTTACAGCTTTAAAAGAGAACACCATGTTTGCTTTACAATGCTTTTATTGGACTATAATTTGCATACCACGAAACTCATCTTTTAAAAAACGTGTGTCAGTGTTTCCACTGTATTCACAGACCTGTGGGACTCTCACAGTCACTGTTAGAAGAGCCCCATCATGCCCACATGTCTTACGTGTGGCCTTCTTGAGTCTCACCCCACAAATATGTCACATTTTCACAGCTTTCTTTAAATATGGGTCCTCCAGATTGGCTTTCTGTTTTTCAGTTAGCGTTGTTGTTGTCCAGACTGTTATCTATCACCCCGCCATCAGTGATTCGAAACAGCTGGATAAGCCCCTGGTCATGCCAAAGCCACGAGTGACCTCCCGGGGAACATCAAATGGGCTGTGAATAAGTAGTGCAAAGCTCACTCTAGTGAGCCACCAAGCGCACACTCTCAGTGAGACATGCCTTGGTGCCAGCTCTGATGGTTGCAGGCCTTCAGTTCTTCTCCTCAGTTTAGGAAAGGTGACTCTCGCCACTTTTAGCCAGCATTTTGTGACATTTGTGAGGAGTGTTTACTCAGAGGTCCCTAGTCTGCCATTTTCATTGGTGCTGTTTCTTTCTTTCTTTACTTGAAACTGGTGCCTTTGGAGCACTTACTAAAAATGAATTACCAGTCTCCAGGTAGTAGAGTCTGAATGCTGAGATGCGGCTCATGGGAATCATCTTAGTTTTATTTACACGAGTGACTTTTTAAACGGTCTTCCCATCTGCGCACGTGTGTTTGCATGTAAGCCACTAGTGGCCAGTGCTAGCATGTCCTGATCTTTCTCTTGCCTTTTATACCTTGGCTCCATTGCTCAATTCTCAGGGGATTATGTTCTCTTTGTTTTAGCCTGCACAGGGCAGGAAGTTGGGACTGTGAGTCGTCAGAATTCTTGCAGTCTCTCTCCCTACAGGGAAGGCTGTGTTCAGCCTCCCAGCTCTGCTTGAGAGCCGATTCTGCTTGGGATTGTGTAAGGTCAGCCGTGAACCAGCGATGGCTGGCTTCAACCCATGAAACTGTTCCTGCCTTGACAGGGTTTGCAGTCTTCTCTTGCAGACTTGGACCATCTGGCCTGTCACTATTGACCTCTCAGCTTTTGTACTCACACGCTGTGGGTAGAGCTCATTGTGGCTTCACATCACACACACACACACACACACACACACACACCCAGTTGATGGTTAGCATTTCCATTACTTACCTGAGGACTCAGGGGATTGTGTGTGGCATTCTCCATCTTCAGTGTATGTAACATGAACACAGAAAGAGGGAATATTTGAGGTGAGATGGGCCAGCAAGAAGGGATGACGAAAATAAAATAACATGCATTAAGGTGCCATATTGAAACCCTTTCTATGTTAGCTCAAAAAATGAAATTGTAGCAAGAAAGAGACAAGCCACTTCTATTCCATCACCTCTGTCACCAATAGGCAAGTGAGACTGCATGGGATTTCTTGGCTATCTCGTCATTATTTATTATAATGCCTCTGTCACCAATAGGCAAGTGAGACTGCATGGGCTTTCTTGGCTATCTCGTCATTATTTAATATAATGCCTCTGAATGAAAGGCTTAAGCAGGGCATGGTGTGGTACACACCTTTAATCCCCAGCACGTGGGCGGGAGAAGTAGATGGATCTCTGTGAGTTTGAGGACAGCCTCGTCTACATAGTGAGTTCTATGACATCCAGGGCTATGTAGAGAGACCCTTTCTCAAAAGAAAAGGGCGGGGGGGGGGGGGAACCAATAACAACAAACTAAAACAACAGTAACAACTTCAAAAGCAACCCTAAAAACAGAAAGGTTTAGCCTATGATCTGATGACACCTATAGTAACGGTAACTCCAGGTTTTAAATATGAGGATTAGAAGGATCTGGCTAAAATAAGACAGGATGGTCTTGAAAGCATCAGTCATCATGGAGAATTTGAGCTGCGTCTGTGTGTCAAGGACAAAGATGCTTTCTTTTTTTAGTGTATTAATATACTTGCTCTGGCCTCTGTCATAATTGTACAAGTCCCTGGATCTCTTCCCGGTGTACCTGTTCCTGCTCCCTCTACTGAACTGTTTGGTTTGTCTTCATTCATCCTTTGCTTGCATCAAGGCCACTTCCTGTTTAGCTTAGGGCAGGTTTTTTTGATGCCTGGCTTTTTCCATTCAGTTAATCCACAGCTCACATGTGGAGCTGCTGCTTCCATAGCTGAGTCCCAGATGGCCCTCATCACATATACCCTGACATCATGGCTTGATTATTGCCTTGCTTTTTGTCATCCATAGGAAACCCAGGATGAGTCAGCTGTGCTATGGTTGGATGAAATTCAAGGTGGAATCTGGCAGTCCAACAAAGACACTCAAGAAGCACAGCGGTGTATGTAGCCATGCATCGGTTGCCTGTTTGTGTTTGGGTGGCGGGTGAGAGTGACAAGGTGCCTCTGGTCTGGTGGGTAGGAGGATGGTGGGTATGGTTGGATGAAGTCATATGTGAATGTAGGCACCTTCTAAACTGCCACCTTAATCATTCCCCTCTGAGACAGTTGCCTTGGGAATCTTCGCCATCAATGAAGCTGTGGACAGTGGCGATGTTGGCAGAACCCTGAGTGCCCTCCGTTCTCCGGATGTTGGCTTATATGGCGTCATCCCCGAATGTGGTGAAACATACCAGAGTGACCTTGCTGAAGCCAAGAAGAAAAGACTAGCGGCAGGTAGGCTATGGGGAAGTGTTTACATCAAGAGCTAAGCACTTGAGCATATGAAGACACAGAAGTAGAAGAAAGGGAAAATGTAGGGAAAGATACTTTAGTGTGGACGGACAGTATTCAGGTTCACTTTGCAGACAACTGTGTTAACTGGACTAATTTTATGAGTGTGTACAAAGGATGGAGATACTTGGCTGTTTGCCATTCCTAGGATGCCAGTAGCTCGGACTATCTGAGCCTGTGGACAGCTGAAAGAAGTTCATAGCAGAAAGAGTTTTGTGGCTTTCTCGTTTCTGAGCTGCAGTGCTGAGTGGTCCATCTTTTCAGAACCTGCAGTTCTGACTTCAGGTCTTAGAGGCTTTGAAAGAAAAGATTAGTGTGGCCGGTTTTGTGATGGGACCTCCTCGGCATTCCCTTTGTATCATACAACGCACATGCCATAAGTTAGATACTACTTAGCCAAGGTTTAGTGGGCACGTGAGATGCCCTTCTCCTGGCAGATCCAAGGAGCAAGTTTTTGGGACATATATACGTTCTGAGAGCAGACTAGAGGTGTTGGCTGTATCTGTTTGGGAGTGCGACTCCGTGACCCTCTGTTTCCTGCCAGGAGACAACGGCAGCAAGTGGGTGAAGCACTGGGTGAAAGGCGGGTACTACTACTACCACGATCTGGAGACGCAAGCGGGAGGATGGGACGAGCCCCCGGGTTTCGCGCAGAATTCTGTGCAGCTTTCTCGGGAGGAGATCCAGGTAGGTCACCTCTCTCCACCTAAGAAGGCTCTGAGAGAAGGGGCTTCAGGGCCCGCATTGGTCCAGAAGAGCGACACTTGGAGTCAGAGTCCCGGGCTCAGAGGTAGGCTGTGTGAGGAACTATTTTGGAGGAACCATGTTTCATGGTGTGGGAGGTAAGGAAGTCTAAATTTGACAACACCTGAATTGTAGAATCCAGTGAGCTTCAGTGCGTGGTTATTAAAGAAAACTCAGGTTGGAGACATTAGGCCCAGAACAGAGCCTGTGAGTACAGGCAGGGTCCGAGGCTCTAGCACAGTGCTGTCATGGAAACGTTAGGGCAAAGTTTAATTCTGGCCCGGGGGAAGGCAGCCTGAGTGACACTTTCAACAGCTGAGTAAAGAGGAAAGAATGTTCGGGATGGAAAGCCTAGAGTGAGGAAAGTCACTGAGGGTGGAAAAACCAGGACAGGGGAGGAAAGATACACATGCTGCTCACTGGCAGGTGCAGTTGAAGAGGCCACAGTGACTCAGGTGGGGACCAGTCAGCACTGAGGACTGGAGGCTGCAGCTAGTGATTTCCCACCTCGGAGCATCGCCCCACCCTCCGTAGGCACAGCCAGGCTTAGGCAGCACTTTGCATGTGGGTCTAAGAACTGTCACGAGGGAGTGATGGTCCCTTATTTGTGGCACACGACCTAATCCCTTACTCCTACGAAGTCGGCGACTGACGGGGATGGCACCCCCATACCCCACTGTGCATCTTGCTGGATATCCACTTGATCCTTCACTGTTTGCCCTCAGGAGAGACACCTCTCCTTTCCAAAGCTCCCTGGCATGCCATTGCCTCATGTCTGTTACCATCCTTTCTGGTTCCTGCAAGTCTTGACTCCTCATATTTTCATACTTGTCTGAATTTAAAGTGCTGGGTGTGGGTGAAAGGCAGAGCCTGGGAGTCCTCGTTTCTCACTAGTTCCTAGCAGGGGTACTGCTGCTTGAAGGACTGTGCTTACAGGCATCGGCCTGCATGCATCTCTTCCTTACCCCAAACAAGTTTGAAAAGCAGCCAACCATGGTGGCGATGGCGCACCTTCAATCCCAGCTCTCTGGAGGCAGAAGCAGGTGGAAGTCTGTGGGTTTGAGGCCAGCTGGCCTGCAAAGTGAGTTCTAGAACAGCCAGGGAGACAGAGAGACCATGTCTTTAAAAAAAAGGCAAAGTCCATAGGATTTCTCTGATTTGACCTAACTTAAATTCACACTCTGTCTTAAGAGTTAGTCTGCCCCAGTTCGCTCTGTTGCCATACTCTCAGCTCCCAACAAAGTAGCTTGTCATGTGGCATCTTTCATGAAAATTCGTTCTTTAGGATCCGGGACAGCCTTTGTTTGAGTTGCCAGATGCCTTAGGCAGTCTCTGCAGAACCTCCCTGCAGTTTTCTCCAGATCTCCTGCTTCTGGTGCCCTTCCAGCATTTCTCTTGCTGCCTTGTCTCTGCTTCTGCCTGGCTTGGCCACTGGCCCTCCATTACTTCCTCTCCTTACAGGGATGGTAGTGATTAGAGAGGAGACTGTCAGGCCGTAAGTGCTAACACGATCGTGATCTCATTCAAGCCTGTGGCTCCAGCTCTCACCTGTGTGCTGTGGCTGGGCTATGCGTCCGTATCTTAGCTCTTTGGTACCATCCTCCTTCCATATAGAAACCCGATACCTCAGACACAGCCATCCTAAATAGACAGAAGAACAGAAACTGAAACAAGGGATTAAGGGGTTTTGTCCCTCTCCCAGAAGGTAATGATGGCCGTCTACCATTCAGGGAAGGTGTGGTGGCCCCATGACCTCAGAGTTCTCGGAGCCTTCGGTTTTTGTGCTCTCTTGCTCTTAGAACCTCCCTAGGGTGAGCAGCAGGGCATGTGCTCAGCTCTCTCTGTGAGCTTTTCCAAAGCATGCGGCACACTGTGATTTTGGTGTGCATGCTAGAGGCCAGAAAAAACGTTACTAATACTAAGGAAAGAGAGAGGGCATATTGGTAGGTAGTCAGATAAATGGATGTTCTTAAACGTTCTCACAGCTGGAGCCTCATTCAAGCCCAGGAGCCTCTTACTGGGATCACAACAGTAGCATTCTAATTCATCTCATTCATGCTTACTTCAAACTTCCTTTCCAGTGCGCTCACACAGGTGTGCGGGCATGCAAGTGTGTGCCTTTGGGCGTGTCCTCCGGTGCACCTGTAAGCCCAGTACTTGGGAGTTTGAAGCAAGATGATAAGAGTTAAAGGCAAGCTCAGGCTACATACTAAGACCCGGCCTCAAAAACAAAATAAAAATAACTGGATGTGGGGGTGGAGGGTGGCCCACAGAACACAACTCTTCCTCTTCAGCTGTTGTCCCAACAGCGCTGTTCTTCCAAAAAGAAATCTGATTATTCTCTTCCTCCATTTGAAAGTTTTCCTGTTGCCTGTCACCTGTAGTAACAGTCCCAAATGCTCTAGGCTGCTGAGCAAAACCCCACTCAAGACTGGGTAGAGATCCGAGCGGGGTGAAGCCAGCTTGTGTGCGCTGGGTGGTGTTTGGTGCCTGTTGTCTTGTCCCTGAGTGTGACCGAGTGCTTTCTCAGGGCTCCATCTCTGGCGTGACTGCTGCGTACAACCGAGAGCAGCTCTGGCTGGCCAACGAAGGCTTGATCACCAAGCTGCAAGCCTGCTGCCGCGGCTACCTCGTCCGGCAGGAATTCCGGTCCCGCATGAACTTCCTAAAGAAGCAGATTCCTGCCATCACCTGCATTCAGGTACTTCACACAGCGGGCAGGCCCCTCGAGCAGGAGGAGTGAACTGTCACACTATAAAACCGAAGGTGTGAGCGTGTATCTTGTGCCCTCTGTTTCTCACCTTTGGATGGTCACCTCCTGTTTGTTACACTATAATCGTGTGCTTTGGTGGCAAGAGGCATCAGGGAGCACCATTTCATGTTTGCTTTCACTGTGTCTGCAGACAGTGCTTGCACTCCACAGAAATAATAGTGATGGTATTATCGTCACAGTGGAGAAAACAAGAGTGCTTCAGTGGCAGTAACAGGAAAAATGGGATTAGGAATTTTGGCTCCTTTGATGCCAGACATCGTGGGTCTCTTTAAGTTTCCTTATCTGTGAAATGGGTATATGAATGTGTTTCTCTCTCATCTGATAACCGTAAGGATAACAAATAAGTGAACAGGTGTGACTGCATTTTAAGATGGTGACAGGTGCAGGCTGGAGACGTAGCTCGGTGCTAGAGGACATGCAGAGTGTGCACAAAGCCATAGATGGGGTCCGCCAGTACCAAAGCCCCAAACAGAACCATGTGCAGTGTTCTCCTGGTGTCGGGGAAGTAGAACATGGCTGTTGTGGTCCCCGGGTGGAGGTATGGTCTACCTGGTAGAGAGGCAGACCTACAGCATCTTCCCACAGCATCACCAGGAAACTGTGCCTAGAGAATGGCAGTCTGAGGGTTTTTTAAAACTTGCACTGATTCTTTGACAATAATGCTGCGCGTGCTCTCTGGTGCTTTTAGTCTCAGTGGAGGGGATACAAGCAGAAGAAGGCATATCAAGACCGGCTGGCTTACCTGCACTCCCATAAAGATGAAGTTGTGAAGGTATGGTGGCCCGGCAGGCTTCGTCCACGTGGGCTGGAGGATTAACATGTTGAGAAAGGCGGCCTCTAACTGCCCGGATCCGTTTCACAGATCCAGTCCCTTGCCAGGATGCACCAAGCTAGAAAGCGCTATAGAGATCGCCTGCAGTATTTCCGAGACCACGTAAGTGTCCTCAGGTCCAGCAGGCTAGTCCGGTACATTCCTCTGTGTACATGGTGCACAAATGAGTAAAGGAATCTCTTCTTTGTCCCTCAGATAAATGACATTATCAAAATCCAGGCTTTCATTCGGGCAAACAAAGCTCGTGATGACTACAAGACCCTCAGTGAGTAACCGTGGCTCAGTGAAGAGTTGAGGCAGTGCTTGGGAGCCCTCAGGTCCTGGGCACACTCCACGGATCTCTTTGGTTTTCTGAAGGCAAGGCTTGGGGGAAGGGTGCCGCTTGGGATGAAGCCCCTCTGCTAACACGTGGCTCGATGTCTTGCTGCTTGCCCGTGCAGCCCCGTGGTAACACAGCAATAACACTACTGAGGAACTGTACTTGTGGTTGCCTTAACGCATCTCAGACCCGAGTATTAATGTCTCATTGTCACTAAAGCTTTACACCAGGACTGATCCTCCTTCCTCAAGTGTTTTCTGAGAACTTGGATCTTTGTCTGATTCATATTTTCTTTGTCAGTCAATGCTGAGGATCCGCCTATGATTGTGGTCCGAAAGTTTGTCCACCTCCTGGACCAAAGCGATCAGGACTTCCAGGAGGAACTTGATCTTATGAAGATGCGGGAGGAGGTCATCACTCTCATCCGTTCCAACCAGCAGCTGGAGAATGACCTCAATCTCATGGATATCAAAATCGGACTGCTGGTGAAGAACAAGATCACGTTGCAGGTGTGGCCTGGTGCCTGCGGCCAGCACGGGCGCGTGTGCTGCTCGAGGGCCTGCCTCCTTCCTCCTAGCAGAGAGCGTGGAGGCTGACTTTCTCCCGAGCTCGTCCTCTTCTGACTCCACCCACTATCATTTGGTGCTCTTGGTTTGTGCTTGCTTACACTATCTCTATGTTTTGGTTCAGTGAATCACTTCATTTGTCCCTCTGGTGTCCATGTCAGGTTTTTTTCTATATTATTATTATAAGCAACATCCCAATCAATGTCCAACTATACTGAAGGCCTGTGTGTTTTAGGACAAGGTCTCTGTGAAACTGCTAAGCTCCGGCACCATCCTGCCATCTTCCGCATAGCTAGGACCGCAGACTCACACCACTGTCCTAGCTGACTTTGTTCCAGAATTGTATTTTGGAACATTTTGTCCTTTAGGGTTTTAAACTTTAGGATTTTAGAGTTTAGGCTGTTTTTTTATTATTTAATTTGTTTGGGTATATGTGAAGGTCAGAGAACAAGTCGCAACTTGTTTCCTCTTAACATGTCGGGACCTGGGGCTCAAACTCCCGTTGCCAGGCTTGGCAGCAGGTGCCATCACCCACCGAGCTGTCTCATTAACCCCCCAATTTAGGAATTATTTTATATGTGTGTGTGGATATATATGTGTGTGTATATGTTTTGCCTGCCTATATATCTACGTGCTTATATATCTGCATGCCTAGTGTCCAAGAAGGTGTCAGATCACCTGGAAGTGCAATCACAGAAGGTTGTGAGCTGCCGTATAGGTGTTAGGAATAGAATCTGGGGCCTCTGGTAAAGAGCAGCTAGGGCGCTTAACCACTGAGCCATCTCTCAAGCCCTCAACAGCCTTCCGGTTGTTCATTTGTTTGTTCGTTTTAGATAGTATGGAAAATTGAACCAAGGCTTCAGCAAGGTAGGCTGAGCTACATATCCAAATTGCCTCCTACCTAGCTTTTTGTAAATTGTATTTTGTGACAATGTCTTGATAAGTTGGACAACCTTGTAATTTTTTGCCTCGACCTCTTGAGTTACTAGGATTATAGGCAAATGCCACAATAAACAGCTAAAGAGCTTAATTGTTTACATGTTTGTCTGTTTATTGTAATACTAGAACGAAACCCAGAGTATTAAGCATGCTGGGCAGGCACTCTGCTCCTGAGCTGTAGCTCTACTCCTTCAGACATGCTCTCTTTGTTTTTGTTTTTCAAGACAGGGTTTCTCTGTGTAGCCTTGACTCTGCTGGACTCACCAGGCTGGCCTCGAACTCACAGTGATCCACCTGACTCTGCCTCCCTAAGTGCTGGGATTAAAAGTACGCACCACCACTACTGGTTTAAGACATGTTCTTAAAGGTGAGGATCTGTCTTAGCCAGTGGCATACTTGAAGCCCTGGGTTTTACCTCACAGATTGCATAAACTAAGCATGGTGGTGCATGTCTTTAATTCTTGCACTTGGGAAATAGAGGCTGAAAGATCAGACGTTCAAGGTCATCTTTAGCCAGAGAAGGCCAGCATGGGATACATGAGATCCTATTTTTAAAAAAAGGAGTCATGATTTTAAGATCAATTCCTAGAAATTGGTTTCCTGATTGCATGGACAATTTCCCTTCTGATCCCTCATGGAGAAAATCCCTGGCTTGGATTTGTTTGCATCAAGGTGGGAGTAGTAGATTGAGATATGGTAAATAGGATAAAAAGTGTTGTGTAGCGGGGATTGGCCAGTGTGGAACATGCAGTTATACAGGCGCAGAAGTGCTTTTTCACAACGCCCCATGTTTCTGCTCTGGAAGCCTTTTGATCACTGAGTTTTTTTTTTTGTTTTTTGTTTTTTTTTAATTTCTAGGATGTGGTTTCCCATAGTAAAAAACTTACCAAAAAGAATAAGGAACAGCTGTCTGATATGATGATGATAAACAAGCAGAAGGGAGGTCTCAAGGCTTTGAGCAAGGAGAAGAGGGAGAAGCTGGAGGCCTATCAGCATCTGTTCTATTTGTTGCAAGTAAGTGGCTCCTGGGACCAGCTGTGTAAAGCCTGCTTGATTGACTTACTGTGGGGAAACCTTCCCAGAGATCCCTCGGGAAGTTTCCACTGAGGGATATGTGAAGGGCTGTCTTGTTTTCCTTTGGTATATTGCAATCCTTGTAGTTTTACAAAGCATGAACTTAGGAGGGAAAGTTCAGGAGGCCTCAAACCTAGACAAAGAACTACAGACAGCTAAGGAATGCTAACAGCAGGAGAAACAGTCTTCTTGGAGCACACCAACTGGGTATCCAGTACCAACTAGCAGCCCTGAAAATGTATTTAAATATCAACAATTAAAGAAAAAAAAGGCCATAAGTTGAGAGAGCAAGGGTGGGTATATAGGAGGGATTGTGGGGAGGGATGGGAAGGCGGGAAATGACAGAATTATAATTTCAAAAAAATTATTTTAAAAAAGAGCATGAGTTAAAAAAAAAACAAAAACAAAAAACCAGCCTGTGTATTATGTAGAAGCTTCTGATGTGTGGATTTTATTTCAGACCAACCCTACATATCTGGCCAAGCTGATCTTCCAGATGCCTCAGAACAAGTCTACCAAGTTCATGGACTCTGTCATCTTCACGCTGTACAACTACGCATCCAACCAGCGAGAGGAGTACCTGCTGCTCCGGCTCTTCAAGACCGCACTCCAGGAGGAGATCAAGTATGGACGGGGGTGGGGGTGGGGGCGCTGGGTAGGCGCGTCACCGGGGCTGCTCACAGTTCAGACTCAGACCAACCTCTGCCTTTCCTCCGTTTCACTTTGTGAGAAATACTCTCTTTAGAAGTCTCTACGTGGACTGGAGAGATGGCTCAGAGGTTAAGAGCACTGGCTGCTCTTCCAAAGGTCCTGAGTTCCATTCCCAGCAACCACATGGTGGCTCACAACCATCTATAATGAGTTCCGGTGTCCCTTTCGGCGTGCATAACAATTAAATAAATTTAGAAAAAAGTATCCACTTTAGAAAGAGCTACTATAAAGTGTTGGTAACTGCCTAGCATGGTGGTGCCCTCCTGAGATCCCAACATTCTAGAGGTTAATGCCCAAAACAGGTTTTTACACCCAGGGTCTTGCAACACATTACCGTGTCCAGTGTGGCTGCCTTTCTATTCCTGTCTAGTTTGTCATTTATCGAGGCCATGAAAGACCTTTTAATCCTGCAACTGAATTAGACAGTCTCTGAGTCTCAGCAGTTATTACTGTAGCATAGTTAGGACAGTTAAGAGTGTCTCGAGAGAGAGCCAGGTGGGGATGACAAGGTGGCTCACTGGGAAAAGTGCTTGCTATCAAGTGACCCGGGTCCTATTCTCAGACCCACATGGTAGAGAGAGCTGATTGAGTCTCTGGTCTAGTCACACATTCTAGTTAAATAAACACACAGTATTATTATTACTATTGCTATTATTATTAACATTGGTTTTTGTTTTGTTTTGTTTTTTGAGACAGTTTTCTCTGTGTAGCTTTGCATATCGTGGACTCACTTTGTAGAGCAGGTTGGCCTTGAACTCTCAGAGATCCACTTGCTTCTGCCTCCAAAAGTGCTGAGATTACAGGCGTGCGTCCCTGCGCCCAGGTTACACATAATTTTTAAAAGAAAGAAAGAAAGCCAGGCATGGTATCCTCACCTGTAATGGCAGCATTCGGGAGGCTGAGGCAAGAAAATCATAGACCTGTCTCAGACAAAACACAGAGTCTTTCTGGGAGGCAGAGGCATGAGTCTGAGGCCAGCCTCAGCTACACAGAGAGACCTTATCTCTGGAAAAAATGAGGTTATAATACTGGACCTTTATGTGAAGGTTCCAGTCCTGACTGGTGCTGCTGTGAGCAGTTACCAGAAGGTTCTATGAATGTTGGGAATGCCTCTAGAGGAAGCCTGGACCTGTTCTCACAAGACCTCCTGCAAGCTGATAGATTAAGAGATTAAATTTAATTTGTGTTTCACATCTCATAGGTCAAAGGTGGATCAAATTCAAGAAATCGTGACAGGAAACCCTACGGTTATTAAGATGGTTGTGAGTTTCAACCGTGGTGCCCGAGGCCAGAACGCCCTCCGGCAGATCTTGGCCCCTGTTGTGAAAGAAATTATGGACGACAAGTCTCTCAACATCAAAACTGACCCCGTGGATATTTATAAGTCTTGGGTTAATCAGATGGAGTCACAGACTGGAGAGGCAAGGTATAAAAATCCTCATACCTTTCTTTCATGTATTTACTGTTTCCTGTATCTTTTTTAAAATGCAGTTACTTTCTGCTTACAAAATAGTTGTTCAAATAACATTTCCTGCCAGCACGGTGACTCGCATTTATAATTTCAGTGCTTGGTATCTGCAGGCAGAAAGTCACTCTTAGCTACACAGTGAGTTCCAGGTCAGCGTAGACTACACAGCAGACAGACAGACAGACAGACAGACACACACACACACACACACACGCACGCACGCACGCACTCAACTTTTCCTTTGAGAACTATGCTTTAAGTTGTTACGTTGATAATTCACTTACTTAGCAAATGCTTATTGAGTGCTTGCTCTATACTAGCACTGTTAAATTCACGTAGGATAAACCGTACCAGTGGTCAAGGTGTGGATGAGATAGCTCAGCAGGTAAGGGCCCTTCCTGAGCATTCCGGAGAACTGAATTCCATCTCCAGAGTCCATGTAAAGCAGAGAGCACCAGCTCCACAGAGTTGCCCTCTGACCTCCACGTGTGCTTTGTGCCCCGCACCTCTCCCCTAGAATAATAAAAAGAAACAAATGATAAAACCATAATAGTGAATGAAACAGACTCACCCCCTCACCCCTTCATAGTTTATTGGGGAACAGAGCCAACAAACACATAAATAAAAATTGCATTTGAGGAATGGTTAAAAAACTTTTTTGTAAGGTATTCTCCCGGAGTACAGCGAGCATTAATGTTGACAGGCCCTAAGGGAAACCTGCCGGGGTGGGGCTTCTCTTAGCTGGCCCCACAGGATAAGACTGTAAGAGCAGAGCATGCATGTCTGAACACCCTGCTCTGGGAGGGCCAACCCCCGAGACTGTAGCTGGAGCAGCCGAACGGGAAGGCCATGCATCTTCTCCATGAGCTGGAAAAGATGGGGCATGAATGGGGTACTGAGAGCTGAGCCAAACCAATGCATGCATTAGGGGAGCTGAGTGTGCCAGAGTGTATCCAACCTAAACACATCTAAAGCAAAAGCTTGTCAGTCAGATTTGGACAGTGCTTGGGGGCAGGGAGCTCAGAGGGCTGTGCTGCGTACTTGGTCTCTGGTTTTTGTCTGGGGCGGGTTAGTTGGCAGGAAGCTCATTGGTGCTTAGTGGAATAGCTTTTCACACCATTGCCATTCAGCCCGCAAGCCAGCCATGGTGGCTCAGCCATGGAAAGCCAGCACCGTGGAGGATGAGGCAGGTATTCAGAGCTAGCTACAGAGTGAGACCCCACAAGCAAACCAAACCAAAAAACATGTCACTTGTAGACCAGTCACAAAGTCTTCTGTGTCATTAAGGCACACCATTGATTTTAGCGTTTTGTAAGTCTGTTGCCTGGATTTCAACCTTTTCTGGACATCATGAAAACTTTCCTTGTCTCTTCTTTTTTTCTTCTTGTGCTGGGAATTGAACCACTCAGCTCATCTCTCTGCTCTACCACCTGCCTCTACTCTCTCTTTGTCTGGGTAATTTGGCCTGTCAGCCAGGCCATTCTTAGATAGAAGCCCCATGAGCAAGGCCACTAACTTATTTCGTTCAGTGATCAATGAGCAGGTCATTTACAAATTGGAATTCTACTGGCCAGTTAAGTGTTTTTTCTCATTGGTGTCTGTAAGAAACTTGTGTCTCCTGATTTTCCTGAAATGGAAATTGAATGTTTTTTAGTTGCAGTGCCTGTGAGGTGTGGGAGGCTACCCAGCAGGTAGGCGTCATGGGCCTCCAGCCTTTTCCCTTCTACTTCCCTTTACCCAACAGGACAGACTCAGACCTTGTCGCCACGTAAAGAGAAGTATCATCTCCATAGTCTTAAAAAGCTCCTCTCCTCAAGCCTGGCTGCAGTGGCTCACACCTTTAATCCCAGCACTCAGGAGGCAGAGGCAGCTGGATCTCTGAGTTCAATGCCAGCCTGGTCTACAAAGCTAGTTCTAGGGCAGCCAGGGCTACACAGAAAAACCCTGTTCTGGACAACCCAGAAAAAAAAGTTCCTTTCTCAGTATTTTTTACTTTGACTGCAACTTCTGGTCATTGCGGTTTCAATTTTTTCACTTGTTACTTTTTTTGTTTTATTTGTTAACTTTTGTGCAATGCTGAGGCTCAAACCCAGGCCCTTGTATATAGCAGGCAATGTTCTGCTTTGTCATACTTCCCAGCACCACTGCTTTTTAAAAATAAACCTGTAAGGTTGCAGTGAATGTTACTGTCTAAAAGAGACAACAGACAGCTTACAGATTAAACCCACGGTGTTTTGTTGTCCATTACAAATTCTGTACTGGATATCATTCAGCAGGCGGTGACAGTTGTCTGTTTACCATGGTGACTATAACCAACTCGCCACACTCTGGTAACCGAAGGAGATGGAATTAATCTATCAAAATTCTGGAAGTATAAATCACTGGGCTCAAATCAGGGTGTCAGCAAGGACCATCTGTTCCTTGGCTCCTTCAATCTCTGGTGGCCTTTGGCCCTGCTTGACTGGTGGCCCTGTGACTGAATCTCTGCCTCCCTGGTTGCCCTTCTCTCCCCTGTATATCTCCTTAGCACACCTGGTTTATATTTCCGGATCACTTGGATAGTCTAAGATAACCATTGCTTTTTTTTTTTAACCTTGAAAATACCAGAACCTACATTTCTTCGGTCTTTCAACTCCTTGTCTTCGTTTCCTTCTTGTTAAATGTAGGCCATGTCCCAGCACATCTTCTGTTCTCACACTAGTCAGTCAGTCTTCTTCCCCCTCCCCCACTCTTCTGGATAAGTCCTTGTGTATTCCAGGCTGGCCTTAAATTCACTATATAGCTGAGGACGACTTTGAACTCTCTGTCCTCCCACGTCTACCTCCCAAGCATGCACTCACTAAGAGGGTCTGGTTTATGTGGTGTTGGGCATTGAACCCAGGGCTCGGTGTGTGCTGGACAAACAGTGTGCCGACTGGCCTCCACCCACAGCTCTCACGCCAGCCTCGTCTTCCTAACTCAGTGATTCAGTTCCTGTGTCTGACTGTCTCCTCTAGCGTCCCAGGTCCCAGGTCACTGTGTACTGTAAACATGCCGCCCTTTCAGCTAACACCCCCTGCCCCCCCCAGTGACAGTGCAGGAACAGCCACACAATAGGAAGGGGACTACAGATAAACCTGATACCCAGCAGATCTTCTTCCTTCCCTCCTTCACTTTCCAAGGCCGGACCAGGGACTGCAGACTGGATCTGAGCTCCTGAGGTGTAAGGGTAGCCATCCCGAGTGGGAATAAACTACCTCAGCCTGTCCCGGTTGGATAAAACATGCCCGTGGGTCTTACAGCCTCCACTGTTGTTGCATCTGCGTCTTTGTTCATACTCATCATCTCTGGGTCAAGCTGGACACTGGTTTCCACACCTCTATCTGTATCTGTCTGTTCATCTTTAATTTATTCCTTACGGTGAGGAACCTTGCCTCCTCACCACAAGGCCAACCTCTCTCCTCAAAATGTAGAACTTCATATAAAAGTGTGTGTGTGTATGTGTGTGTATATGGCGGGGAGGGACACATGGAGGTCAGAGGATCACTTTGTGAAGTTGGTTTTCTCTGTCCACCTTTCTGTGGATTCTGGGGATGGAACTTAGGTCCCAGGCTTGCATAACAACACTCAACCTGCTGAGGCATTGCGAAGCTCCAGAACTTTTAACTTCTGGTGGCTACTTCTGGCTTCCAAGCCAAGTCCAGACGTGGTGTATATAGGATCCTCCAGGGCCTGGTCCCTGACCTAGCTCCTGGAAACCCCTCACCTCCTTTTTCTTGAGCTGAGATGTCTGTGCTTGGGATTGGGAGCCTTCCTTCCTTTCTCCAGTCTGAACAGACTGTCCCCCCGAGGCCTGCAGCACCTCTGACCAGCTCACTGTTTATAAGCATTGTTTTCCCTCATTGCTGGGATTAACGCAGGGCAGTGGGGGTGCTAGGCGAGTGCTGTATCACTGAACTAACTTCCAGCCATGCGGTATGCCCATGATGCTGTGAGAGACTCAAGAGAAGGTACAATGCCTTCCGTACTTTTTTGTTGCTAAGTGCTTATCAGTTTGTCTGACACATGACACAAGGCATCCACTTCACAGTTGGAAACCCAAATTCACATTCTAGCCCAGCTTTTACCAGCTCTGTGCAGAGGAGCATAAGTTAGCTAAACTTTCTGGGTCTTTCTATTTATAAAAGACGAATTTCCTGCCTGGAACTATTCCTGAGTGTTGGTCTAACATTGCTGGGGGTCATTTCTGTTTTCTCAGCAAGCTGCCCTATGATGTGACCCCTGAGCAAGCCTTGTCTCATGAAGAAGTGAAGACAAGGCTAGACAACTCCATCAGGAACATGAGGGCCGTGACAGACAAGTTCCTCTCAGCTATCATCAGCTCTGTAGACAAAATCCCGTGAGTGCCATCCGTCCGCTGTGACTCCAAATAAAGCCTGGCATGCTGGTGCGCTCTGCGGCCTGACCTTGCTCTCTTCTGTCCACCCCACAGTTACGGGATGCGCTTCATTGCCAAAGTGCTGAAGGATTCGCTCCACGAGAAGTTCCCTGATGCTGGTGAGGACGAGCTGCTGAAGGTAAGAACCGGAGAGCTGCCGGGTTCCGGCCCTGGTTACAGACGGTAGAGGCAGCTTAGAAACCTCCTGACCGTAGTCCGGCAGGAAGTGCCTGGGCACATATTCCAGTGCTGCTGGTCCTTGACTGTGAGCACCAGAAGCAGCTGTAAATAGAAGATGAAGGCCCTTCTCATCAGATAGTGCCCATTCGTTTTGAAAGGCGTGCAATGTGCACTTGAAGTAGAGCAAGTTGCATTTTGTCCTGAGTCCTCTTTTCTCTGAAGCGTTGCTCCCTCTCCTGGTGGCCAGGCGAATAGCAGCAAGCAGGAGTGCTCCTAAGTCTTTGCCGCTGGCTCTTCTTACTCGGCTGTGCTCCCTTCTATTTATTTTTTATTTTTTTTATTTTTTTAATCTGAACGCTTTTCTCTTCTCTCTCCTAGTTCTGTGCTTTCCTACAGTGAGGCCTCGGTTCTAGACTTTCTGTTCAGGTGAATTAATTTTCTTTTTTTCTGGAACTCTAGGGGAGATGCCATGATTGTCCTTGAGTTCTCCTGTGGAAGCTATGTGTGTTGAGCGAATCTCGTTACGGAGGCATGAGCGTGGCCTTGGCAGTCTGCAGCATGTGGATGGTGGGGGTGGGCAGATGGCAGTGTGCTCCGTAGGGCGTTTTAAGGCTTTTCTCCCGCTGAGCTCCATAGCTTCATAAAGTCTGCCTACAAAAACCAAAACCGCAGGTGGACGACAGCAGCCTTAGCTGCTACTGTAACGTGCAAACAAAAGACGTCCTCAAGTGTTGGCTCACACACCTTAAGTGCCGCTTACGCGTTCCAAGTCTATTCTTTCATTCATCTCTGGCAGTAGTTTTCCGTTCTCTTATTCTCCCTATACCCCCAAAACTTTATTTTGAGTTTTAGGTCTTGAAGGGAAGTGTCTGTGCATGTGTGCATGTCAGTGTGTGTTTTTTTGGTTTTTTTGTTTGTTTGTTTGTTTACCTTTTCCTCACAGGACTGCACTTTCTCATTTTCATTGCTAGCAACAGCACATATGCCGTCCTCAGCGCTGTGGCCTTTAATGCCTGTGCTTCTGTTTCAGATCATCGGTAACTTGCTTTACTACCGCTATATGAACCCAGCTATCGTCGCTCCTGATGCCTTTGACATCATCGACCTGTCAGCAGGGGGCCAGCTCACCACTGACCAGCGCAGGAATCTGGGCTCCATTGCAAAGATGCTCCAGCACGCAGCATCCAACAAGATGTTTCTGGGAGATAACGCCCACTTAAGCATCATTAACGAGTATCTCTCTCAGTCCTACCAGAAATTCAGGTAAGGGGCGGAGTGGATGCTTCTCGGGAGAGCCTGTGGGCGTGCTTTCATCTGAGTAGAAAGGCAAGGTTAGATTAGATGTCCCCCTTCCCTTCCCCACATGCTGAGATGCAGGATGTGTGTGAAAGGCTCAAGGCCTCCAGAAGTGGAGGCATGCATCCGGAAGATCTCCACGTGCAGTGGCCAGTGCTTGATGCAGAAAGAGTGTGGGTGCATTAAGCTCGTGCTCACTCTAATCGAGAAGAACTGCAGAGGGCTTTTGCTATTTGGAAATTAATGCTTCCTTTTGAATGGAGTCCCTGGGGCGGTTTCTTAGAGGTAAAACACGCAGGCATTTGAGAGCCATTTTAGGTTGCGGTTGAGTGGGTGAAGTACAGCCTGCTGGAGGCTGAGCGTCCCCAGGCTGCCAAGCAGACGTGAGCAGCGAGCGTGCAGCCTCTTCTAGGATCCCATTGTCGGGGCTGGCTTGTGTCTGAACACAGTGCTGGAAGGGTCTGAGGGTCCTTTCTACGGCTGCCGTGCCAATGCCACCTGCTGGTGCTTACTTTCAGACGGTTTTTCCAAACTGCTTGCGACGTCCCGGAGCTGCAGGATAAATTTAACGTGGATGAGTACTCTGACCTAGTCACCCTCACCAAGCCGGTCATCTACATTTCCATCGGCGAAATCATCAACACCCACACTGTAAGTGGCCTCTTAAGTGCCTCATTTCCTCCCACTGCCCTTGATTACTTTCCCTGGCACCTGCTTCTGCACCCACCCGGCCGGGTGTCTCCCTTTGCCGTGATCTCAGCTGACACTACAGGGCCTTGTTTTTTTTTTCTGTTCCTTTGCTGTTGCTGCTCCTTGATGGTGTGGGGAATCAAATCCAGGACCCAGTGCAAGCTGGGCACTCCGCCTCTGGGCGGCACCCCCATCCTGCTTCACAACCCAAGTACCTGCTGCTCTGAAAATTATTCCCAAGCTGCCTGCCTCAGTATGTCCATGCTGGCATGGAAAAGTTTGCCAGCCACGTGACCTAGAACCCTAGGAATGGACTCCAAAAAGTGCTCTGGGAGCACAGACTTAGTGGCTTAATAAAATGCCCTCCTTTATACCAGCCATTTGTCCCAACTCCTCTCACATGACCGAGAGCACCGGCTTCTTTCTCTGTGGCTGTGGGTTTTTTTTTTTTTTTTTCGTTTGGAAGCTCCCTGTTTATAGGGATTCTCAAACACAGTTTTCTTCTCCCTTTGGGGACATGTAGATCAAGAATTACATATGTGATGACATATGTAAAATGTGATGGAATTTCAGGCTCTATCCTCACTGAAGACTTTACCTGGGGTAGAAGCATGCATGAGGCTTTACTGAGTGGCACTAAGAATGACGACAGCTTAGGTCTGGATGCTTTTTTTCTGAATAAAAAGATACTGTATGTTGGCAGAGTTTAAAACTCATTGCAGGAAAACAAAACAAACAGACAAAACAACAACAAAGCAAGCTATGTCCAGCTTTCAGTATGTTGCTGTATTGGTGTTAGTGAATGAATTTAGTCTTAGCCAGGGAGCATTTGAATCTCTCAGGGTCAGGAGGAGGTGGAGGGGCCAGGCCAGGCTCTCCTGGTATTTCGCAGTGTATGCTGTCTGTGAAGTCCCGGCTGCTGCTCGGCCCCTTGCGCTGCTTGCTAGGGTAGCTGGTTTGTCCTTTGGATGCGGCAGTTTGGTCCTCTTTTGTGCAGATCCCTGTTAGGCCTTGCCGGTGGGGATAGAGGCTTGAGGGTGTAAGCGGAATCAATCCCTCATTCTTTGCAGCTCCTGTTGGACCATCAAGACGCCATTGCTCCAGAGCACAATGACCCCATCCACGAACTGCTGGACGACCTTGGGGAGGTGCCCACCATCGAGTCCCTTATAGGTAACATTCTCAACATTAGCCATTGAAGAGCGTCGAGGAGAACGTGTCAGAGGGCTATTGTCATGAGAACGTGTCAGAGGACTATTGTCATGTGTCTCTGATTTTGCACTGTACCAAATTCTTGACACACGTGGGAAAAAAAACCAGTGTAGACTTCATCTAGAGGAGCTGAGTCCAGTGAAAGATACTGTCAAATACAAAAAACAATTTTTGTCAAAGGCAAAAATTAGCATATGTAATCAGAAAGTATGTCTTCTAAAGGAAAGGCTGTTTTGAGAGAGAAGTTCAGTGTTACATTGTTGAAACTTTTTTGAGAGAGGGTGGGGAGTCGGGGAGGCGTGTCTCACTTTGTACTCCTGTCTGGCCTGGAACTCACTAAAAGACCAGGTTGGCTTCGAACTCCCAGAGTTCTACCTGTCTCAGTCTCCTGAGGGCTGGGATTCAAGGTGTAAGCCACCATGCCCAGCAAAATGAGTTTTCACACATGTTGACATGTGTGTTAAATGAAGTTACTGTATTATGGACTCTTCCTTAACCATTTGGCATATTTTCTTTTACCCCTCAGTAAAGTCTGTGCTTCATATGTTGGTTTATCAAGAGTCATATTGGGCCTGAATTATATTTATTGTATTATTTATTTGTAATATATTATTCGTATTATTGTATTAGTATAGTGTCTTTTTATTACATTGACTCTTTCTGCGCTCCCAAAACTGCAGGAGAAAGTTGCGGCAGTCTGAATGACTCCAATAAGGAGGCGCTGGCTAAGACAGAAGTCTCTCTCACACTGGCCAACAAGTTTGATGTGCCTGGAGATGAGAATGCAGAGATGGATGCTCGAACCATCTTGCTGAAGTGAGTGTTAAAAGGGAGAAGGAAGGGTCTTGGAACCCGATTTGCTGGGTCTTACCTGGAACATCCTTCCTGGCCTCCTGCCCATCATAGTTCTCATCCCTCTGTACTGTGATTGGCTCAGGACTTACTCTGCTAATATTATACAGTTACGGTCTTGGGAACAGTCCCCTGAACCCCTCTGTTGGAGTTCCCTGTTCCTTGTGCAGTAACTGCTGCCATGGAAAGGCATCTGTGGTGGTGATGGTGCTTCAGCCGCTGCTTAGATCCAGTGACGAGTGTCCAGCTGTGTTGAAACACCTTCCCATCTCGTTGCAGCACAAAACGTTTAATTGTGGATGTCATCCGGTTCCAGCCAGGAGAGACCTTGACTGAAATCCTAGAAACCCCAGCCACCAGTGAACAGGTACAGATGGAGGTTTCATGCTCATCTTCCTAACAGAATAAGCTCTTCTATGGTAAATGCATTTCTGGATGGGGCAGAGGAGATAGGGAAGGTATTGGCCTAGGATGCGCATGGGTCTAATTCAGGACAGTAATAATTAGGGCTCATCTGTGTGGGAAGGTTGGTGACTCCTGAATCCAGGTGTTCTTAGGGCATGAACCTCCCTTTCCCTTAGACAGAAAAGAGAAATGGGCAGGAAGGAGAGGGACAGAATAGAGAGTGAATGAGGATTTAATCTGGGGCAGAATTTTTGTTTGTTTGTTTTTTGAGATAGAGTTTCCCTATGTAGCCCTGGCTGTCCTGGAACTCACTCTGTAGACCAGGCTGACCTTGAACTCACAGAAATCTGCTTCCCCCTTCAGCGCTGGGACTAAAGGTGTGTGCCATAGCGCCCGGCTTCTGTCTAGTAATTTAATGACTGTCTTATCGATGTAATTGGATGAGGGACCTTGGTTGTACGTATACAAGTGTAGAGTGTGGCTCCAAACTTAAATTCCAGTTAGAAAAACTGTGATACATACATCTGAAACCATAAGCTCATTGGACATGAACTAGAGTATTGATTACAAAAATGCTGGAAGTTGACAGCTGTGGTGGGCATGGCTTTGATCCCAGCAAAGATCTCTGTGAGTTCAAGGCTGGTCTACACAGTGGGATTCTACCTCAAAAACAACCAACCAACCAACAACACAGATTTCGATGTGGAGGTCAGTGAGGAACAGTGTGTCAAGAACTCATGATGAAGAGCCCAAGCCACACTTAAAGACCAGGAGGATTCTGGTGTGATAGAAAACAAGAGAGCCCAAGGGAACAGTGGGCCCAGGGAGAGAGGAACACAGTGAGATCAGACTATGAATCAGGGTGAAGATGAGGGGGTGGGCAGTTCTGAGAAAAACAAGGCCAAGGATTGAATTATCTAGAACTCCAGAGTTGAAGTTGTTAAAGAAGAATCCACTGGGCCTCCTAAGGTGAAGGCGGAAGGGATCCTTGTTTTGGGGACCAGTGTTTGCAGCTGCTTGCGAGCAGAGGGCGGCGGGAGCCTGCTTCAGCTCAAGCCGCGCGTTGGGAGGAATTAGCAAGGGTTTACTGAGCATTAATTTGTATAGTTATGTTGAGGCACATTTCTGAATAAAAGAACAATGGCTTCTTCAACATCCTAAAATAAGCTAGGGAAAGATAGAGGATTTCGTAGCTTAGAATCTAGTCTCCTGACTATTCGTAGTGTCAAGGAAGGCAAGCCTCTGGATTCACAGATGTACTTTATAGGTGGGATGAGAGGTCTCTCTTCATGCGCTTTGTCTAGCATTTGGTAGAGGGAGGGAATTCTGCAGCAGACTTTGAGAACTCTGCTTCCGAGTGCAGATATGCCAAGTTTAGGGCTCCTGTGGTGAACTTACGGAGTTTTAATTTTTATCCCGTCTGTAGGAAGCTGAACATCAGAGGGCCATGCAGAGACGCGCTATCCGGGATGCCAAGACCCCTGACAAGATGAAAAAGTCAAAACCCATGAAGGAGGATAACAACCTCAGTCTCCAGGAGAAGAAGGAGAAGATCCAGACTGGCCTGAAGAAGCTAACGGAGCTTGGGACAGTGGACCCAAAGAACAGATACCAGGAGCTCATCAATGACATTGCCAAGGTATAGCGTGCTTGAACAGTGGTGGCCTGGCCTTGCTTACAGCTGCTTCAGGAGTTCTGAGAAACAGTCTCTGACCTCACACCAGGACCTCACGCCCCTGAGGAGGCTATTTAGTATGGTCTAAATTAACGGGGAGACAGCCTTCACTAGAGCTTCTGGTGTCTGAGTTTTTCATTGCCCTTAAAGAACCATTTGGACCTTTTTCATAATATATAAAGCTGGTGGTGATTGAATTGGTCTGTGTGACTCACCCCAACCCAGGGCTCAGTCTAATTTCACTGAGGTAACGCTGCTGGTGCCAAGGAACTTGGTTCCTTCTTGTTCCCTTCTCAGGACAGAGTGCTTATGAAGTTTAGACCAGCTTTATAAGTAAAGTCTAAAGCCCAAAAATCAGAGCTCACGCTTCCCCGTTGCTTTAGGATATGAGCCAAGGAGGCCTGAGTGTCCTTCAGGTGGAGAACAGAGGTCGCCACTGTTAACAGCCGGCACACTGGAGTTCAGCCCAGCTGGGGGGTAGCGTTCATGAACATTGACGGCCCAAGAGGCTCAGATGCCTGTCATCATTTTCCTCATCTTCATGGTTGTGTCTCAGGATATCCGGAATCAGCGGAGATACAGGCAGAGGAGGAAAGCCGAGTTGGTAAAGCTGCAGCAGACGTACGCGGCTCTGAACTCCAAGGCCACCTTTTACGGAGAGCAGGTGGATTACTACAAGAGCTATATCAAAACCTGCTTGGATAACTTGGCCAGCAAGGGCAAGTGAGTCTTTGTTCTTGATTATTCCGCGGCAAGAATTTGAGGGATGGCAAGAAGAAACAGCTTCTGGAGTGATAATGAAGGAAGTGTTTGAATTTTTCATTACATTTACTGTTGGTGCTGTGGGGTGGGAGGGTGTGTGTGTGTAGAGGCCAAAGGGTGATGCATGACGCAGGGGTTGGGTCTGTCTACCATGGCTTGCAGGCTCTTGAAGCAAATGCTTGTACTTGCCGAGCCATATTGCTGGCTTGATAACTAAATTTTTCTTTTCTTTCTTTTTAGTTTTTTAAGATAGGATCTCACTGTCTACCTGACAGGTCAGAACTCGATATGTAGACCAGGCTAGCCTCGAACTCATATCTGCCTGCCTCTATCCCCCAAGTGCTGGGACTAACGATGTGTGCCACCACGCCTGGCAGACATTGAACATTTAACTACAGCACTTAGGACCTGTGCACTGCATTAGTTGTTTATTTTGCTTCTGATGTCTGCGTAATTGCCCGGCTCCATTTGCTAGCGTGATGCGGGGAGGTGGGAGCGGCCCCCGGGCTGCTTATTCCCAAGCACTTCTTGTTCTACAGCATTAGTTTGGTCTAGAGTCATGGGAGGGCACCAACTAACTTGGCTTCCAAGTCTCCCAAGGGTGATGGCATGCACCTGTAGTCCCAGCATCTGTGTGGCCTGTCTGTAATCTGACCAACCTCCTAAGCACTTTATAAACCTTTTAGCTTCCTGATGCCTGCAGGCTGGACCACAGGCTCCAGGGTGAGCTTTCCTGTGCTGGCCACAAACCCGAGCCTGCCAGTTTTACAGAAGAAACTGCAAACTCCCAACCCTTTCTTTTTAGAAATTTCAAGTCTCAGGGAGGTTGAGGAACGGGATACCCATGAGCCCTCCCCACGGATGCTCTAGGGTTTCAGTTGCGCTTCCTACACGCTAGCTCTCCAGCTCACCCATGCTCATCCTCCCTGGATGAGAGATGGTCCCCTAGCCCACCTGGGGGAGCCAACGCTTGTGCCCTTCTGGCATGTCCCTGTCAGTTTTTGTGTGCCCCCTGGCTTTCTGACATATGGCGTGTCAGGTTTAATTTGTAGTTTGCTCTACCCAGGCCAAGAGTGATGCAAGCCACCCTAGTTTCATTTGGAAACTGAGACCTAGTGGCTTGCTATCCTCGTTGCCATGGTGACATTTCTAGGCCTTGTAGGCAGACACAGCTAGGTCTTCACTTTGAATGGCTGCATACTGTGGTGTGAGATAGATACAATGCTCTGTTACTCAGTTATCTGTGGATGAACATTCGTTTCTAGTTGTTTACCGTTATAACATTCTGTGGGGCGAGAGAGATGACTCAGTGGTTAAGAGCCTTTGATGCTCTTCTGGAGGATTGGAATTTGGCTCCCAGCACCCATATCTGGCAGCTCATAGCTGTCTGTAACTCCAGCTCCAGCAATAGACCCTTTTGGCCTCCACAGATATTACATACAGTAGACATACATACATAAATAAATAAAAATTATTCTTTAAAAAAAAAACTGATGGATGAAGTTGGAAAGATAGCACAGTGGTTAAAAGCATTTTTAACCACTGAGTGGCTGCTTTTCAGGTCCATCTGGGCTCAATTCTCAGCACCCGGGTGGAGTCCCAGGCTTGTCTATAACTCAAGTCTCAGGGAATCCAGTGCCTACCCAGGTCCCACACTTGCATACAGGCAGGCAAAGCACTCATACACATACAATAAATAAATCTAACATTTTTGCTTAAATGTCTGCATCAGCCTCTTAAAATGTCTGTGTTTCCTGAGTAAACTCCTAGAAGTGAAATGGGTGGATGGGTAGAAATTCTGAGCAACTGTCATAGGCTGTTTTCAGTTGCCTTTCCTAAGGACCATCCACATTCCCACTTCTGCCATGAGCCTGGCCCCCATCAGCCTGCCCACCCTCCTGACACCCCTCTGAGGCCAGGATCCCTGGATGGTATCCGCCTTCTTCTTCCCATGGTTACTTTTCTTAGCATTTCCATCTTTACTTTCCCTGATAGACCATTAACAGGTTTCTTTTTCCTTAACTTCCATCCTCTCCAATTGCTATGCCTGCTTGAGCTTTTGAAAGTTGTATATGTGATCACGTCTTTTTCCAACAAGACTCAGGGTTTACAGGGACTTTATTATTATTTCATGGTGACGTTTTATTTGTATTTTATATTTGCAAGAATGCATGTATCTTTTAAAGAAATGTTTCTTGTTGCTGGGTATGGTGATGCATGCCTTTAATCTCAGCACTTGGGAGGTAGAGGCAGGAGGATCTCTTGAGAGGTTGAAGCCAGCCTGGTCTACAAAGAGAGTTCAGGGACAACCAAGGGCTGTTACAGAGAAATCCTGTGTTGAAAAACAAAAACAAAAACAAACAAACAAAAAAATTGTTTATTTTTTGAGTTACAATGACTTTTAAAATTATCATCATCATCATTATTCCTATTTTGTTTGTTTTGAATTTTTCAAGACAGGGTTTCTCTGGGTTTGCCCTGGCTATCCTGGAATTCATTCCGTAGATCAGGCTGGCCTTGAACTCATAGAGATTAACCTGCCTCTGCCTCCCAGGTGCTGGGATTAAAAGCTTGTGCCACCACCACCTGGCCTTAAAAATTACTTTAATTAAATTTTACTTATTGAGTTTTTTTGCAGGGAGTCTCAGGCAGTTCACTAGGCTGGGGAACTCACCATACAGCCAAGGCTGGCCTTGAGCACCTGATCCTCTTGCCTCCACCTCAACAGTGTTTATTTTTGTTTTTAATGTTTACCTCTGGGCTTGTGTGCATGTATATGTTACATACGTGCTTGAATCACAGCACAGGTGTGGCGGTCAGAGGACTGCTGCTGGGAATCAAAGGTCGTCCACCTTGTGGAGGCAGGGTCTTTGTTACGGCTCTGTTCACTCCGTATTGGCTGGCCAGCAAGTGTGTGACGCAGTCTGCCTGGCTCCACCCCCTCTCACTGAGAGTGCTGTGGTCACTGGTACATACCACTGTATCCAGCTTGTTACCTGTGCTCTGGAAATCAAACTTGGTCTTTCAGCTTGGGCAACAAGTGCTCTGACCCTCTGAGCCATCTGCCTGCCCCTCACATAGGCTTATTTGGCGCTTGGTTCCACAGATGACATGGAAGCACACATGCTCTTACATTTGTGGCCTTGTTCCCCAGCATAATTTAAAATAAAGGTGGAAGCGAGGTAGCGATGTTGCCCGTTGCTAGGATTGCTCACATTTGTCTGCCATTTTAGATTTGCGGTGTGTGTGTGTGTTTCTGTCCTCATTTCCATGATGCTTAAGGCTTGTAGTAGATACATCCTGAAAGGCAGTGTCATAATGTGGCTTTCACCTTTTACAGGGTCTCCAAAAAGCCTAGGGAGATGAAAGGCAAGAAAAGCAAAAAGATTTCTCTGAAATACACAGCAGCAAGACTACATGAAAAGGGGGTTCTTCTGGAAATTGAGGACCTCCAAGCAAATCAGTAAGTGTTTCCTTTTTGTGTTGTTATTTTTTTTATGGGGAGGGGCAGGGCATGTGGGTGTATGTCTCTGTGTGTGTGGGTGTGAACATGGAGGCAAGGGTATAGCATGGGGTGTCCTCCTCCTCTTCACGCTCCATCTTATATGTGCACATGTATGTGTTGGTACCTGTGCATGGAAAGAAGTAGGCCCACAGCCAGTACAGAGTGTGTGCGCATGTGTGTGGGGGGGTGCGCGTGTGTGAACATGGAGTCCAGTGTCAGGTGTCCCGTCCTCTTCACTCTCCAGCTTACTTTCTGAGGCATGGTCTTTCACTGAGCGGAGCTCCTCAGTTCTGCTACGATGGCTAGCAAAACCCTGGGAATCTGCCTGTGTCCCTCACCCTCACCCCCACCCCAGTGCTGAGGTTGCAGCCATGCACTGATGTGCCCAGATGTTTACATGGATGTTGGGCATCTGAACTGAGGTCCTCATGCTTGGGTAGTGGGTACTTTACCTGCAGAGCCATTTCCTCCCATGTTTCCGTTTTAGCTTTGTTTAAGAACTGTTTTTAATTTTGATTTCAACACATCTTTTTGTCCGTATTTCTTTTTCTAGGTGACTCTTTTATCTATTTTATGCATTTGTATATAAATGCTTTTTAATGTGTAGAGCTATGTTTTATAAACAAAGTTACACTTTTGGGGATTTTTTTTGTGGGGGGTTGGGTTTGAAACAGGGTTTCTCTGTACAGCACTGGCTCTTCTGGCACCTGCTCTGTAGACCAGGCTGGCCCCTAACTCATACAGATCTGCCTGCCTCCACCTCCCAGGTGCTGGGCTTGAAGGTGTGCACCCTCACCTCCTGGCTGAGAATGCATTTAAAAAATTGTTTAGATTATATGTGCACACACGCATTCACTGTGGTATATCCAAGAAGGTCAGATGTCAACTTAAAGGAATTGGTTCTCTCCTTCTACCAACCATATGGGTCCCAGGGACGGAACTCTGGTCATCAGGCTTGAGGATAGGTGCCTTTATTCCCTAAGAGTTCGCCACCCGAGAACAAATTTCTTTTCCTCATTTGTGGAACATCTGTTCTGGGCACGTTGACTCCAGAGTGTGTGCACCCCATCTTAACTCACCTCTTAGTGGCAGGAAACCACTCTTTCGCTTTCTGCATCCGACCAGACGTACTGTCTTAGTTACTCTCCTGTTGCTGTGCCAGAAGACAATGAGCACAGCAGCTATAAAAGAAAGCCTTAGTTTCAGAGGGTTGGTCCAGGATGTCCTGACAGGAAGTTTGGTAGCAGGTAAGCAGGCATGGCACTAGAGCAGTAGCCGAGAGCTCACATCTGACCCAAGGCTGGGCCTGGCATGAGCTTTTGAAATCTCAAAGCCCATACCACCCTGAATGAGCCCTGTCTCGTCTGAAATCTCAAAGCCGGTGGTGCACCTCCTCCAACAGGCCACACCTCCTAATCCTTCTCAAATAGTTCCAATAACTGGGCAACCAAGCATTCAAACATGGAAGCCTATGGAAGCCATACTCATTGAAACCGCCACACATGCCCATGAAAAACATTCACTTTGTCTCACATGGGGATCACCCGCATCCTTTCTGGAAGCACAGCTTCCTTTTCCCTTGGGTCAGAAGAGTTCAAGTCGCAGACCCACTGTCCTCTGCCAGCCCTGGCCTACACTGTTAGAAAGCATAGACTGAGCTTGGGCTGTTGACTCTCCTTTGTCTGTTCCAGAAGGAATTTAACTCTTCTTATTCTGAAATACAGAAATACATATGTGTCACCGACCTTTGAAAGTAGGGCAAGGCATGAGAGAGACCCACAAGCTAGAGGGGAAGTCTTGGCAACAGCAGCCTTCCTTCCATGCTGTTATCGAGAAAAAGGTGACCTGTCTGTCCACTGTGTATCTAAGCAGTCTACCTCACTTTCTAAACATAAGGTAGGATATTGTTTGCTGTCATGGTCTAACTTTTATTGGTAACTCTCTCTAACGAGGCGATGACGTAGCCTGGTGGAGTGGCAACATCTTTAATCCCAGCAGTCACAGCAGAGGCAGGCAGATCTCTTGAGTTCAAGGCTAGCCTGGTCTACAGAACGAGTTCCAGGACACCCAGAACTACACAGAGAAACTCTGTCTCAAAAAAAAAAAAATCTTGGGGCTGGAGAGATGGCTCAGTGGTTAAGAGCACTGTCTGTTCTTCCAAAGGACCTGGGTTCAATTCCCAGCACCCACATGGCAGCTCACAACTGTCTGTAACACAAATTCCAAGGGATCTGACACCTTCACACTAATGCACATAAAATAAGAATTAAATAAATTATTTAAAAAAATCTTTTATAATGGCTACGTATTTTCTCTGTTGACCTAGTTTAGAATATTAAACTTTTTATTTTATCATTAATTGTGGTAACACATGTCAGCCAATGCTTGCATTAAATCACATCTTTTTTGAGATGGTACCTGGCTGTGCTGCTCCAGCTGATACTGAGTTCCCCGGCTCAGCTGGTCTTCACCTCACTCCTCTGCAGAGATAGGGCTCCACAGCAGCATGCCCAGCTTCTGTTTTGCAGTGGTTGGTGTCTCACAAGCTCCTTTATCCTTCTCTGTGCTCAGATTACAGGCATGCGCTGCCACACTAGGCCATGACTGCTTTCTAAAGTAATAGATGCCTGTGATTGAATTTCTAATCAGAGTGATTTTTAAAAGCTATTACAAAAGCACATGACATACAGTTCACACTAACTGTTTTCAAGGGTTCAATAGTTCAGAGTATTCACATCATGGGCCCATCACTGGAAGGTTTTCATCTTGCAAGATTCACTCTCTGTGTCTCCCTGCACCCGGCCTCCTCCGGCCGCCACCACGCCCTTTATGGCCTTTGCATTTGACTGCATCCGTTACCTCACAGAAGTGAAGCCATGCACTTTCTATCTTCTGTGTCTAGCTTGCTCATTCACTTAGCATAATGACCACAAGACAGGGTTTCCTTCATCTTTAAGGCTGAATGATATTCCATTGTCTGTGTGTGCCGCGTTTTGTTGGGTCCCTCGTGCACTGATGGACAGGCGCTGTTTCTGCCCGTGGGCCATCGTAAGCAGTGCTGCGGCACACAGGTGCTGACTGCTCCTGCGCGCCTACTCGCATGTCTTCCTGTGTGTGCCCAGAAGTGGGGCAGAGGGCCATGTGGGAACTCACATTTTGGCTGTAGGTACTGTTTTCCACAGTGGTTGCAAAGCATGCTGATACACTGCTGCCACAGTGGCTCCAGCAGGGCCAGTGCCCATGGGAGAGTGCCCGTGGCATTGCTCCCTGCCATCGGTGACTGAGGCAATTAATGAATAGTCCACCATACCCCGTAAGCGCTGGAGGGAAGCTCAGTGACTAGGAGCACTGAGTGCTCTTGCAGTTCCGTTCCCAGCACCCAGCCAGCTCACAGTTGCCAGCTCCAAGGATTTGACACCCTCTTCTGGCCTCCATGTGCACATATGCTCACACACACGCACACTCAGCATACACATATGTGTCTTCAGAGTTTGTGTTTTAGATTTCTGATTGAGGAGTTGGGTTTTTGGCAGGATTGTTTTGGTTGTGATTTGGGTATGGCTCATCTGCTTTTGACTCTGGTCAGTTTTTTAACTTGGGACCTTTGTCTTTCTGATTTTGTTATAGGTGATTGGGTTTTGTTGTTATGGTTGTTCTGGCTCTCTGCAGCCTGACCTTGCTCTGTCCCTTCTTTCTGTCATTATTTTCCGCTGCTATTCACGTGCCCCTGTGTTTACTTAACCTTCTTTCTCATTTGCTGCTGTGGGCATCAAAACCAGAAGACTCACCAAGTGCTTTTAAATTAATTACCGCACGAAGCAATTATCTGGAGGAAGGAAGTGCCTCGGTGAAGTAAACTGAAATCAGCCGGACTCTGAGCAGGGGCTCTGAGCGCTCCTTTATCTCCTCGGTGCCCTCCTGTGCATCCTTAGTGGTCCTCCGCTCTGTAGTGGGTACCAGCTCCCAGGGGCTCTGGAAACGTGGGGGTGCACTTTGTCCTCCTGGGGAGCAGCGTAACCCCACCTGTCACTGGTACTATCGGGCTTTCTGCCGAGGGCTGCGTGTGCTCGGCATACTTCAGTGTGCACACTTGCCCTGTCGACTGAAGCCCCTGCTTCTTGCTGACCCCCCTGCTCTAGTCACTCACCTTTCCCAATCCTCAAACACCCTCCTCCCTCAGCTTCAGTCCACTTTTTCTCTGCACCCCCAGGATTCCTCACTGTAGCTCTGTCTGCCCTGGAACGCTGTAGACCAGGCTGGCATCGAAACTCAGAGGTCTGCCTGGCTCTGCCTCTGAGGGCTGGGCACGCCACCATGCTCCTTTTTCTTACTGACTTTCAGCAGTGGCTTTGGGGAAGAGCCATCTCGTATCACCATTTCAGCCCATTGTGGCCTCTCCATGGGTCATTTTGGAACAGAATGCAAGTGCTTCAGGGAGAGGTATCCATTTCTCTCTCCAGGGCTCAAAGCAGAGGGCATGGTATGCTGTCCTGCCTGTGGCACCTGCCCTGCAGGAGGGCTTTGGGCCTGTACTTTGAGCCAGGCACCAGCAATGTCCTCCTCCCTCATCTCAGAGCATCATCACCTGAAAACACGAAGCTCAAACATACGGTGGTTTGTTTCAACAGGTTTAAAAATGTTATCTTTGAAATCGCTCCAACAGAAGAAGTTGGTGACTTTGAAGTGAAAGCCAAGTTCATGGGAGTTCAGATGGAGACTTTCATGTTGCATTATCAGGTGGGTGTGCACAGGCCTGGGCCTGAAGCTCTCTGAGGTGGGAGAAAAAGATAAGAGAAGGTCCTATGAGGAAAGCCTTGTGGATTCAAAGAGCTCCGTGCCTAGTTGATGGGAGAAGCCAAGGGTTTGGGGAGTTGGGCGGGGCCTGTGTGTTCTTGAGGTGGGCCTGAAGCTCTCTGAGGAGGGAGAAAAAGATAAGAGAAGGCCCTTTGAGGAAAGCCTTGTGTATTCAAAGAGCTCCATGCCTCGTTGATGGGAGAAGCCAAGGGTTTGGGGAGTTGGGCGGGGCCTGTGTGTTCTTGAGTTTGCTAAGGTGTCTGAGCTTTAGAGCACAATGGTACCCCGAGTTTCACTCAGCGTGCCTTGAACTGGGCTGGTTTCCTGGCCTTGAAGGAAGTGCCTGACAACTGTTAGCAGTAGGGGACTACATGCTGCTCAGTACTTGAAGCTTTTTTTCCTCCTCTCATTTGTCTTTACACGGTTACCTTTGTTAGGTGTGCTACTAAAACCATGTGAATAAGTTGCACCGTTGTAAATCTGAATCACATTTTAAATTCAAAATTGGTTTTATAACATGATTGTCCCTATTTTTTTTTTTAATTTTTAAGTGTCTTGATTTATTTTCTGGTGCTTAAGTCTGACCCTCAGGACTGGGCTTGCTAAGCAGGCTGTTTCCCACTGAGCTCAGTGTCAGCCCCAAATGCCCAATTTGGGGAGTGGGAGGACTCTCATGCAGCCTCAGCTCCACTGTATCGTTGAAGCTGGCTTTGAACTCCTGACCCTCCTATTTCTCCCAAATGCTGGGATGATAGATATGTGGCACCATGCTTAACTACCTAAATATCTATCTTTGCACATTAAAAACATCTCCCCAGTTGGGGTGGTGGCACGCCAGCACTCAGGTGGCAGAGGCAGGAGGATTCGGTTTGAGGCCAGCCTGGACTTCATTATGTATTCTAGGCCAGACTAGATAGTGAAAGCCAGCTTTAGAATCCAAGGCCAGAAACAGTCAGGAAATCGAGAGGATTCATAAGCAGGGGCCAGACTCCTCTGGCTTTGTGTGGGTACCACCTAACAGGCCTCTTGGGGGTTTTGTTGATTGCTTTATTGCTTTTGCAATGCTGCAAATGGAATATAGGGCCTCGCACATGTTCAACTTCCAAACCATCCTCCTGCCCGTCTTGTCCCCACACTGCTGTGCTCTGCTGTGATGCAGCAAGCAAGGCTGGGGCCTGTCTGGGGGCACGCATTCAGACCTCTGCACCGGATGCTCCCCCTCACATAACTGGCCGCCCTTCCTCTCCTCCCTGCCCGCCTTCTGCCTCCCTCAAACCGTGAGCACTCACACGCATTGCCTCCCCTACAGGCCTTCCCCATCGTCACAGTGGTAGCTCTTCCCTCTGCCTCAGCAGTCCTGAGAGACATCCTCTGTTGACAGTGCGAAGCTGACTCATTTCCCTGTCACCCCCAAAACTGTGAACTCCTAAAACAGTGTGTCTTAGTCATCTTCATTTCCTTCTCAGTAACCAGTCATCTCTCAGAGCATATTAAGTAAAATGTGAAAGGATTTCTTCATACATTGTCGCTAAGTACCACACACAATCCGTTATCCCACTGGTTTCTCCACATGAGTGGAGGCCCACCAGTCCGATAAGGAAACACATACATTGGTGCTCAGATTCATTAACCTTGTCTGGTTCGTAGCGCCTGGCAGTAGGATTAAGCTAGGCAAAAAAGGACACACCATGGTCCCCATCCCCATGACACCGCAGTCCCTTCATGCCCTTTGACCCTGGCTTTCTCATCACCACTCTCGACAGTTTAGGGGTGGGGACAGCGACAATGCTGCCATAAGCCTTCAGGACAGTAGAGAGCGCTGAGAAAACAGCCTGTGTCGGATCTGGACCAGCCCAAAGCCATCTCTTTCCTGATGGCCATGCCACCCAACTGTTAGAGCCTCAGCAGCTCATCTTTAAAGTTTGGATAACCACACCCCACGCGGTCCAGTGACCGTGCGGTCCCCCTGTTTCGCTTGCCTTTCCAGTAGCAAACTTTCCTTATGTGGAGTAGAAGTCAGGTCTGCTGGGACTGCAGATTTAAAATACAAGAGGCCCTGGGTTCAGTCTTCGAAAACAGGAGTCCAGTCGATTGTGCTGGCAGAATGCTTGTTTGGCAGAGCCTGGGCTTGATCCCAGCGCTGTAGAGACTGTGCATGGCGGTGCATACCCATCGTCCAGACATGGAGACAGTAGTTTGAGGCCAGCCTGTGCCAAACGAGACTTTCTCAAAAAAATATTTTTTTAAAAAGGAATCTTATAGGTACTGAGACATTACTGGCCATCCTCATTTTCAACCATTAGCATATTTTCTCATGAGTTGAAATGTCTTTATTTTTTTCCCTGGGTATTAAAACCTCTAACCTACAGCTGAAATAGAATGGGAAAATGTCATTGTAACTTTGGAAATAAGGTTTAAATGTATGTATTTTAACTGTACGTACTCGTTTCCCCCGTATTTAGAATATTCTACTATAAACCAAATGATACCCTAAGACCAAGTAGGCCTGAAGGCTCCCTCAGCCAGCAGCCCCGGGTGGATGTGCAGTAGAGGGCTCTGCATTGAGAACTTGTGTCTTGTTTGCCCCACTGCGCATCTGGCACCTAAGACCTGCCTCACCTCTCCCGAGCCCTTCACGGGGACCTTCCTTTTTTTCCGTTCCAGATTTGCTGGTTAAACTGCTTGTTTTTGTTTTTTAAACAGGACTTGCTGCAGCTGCAATACGAGGGGGTTGCAGTCATGAAGCTATTTGATAGAGCTAAGGTGAACGTCAACCTCCTCATCTTCCTTCTCAATAAGAAGTTCTATGGGAAGTAACTGGCCGTTGGCTTCCAGCCTAGAAGAATTCAAAAGGGCAACGCCTCCCGGCTGCCTCTCTAGGATCCTTTCATTACTCCTTGGAAGCAAAGACCTGGTCCAGCGGTGTCTGCATTCACACTCCTGAAGCCCCATGTTTAAGCCCTCTCCCCCTGGCGGGACATTCAGTGCCCTCTTTTCACAGTGAAGTCGTATGTCAGGCTTCGTCTAACCCCTGCTTCCCTCATTTTCTTTCATCATGTAGGAAAGAGTGGAATCCCACCGAATCCCTCTCTGTTACAGCCTCCTAGGTGGCAAACGGGTGTTTGTTTTACTTAGCCATAAGAATGGTGGGATTCAGCTTCTTGTTGAGAAGTGAAAGCTGTCAGGTCAATAGCAAACATGCACATCAGAGTCACGGTTGAGGATGGCCCATCAGCGCAGTCGGAGGATGGAGTCTGTGTGTCTTCTGTTCTGCTTGCCTTGTAAGCGGAGCTCATCCAAGTTACTATTCTCTGTCCAAATGAAGCAGCTTCAGGAGGAAAAAAGCACCTGCTTTCTGGTTCTCCACTGCATCTGGGTAGTACTGTTAGTGTAGAACCCTTCCTGGCGAGGGGAACCCCACAATCGTCGCCGGCCCTTCAGAGACTAAGAGTGGGCCGAGTCTCCCGCCTCTTGAGAGCCCCTCTCACAAAGGGATGGCCTACCCTAGCCCCAAATGTAACTGTTTTCAAAACTATTTGTGTTCAAAGAGTGCCTTACTGAAGTATAAATTTGTTTCTTAAAATGTGAGTGATAGGAATTTTAAAGATTTATATAATGCTTGAGAATACTCTGAGAAGGGTTGGTTTTTTTCATTGTGTTATCTGTATATCTGAATTCTTGAAGCTTTTCTATCGTGTACATGAGGGTTTATCTACAGAGTCGCCAAGATAATTCTGCTGGATTTTAGCAACAGCAGCCAACCCATGTCATGCTTGAAGTTCAGATCCATTTTCCTACTCTCTTCTCTGCTGTCCACATCATGCTTTCATTCCAAAAAGCCTGGACTTACGCTCTGACTGACACAGTTCAGCTCCAGACATTGAATTTGGAAATTCGTCCTCGGACTAAAGGTCATAAACTTAAAACAAAAACCAAACAAACAAAACCTCTTTATCCAAAAGTTAGGTAAATCATGCCACCAAGCCTTTACTCGGTAAAGGCTTTGAGGTTTGGTTCAGTATTCTTGCATAAAACATAAAAACTAAACTAACATCGCATACTTTACTGATATATATCAAAGGCCATTTTAACTAGTGGCAGGTTGTGTGGTATGCCCCTGTTACAAATGTAAATCTTGAGAAGTGTCCTTCAGGATGTCCAGTGGACAGGCCATGGTGGAGGCCTCAGTGAGCAGGTACAGTAGAGGCGGTGCTGAGGAAGGCTCTGCCACCACAGTGACCCTGGTTTTCATCGTGTTTTGGAGCATAGTTTTCTCAGAAAATAAGTTCTTCAGAAACTTACGCTAAAGGAAAATGCTAAGGCTAGCATGGAAGCACGCACCTGTAATCTCAGGACTGAGGCAGGGGGTTGCTATGGCCAGCCTGGACTACACAGCCCCACCCAGTCTCAGAGAGGGAGAGTCCTTTTTCTTCTTCTTCTTTTTTTTTTTTTTTTTGAGAGACAAAGGAGACAAGATCCTTAATGTAGCCTTGGCTATCCTCAAACTCACAGAGATCTGCCTGCCTCTGCCTCCTGATTGCTGGAATTAAAGGCATGAGCCAGTGTGCCTGGCTTTTAGGTATATTTCCTTAAAAAGGATGCCATCACAAACTCCACCTCCAGGACAGTGATGAATACGGGTGACAGCGTCTTAGAAAGTCTCATTTACCTGCAAGGATGCTCCTTCCCTGAACACCCAGTAACACTGCACCCAATGCCCTTGGAGGATTTTCATGGCTGTCGTGGAATCCTGCTCTAAGAAGCACAGAGGTCACCTGGCAAGCCTCAGTTTGGCACACTGAAGTGCAGCGCCTGTGTTATTTATTAGCTGTAATCATCTCTGTCTTGGCTCCCTCCTCCTCCTCTGACCTTCTCTCTGACCAGCCATCATGACATTTACTATGAATTTACTTCCTCCCAAGAATTTGGACTGGCGGTTAGATGGTTGCTACACACAATTGCCTTTGTATCCCCATATGAAATAAAAGGTCATTTGTTCCTGTTTGTGTTTATTTTTCTTGGTTTCATTGTTTGCAGTTCCTGTTAAAATGATATTAACTGGAGTAAGATTAAGTCAATCCTCTCCCCTGTGGTCCTTTTTGAAAAAGAGCAATCCAAGTCTGCCTTGGCATTAGAGTCTCTTTTATTTATTGTGGGGAATGGAAGTCAGAGGTCAGATCTCTCTTCCTACCACATAGGTCTCGGGAATCAAATTCAGGTTATTGGGTGTGGTAACAGAATCTCACCAGCTCACTGATACGGGTGGCTTTGTTTTTTTTTTTTTTTTTTTTTAACAAAAATTATGAGTGCTTTATCTGCATGTACGCCTGCACGCCAGAAGAGGGCATCAGATCCCAATATAGATGGTTGGGAGCCACCATGTGGCTGCTGGGGGGGGGGCATCTAGAAGAACAGCCAGCGTATTTAACTTTGGAGCCATCTCTCCAGCCCCCAGTAATGGGCTAATTTTAACATGGTGCTTAGCCTGTTAAAGTGTATTATGGTTAAAGCAGCCTCAACATGAATACAGCGAGGCACAGACTTGCCACCTAACTGACCGGCTAAAGCCTGAAGGTTTAAAATTGCCTTCTGTGTTATTTTATGAACAGCACTGCAGCATACTGGAGGGTGTGTCTCTTAGGGGCTTCTGAGGGACACATGTAAGTTACCAGAAACTGCTGTGGTAAATTCGATATGGAAACCAGTAATTCAGCAATTGCAAAATAAATAAAATGGGAGTGGGGAATGGTGCCGGGAAAATGGCTCAGCGCACAAGAAGCATCATGGCACAAGCATGAGTTCAGATTTCCAGTCAGCACAGTGGCACACCTATGTAACTCGGTGTCCTTACAGTGAGACAAAAGCTCCAAAAGCTGGAGGGCCAGTGAGCTTGGCATACGGGGCTGTAAAACGGAAGACCCTGTCTTAAGGCATCTGAGGTCCTCTGGCCTCCTCGTGAGTACCAGTGCACATGTACACCAGCGCTCACACAAGCTTGCACAAGAGTACGTGTCTCCGAGTCTCTTACCGTATTTGTTAGCTAGCCAGATGGGTGAGGTCAGTGGCAACGTGGTAGAGTAATCCTCCAGTAAGCTTAAGCAGCAAGTCGGAATGGTTTGTGTGAGTGGCTGCACCCACCCCCTAGGGAAGAATGTCATGGTCAGAACATGGCTTCCTTGACAGGGCCCCTTATGTACGGAACCCACGCCCTCTGAGCCACAGCTTTCTCATTCTCATGCCATTGGGCAGGCTGGTTATTGGGACATGACCTCTGTTAGCCTGTGTTCTACATTGTTCTGCAAAGAGGTCAAGGGAGTTAGGAAGGGGGATCATTAAATACAGAGAGTTAGGCAGGCAATGCATGCTCTTTAACTCCTTGCAGTGACCTGACTATGGAGAAGAAGGGTTTGTTTTGGCTCATAGTTCAGGGGAGAGCAGTGCACCATGGCGGAGAAGGCATGGCAGTTGGGACAACATGGTTGGTGATGCCAACCAGGAAGGAGAGAGGGAATGTCTGTCTAACTGGCTTTTTTTCTTTTTTACCCTTTTACACTGTCCAGGATCACAGCCCATGGAAAGGTCCTGCCAGGTCCCAGAGTGGGTCTTCCCTCAGTTGGAAACTCAAAGACATAGTCAGAGGGTTGGAGAGATGGCTCAGCCCCTGAGAGCACTTGATGCCTTTGCAAAGGACCTAGGTTCCATTTCCAGCACCACACTTTCCAACCGGCCATGGCTCCAGTTCCAGGGGATCCAACACCCTCTCTCTGGCCCCACGGGCACAAGGCACTCATGAGGTCCACAGACATCAATGTGAGCAAAATACTCATATGCAGGGAATAAAGAAAAGATACTCAGAGCTGTGTCTCCTAGGTGACTCCAAATCCAGTCAGTGAAGTTGCCATGGAGCTGACTCAGACAAAACAAAGGCCATCCCTGAGCCGATAGCCATCCCAGCTGTTCACCCCGAAAGATTTTGGGGGAAGCTTAATATTTTTCACACGTTTTCATTTCAGGTTTGACAAGTGGTTTGTTTCTGTTGGTTGGTTTTAGACGGTCTGGAGTTAGCATCTAATCTATGTTGCCAAGCACAGCAGTTATGCTTGGGATGGGATTACAGATGTGGGCTCCGTGATAGAGTTCTTGGCTGGCATGCATATGACCCTGGGTTCAATTAAAGATTTACTTACTTATAAGCATTCTATCTGCACCAGAAGAGGGCACCAGATCTCACTATAGGTGGTTGTGAGCCACCGTGTGGTTGCTGGGAATTGAACTCAGGACCTTTGGAAGAACAGCCAGTTTTCTTAACCACCCCCCCACCCCCCCAGCCATCTCTCCAGATGCCCAGCACAACTGTCTAATTGCCAGTGTGTTGTGGGTTTTCAGATAACAATTGCTTCATACCAGTATCAAGTGGAACCCACCATGGTCAGGGCCTCTACCTGCTTGTTCTGTTTTTGTTACTGTTTTGGTGCAGAGTTTCACTGGGAAGTGCTGGCTTGCCTGAAACTCAGAGATCTACTTGCTCTTGCTTCACCAGTAATGAGAATAAAGATGTGTTCCACCAAGTCAGCTACTTTGAAAGGCACATAATTGAAGTTTTGGGAACAGTTTGAATCCTTTTTGCTTTTTCTCTTGAAACTCCTGGGTTTTGCTTTCTTGTCTGCAGTGCTGGGCTAGAATTCTGGGCCTTGCACAAGCTGGACGGGTGTTCTACCACCAAGTGACAGCTGTAGCTCTAAACTCCCGTTTCTACTCTACATCTTTCAGCATTTTTTTTTCCGCCTAATAATTTTTTTATAATTTTTTTTATGAGCGAGCCCAGGGCTGAGAGCATTCTAGGCAAGTGCTCTTACTATTGAACTACATCCCTAGCCCTTTAAAAGAAATTATTCATTAGCCAGGTGAGGTGGCATTGGCCTTTAATCCTGGCCCTCGGAAGGCAGAGGAAGACAGATCTTTGTGAGTTTGAGTCTAGTCTGGTCTATATAGTGTGTTCCAAACAAGCCAAAGCTACAAAGACTGTTTAAAAAACCAAACATAATGTATGTGTGTATGTGTGTGTGCATGTGTGTATACATATATATGTATATGATCTATATATAAACAAAAATATGTAATTTTTATTACTTATTAAAACAGTTTTTATTTTGAGACAGGATTTCACCGAGTTGTCCGTGGTAGCCTTGAGATTTTTTTCTGTAGCCTAGGCAGCCTTTGGACTTAGGATATGCTTGCCTTAGTCACCCAGTTAGCCGCGGTTATGGGTCTGCTCATGACCCCTGACTAGAAACATCTTATTTTTAGTTGTTTTGTCAGTTACTCATAACAATAACAACAAAACAGGGCTGGCAAGATGCCTGAGCCAGTAAAGGCACCTGCCTCCAAGCGTGATGGCCTGAGTTTGAGCCTCGGGACCCACATAGTAGAAGGGGAAACCAACTTCCAGAAGTTAGTTCCTGGCACACCCTGGCATGTGTGCCATGCCATACACACAGAGATAAAGAAATAAATACATTTTTTAAACCGTGTGTGTGTACAACCATAAAGTTATTAAGTCATCAGAGAAATCATTGTTTATTACACTATTATTAGCACAATGTCTGATCACAATAACAACATTTTAATACATAGTTCCAGCTGAGCCGACCAACTCACTCTTGTAAACCAGATAAGAAGGAAGTCGGGATCCAAGTTAAACCTGCAACTCTCCAGATGCGGAAGCTTTCAGCCCTTTCTGGTAGGACCGATCCACCCTATGGCTCCTCCTCCCTTCCAGTGTCTTCTTGGAGTTTTATGTCACCTTGTTACCAGTTTTCCCTCAAATCCACTGGGAAGTGGCACAATTTTGCTCTTATTTCATGGGCAGGGAATACTTGATTCTGAAAGGCATGGGAATGAAACATTGATCGCAAAGGCAGGCAAGAGCCAAAGGGGATTGTTTTAACAATTCTGTAGGCTATTTAGAACTCACTTCTTGAGGTCAGCGAAGGTTCTCTCAGACTCTTTAGTTATATGTTTAAAAGAAAAAGGGGGGAAAAAAACCTCTGTTGTCACTTAGAAATAATAACATGATTAGGTTCCACCAGTTTATAAAGATTTTTTAAAATATTTTTATTTACATGAGTGTGCAAGTACCCGTAGAAGCCAGAAGAGGGCATGGTATCCCCTGAATCTGGAGTTACCAGCCTGACATGGATGCCGGGACCTAAACTTGAGTCTTCTGCAAGAGAATTAAGTGTTCTTTTTTGTTCTTCAGGACAGGGTTTCTCTGTGTAGCCCTGGCTGCCCTGGAACCCACTCTGTAGACCATACTGGCCTCGAACTCACGGAGCTCTGCCTGCCTCTGCCTCCTGAGTGCTGGGATTAAAGGAGTGCAGCACCACCTTAACTTAGTAAGTGTTCTTAACGGCTAAGCCCTCTCTCCAGGCCCCTGGGCTCCAGCAGTTCCATTGGGGGTGGGGGAGGGGTGCTCTACTGAAGACCGACCACCCAGCATCCTCAAAGACCTGGATTCTATGTCCAGCTCTGCCTCCACCCAGAAAATGTTTGGTAGGATTTGGAAAGGATTCATAATCCAGTCATTACAGCAGGTGGGATTTAGAAGATACGCAAGAGGCTTGGTCAAGATTCTCAAGCTAATACTGTAGCCCCTGACTTAAAGACAGCTTTTACCCTCCGCTATGCTGGAGATACCTTGAAAGTAGAGTTAATACTCTCGTGCTGCCTCGTTTTCTGCCAACTCCACACAAGCTTGAGCCCCCAGAGGAGGGAGCTTCAATCGAGAAAATGCCTCCGTGAAATCGAGCTGTAGGCAAGCCTGTAGGTCATTTTCTTACTTTGTAATTGATGTGGGAGGGCCCGTTCCACTGTGGGAGGTGCCACTCCTGGCCTGGTGATCCTGGGTTCTAAAAGAAAGAGAGCTCAGCAGGCCACAGAGAGCAAACCAGAAAGGAGCACCCTCCATCTCCTGAGGCAGACGGAGCCTCTGCATCAGCTGCCGCCACCAGGTTCCTGCCCTGCCTGAGTCCTGTGGAGGAATTTCAATTCAGAATGTGGCTGTTCTGGCAAGGGATCACCTCCAAAGGCCTTCTAGGTCTGTGTGATCTGGCTGGAATACAGACATGCCTTTAATCCAGGAGACAGAGGCAAGCAGATCTGAGTTCAAGGCCAGTCTGGTATAGAGCAAGTTTCAGGTAAAGAAAAGCTTAGGTCCAAGCATGGTGGCACATGCCTTTAATCCCAAACAATGTTAGTTTGTGGAAGGGTGCCCCCATGTTTGAAAGTGATGTCTAATCAAGTGGCAAAAAAAGTGACAAAGCAGAGAAAGACTTGACAGAATAGGATATGCCCAACTCTCAAGAGAAGAGAGAAGAAAGGGAAGCTACTAAACGAGCAATTCAGAGAGAGAGGAGACAGTTTTATGGGGACAGTAATAGAGAAACAGGTTGCAGAGAGAGAACAAGCTAGACACAGGTGAAGACAGAACCAGCCAGAGAATGAAAAGGAGCCAGAAGATTAGAGCAGTTGCTGGAGTTAGTTTGAGGCCAAGCAGAGCAGGAAAGCCAGATTTAATCAGTCAGCTTGGAGAGGCATTTTAGCCAGACGACTGAGTTGAACCAGCCAGCCCAGAGCTCAGGAAGAACAAGCAAGGGTGAGCTTATTAAGCAGTTAGTCTCAGTGGCTGAACACTTTCTAGGCCCGGGTTAGATTGAGGGAGGCTAGAAGCTTCCAGGACTAGGCCTAGGTTAGCAGAAGGAGGCAGCGAGCCTCCGAGATAACAGCTGAAACAGGCGGATAGAAGTTCCTTTTATGGAGTTCCTGTCCTGACTCCATCCAATGATAAACTGTGCTGTGGAAGCCCGAGCCAAATAAACCCTCCCCCTCAGCCCCCACTTGCTTCAGTCACGGTGTTTCGTCACAGCAGCAGTCACCCCGACTGAGACGATTCTGCACTACCACCCCAAAATGTTTTGATTATGGAGAACTACAAATGGACGAAAAGAAACAGAGTAACGAACTCCCACGTGTCCACCATCTGGCCTCAAAAACTGCCAGTTCCCGGTCCTGTCAAATTAGTTTCACTTACGCCCCGCCCCCACAGTTATTTCGTCCCTGATACGTAAATACTTAGGATGTGTCTCTGACATAGATTCTCAACCGGAGGAGCGTCACCTTCCAACAGATGTTTGCCAAATCTGGAGGTTAACAACCAGTGTTCCTGGCAGCTAGTGGGTAGAGCCCAAGGCTGCTGCTAACCTCCTTAGATCAACAGGACAACTCCCCACAGCAAATTACCCAGCTGCTAGTATCGATAAGGAAGGGAAAGAGAGTGGCCAAAAGGGAAGCAGGAATCCCTCCCGTGTTATCAGAGCTAAGAATAACTAAAACTCCAGAGATGGGTTGAGGAGGTGGCCCAGCAGCCAGGGTCCCTGCCAAGCGAGCGCCGGCTCCCAAGTTCAGATGCCTGGAACCAGGTGTGGCGGTGAATCAGTGAACTTCAAGTTCAGTGAGAGGCCTTGTCTCAAAAATAAAAGGTGGAGAGCCGATGAGGAGAGACACGGATGTTAACGTCTGGTCTCCGTGGGCATGTGTGCACTTTCACACTAACAGGTACATGTAACACACACACACACACACACACACACCACACAAACCAAAAACAAAACCCGTGCAATGAGTGCTTAAATTCTCTCCTCTCATGTTTGTCTTATAACATCTACAGTTTGTATGTTTGCCAAAAAAGATCACACATTACGTCTAACTTGATAAGCTTCAGAAACTCCCCTCTCGGTAAATTCTTGGGTTATTTTCTTCACACGTACCTGGCGGTGGACCTCTAGACAGAATCCCATCCTGGACTTCTTAGAGCCTCCTTGTGGGTCACTCAGCGTTGTCCTTCCAGCGAGCGAGTTTCAGAATTCCCCGTGGCACATCAGAGGCTTCTCTTTTGGTAACGGGAGCCCCAGCCTTGGCATCGAGTGTGGCCGGCTTGACTCATTCATTACAAAGCAGAGTTCACTCTATGTGGGCCTCAGTGGCCCTGGGTGTGAGGCACAGCACCCCAAAAAGAGCTTCACATGTGCCCCTCATCCTGCTTCCTGAGGCCTGAGCAGCTGCAGTTAAAGACTGACTCCATTTTTTTTAATACACCATCTTAGCTAAAAGGCCAAGAGTGATTGGCTGCATTGATTTCTGTTTGGTTTGTTGTTGTTTGTTTGTTTGAAGGCAGGGTCTCACTTGGTTGGCCTGGAACTTGCTTTATAGACCTCCAAGATCTGCCTGCCTCTGCCTCCCAAGTGATAGATTCCTTGCAGCTGGAGTTATAGGTGGTTGTGAGTCACTGATATGGATTAGGGGACCCAAACTCCGGTCCTCTGGAAGAACAGCAAAGGCTCTTAACCACTGAGCCATCTCCCCAGGACTGCCCCCATCAGCATCTTCTAAAAATTTCTAATGAGGGGATTTCCGTCCTCAGGTACCCCCCCACCCACTTGTTCTCTCTCTCTTTGTATCAAATAAAATCATTATGGCTGGGGCTGGGATGGGGTTCCCCTGGTTGCAGCGCTTGCCTAGCATGTACGGAGTCCCCGGAACCTCATAAACTGCCGGACACCATGGCACACATCTGCAAGGCGGGAAAACCGGGAGGTTGAAGTAAAGGCCTTCGAGATGGCTGTCGTGTGAAGGCGCCTGCTACCGCCCTGATCAGGAGTTTGTCACTCGGGAGCACACGCTAGGGAGCGAGAACTCCTGAAGTCGTCCACCGACGCCCGTGCGTGGGCGGTGACACTGCAGTGCCCCCTGACACTTGTGTATTTGCACATTTTGGAGGGGCTGGGGTTAGATGGTCTCCTGTAGGCGAGGCTAGCCAGGAACTCATTATGTATTGGAGGGGGTGACCCTGAACTCCTAATCCTCCTCAGGCTCTAAGCGAGAGGATTACAGCCCGGAGCCAGCACACCCAGCTCTAAGCTTTTCCAACAGGGGGGAAACTTCCAGGAGAAAAACACTCTATGAGTTCATAAAAAAACAAAACAAAACAAAACAAAACAAACAAACAAACAAAAAAACATTTTAGGGGCTGGAGAGATGGCTCAGTGGTTAAGAGCAGTGACTGCTCTTCCAGAGGTCCTGAGTTCAATTCCCAGCAACCACATGGTGACTCACAACCATCTACACCCTCTACTGCCCTCTTAGAGCACTAATGTGCATAAAAAAACCATTTTAATACAGATGTAGCTGGTGAAAAAGAAGAGAAGTCTTGTCCAGGAGGCAGCGCTTGCAGGTGGGTAGGGTACAGCTCTGAGACGTTCAGCTCGCGCTGAGCTTCCTGTGGCCTAGCTTTCTCTGCAGTCCCACCTCGCAGAGGCTTCCTGGGGTCTCCCCTGAGCTTCCGGCCTTGTCCGGGGACCGGCGAGGGCGGACCATCTCCCCCAGCCTGCTCTGCACCACCGAGTCCCTGCAGAGGGCAGCGGGGTGGGGGAGGCGACTGAGGAATTCAACGAGCAGGAAAGGCTCAGAGCTACTTCAGAAATCTGAGGTGGGCTGCAAGTTGGAAGTCGGGACTCAAGACAAGTTGATCCGGGTATCTGTAGCCCTCCGGATCCGGTTCCCAACCTCCCCCTCTCCCCGCGCCCTGGGAAGCCGCCCTCACAGGCTGCGTGGACACCCGGCACTGTTCCCCCTGGAGCTTCGGTGAGCTTGGCCAGTGGGATGCGGTAGGAGGAGAGCGGAGAGGGCGGGATTTGCTCTGCCAGGTCACTGTGAACTGCTCCTCTTCCTACCCGGGGCTCCCAGCGGGCAGCTTTTCCAAACACCCGCTTCTCCCCTGGGCAGTAAGCAATCTCTCCCCAAGACCCGCGGGCCTCAGGCTAACGATTCTTGCTGTAACTAGCCCCTGGGGGAACACCATTATCCCTAAGCTCTTCCTTGCCTCTTAATTAACTTCTCTTCAAATTACTCCATTTGAGTCTGGCACCTGTTTCCTGCTGGGATCCTCGCTGAGACAGGAGTGGATCAATTAAGGCCTCAGTTAGGGAAGGTTTTGGTGGCCCGCGCTGGGTGTTAGGATGGAATGGGGTGGGTGAGCTTTAGGCATATTTGGGAATTGGAACTATTTGCTGGCCGTGGTAGGAAGAACAATGGGCCCTGGATTTTTTTCCTCCAACAAGCATTTCTCTCTTCTATGACCACGCAGGCTGGGGTTATTCCATCATCCTACACACAAGTTAAATACATCAGCGGCTCCGGTATTCTCAAAAACACTTACTTTTATTTTTGACTATGCGCCTGCGTGTGCTTCATGGCAGGAGCAGCAGGATGTGTGTGTGTGCCTTTGGGAGGCTGGAGAGAGCTTTGTGCTGAGGAGCCTTTGCTCTTGCGGAGCAGGTGCGTTCTGGTCTCAGCCCTCACATCGGTCGGCCCCACTACCTCCTGTAACTTCACTTCTGACGCCCTTTTCTGGCCCCCACAGACACTCACACGCACAAACACACATACGACACATATAACAAAAAAATAAATAAATATAGCTTTGGTCTTGAATTTTGTCTTTTGCTTCCTAGAAAATAATGTTGATGTGTATATATAAAATACGTGTGGTGTGTAGTGTTGGCCCAACACAGACAATGCCCAGCCTCCCCCCCCCCAAAAAAAAGCATGCTTGATAAATTTACTCCATCACAACTTGTGGCCTTTGTTGCGGGAGAGAACCACATCCGTGTGGATACACACGGCTCTGAATGGTGGCGGTGAGCTGTAGGGAGGCATGAGCAGACACTCCACAGAAAGGGCGGTGTGACACGAATTAAATAACATCTTCTATAAAGGGCCAGCTCCTCCTCAGCTCTCAAGACACTGCCAGAGGCTAAGTTCTGTTAGTGGGAAAGGGACAGAGGGGGAAGCTCGCTGGTGGCCGCTGTGGACCTCTTTAAAAAGAACAGATGAGGAAGGCAGATGGTAAGGCTGGGATTGCTTCCCTCCTGAACTGTGACTTTCAGGGAACTGAACTGTGGGAAAGTGACCTCTCCCCTTGACCTGAACTTACTTTATTTTATTTTGATTTAGGAAGTGTGCAGGGGTGCCTATGGAGCTCAGGGGACAGCTTGGGGGAGTCGGGTCTCTCCTTCCACCACACGGGTCCTGGGAGATCAACTCAGGCTGTCAGGCTTGATGCCGGTGCCTTTACTCACTGGGCTATCTTGCCTGCCCAGAATCTGTGGGTAATATCTTTGGATCTGGATCAAAGGCAGAGAGGTACTGGCCTTGAGAGGGCTGATCAGTCCTGACGTGCTTGCCGCACACACAGCAGGGCCCGGGCTCAGGCCTCCGCACCCTCTTTCAACAGCAACAAAGTGGGGTGTGCCTGTCCGTGCTGCTCATCCCAGCTCCGGAGCTGGAGGCAGAGACAGCTAGATCCCTGGAGCCGACTAGCCAGCCACTCCAGCCTCATCAGAGAGTTCCAGGTCCCAGGGAGAGATCCCATCTGAGACCAGATCGTTAGACTGCGACATACTCTTAGGTAAACACGCTCTTTAGATTTAAGTTGTTCTAAATTCGAAGAGCCACGTCTTGGCATACAGCAACAAAACTGCAAAGTAACCGAAGGAAGATAGGGTCACCTAATGAGAAACAGCTATCCAAGGTGATGGCGGTGGGGGCACAGGGGTGGGGATGAAGCTCAGTGGTAAGCGTTTACCTGGTAAGAAAACACCTAGATTGACCTCTGGCCTCCTCAGGCACACACACATAGACAGGAACAACCATACATGTGAACACTCGAGAAAAAAAAAAAAAAGAAGGGGGCTGGAGAAACGGCTCAGCAATTAAGAACGCTGGCTGCTCTTGCTGAGGGATCAGCTTTGGTTCCCAGCACCCACCTGGTGTCTAGCAACCCCCTGTAAATCCAGTCCCAGGAATTCTAAGGCCCTCTTCGGGCTCTGCAGGCACAGCATATATGTAAAAGCAGGAAAAACACTTACACACATTAAATAAATAAACGAGTAGGTAAATAAGCAGGTAGGAGGGGAGAGGACAGAGGGAGGGAGCGGAGGAAAAGGAAGCAGGGTATCTTGTTGGGGTCAGGGTAGCAGACGAGGTGAGATGAATGACTTACTCCCAAAATGGCTTTGCTAGAGAGATGGGCCTCTTAAGATAAAAACAAAACCCAAAGAACAATTTAGTTGGGCAACATCTGTTATCCCCGTACCAAGGAGAAGATAGGGATTATCTACAAAGTAACAACCATCAAACCGACTGGAAAAAACAAATAACAAACAAACAAAACCCACCCAGAGCCCTGGGGCTGTAGCCCAGTTGGTCCGGGGCTTGCCTAGCCTACATAAGGTTCTGGGTTGTGCCCCAGCACACAAACACTCGCTCTGCTTGTGCCCACCTGGAACCCCAGCAGCTGGGAGGTGGAGCTAGGAAGCTCAGTTCATGGTCACCCTTGGCTAGCTGGAGGCCAGCCTGGGATCCAAGGCAGTGAGATGGCTGGGGGAGCTGTCAGGCTCGTCGCCCAGCCTGGCAGAGTTCGATCCCCGGGACACAGGTGGTGGAAGGAGCGAACGGACTTCCACAAGTTGTGGGGTGACCTCCATACATGTCCAGGGCGCTCCCCACACCACAAATATATAAGGTTAGTAATAGTAAGGGAAAATCACCTAAACAAGAGAACAAGGACATAATCCAGATATGAGAAGGGGGAGGCGGGGGGAGGAACAGTAGGGGAGGGATAGAGTCAAAGCACATGATCTACTTGAGAGAAATTGTCTTCCGGAAGCCCACCGTTACGTACAGTTGAATACACAGTGGTCAAGAAAGAGAAAATGCAAGCTGTAATAGCGCATGTCTGTAATGCCAGTAACTGGGGGGAGAGGTGGGAGGATGAGGAGTTCAAGTCATCCTGGGCCACATAGCCCGGGTTACATGAGACCTGAGTTCAAAGTCCAAAAGTCAAATAAAACGGGGATAGCTTAGAAATGGGTAAAGTGGAAGATAAAATTTCCCGGGAGTCGTTATATTCACACACACACACACACACACACACACACACAAACTTCTCTCTAACTATCGTAAGTCCTGGTTCAGTACCTGGGCTGTTTAACAAAGGCTAAAATAACAGGACTTTCAACAACCATCTCTACAGCAGCAGTCCTGAAGCTGCCGAGTTCACACTTCACCTACAGAGCTGCATCCCCAGTTCAGGAGGCATTTTTTTTCCCTTGTGAGGAAAAAAAAATAATTACTAATATATTAATATATAACATATAATAATATATAAAAATATATAAAGTTAAAAAATATGTGTATGTGTACTTTGCCTGGTTATATGTCTATGTACTTTGCTTAGTTATATGTCTATGTACTTTGCCTTGTTATATGTCTATGCACCACCTGAGGCCAGAAGAGGGTCTGGGATCCCCTGGGACTCACTGGAATTACAGGTGATTGTGAGCCTCCATGTGGGTGCTGGGAATTGAACCCAGGCCCTCTGGAAGAGTAGCCAGCGCTCTTAACCACTGAGCCATCTCTCCAGCCCTCGTGTGTTACGATCCAAGGTGGTGTTGGTGGGGGCAGAGGGTTGGGGATGAGGCACAGTTGGTAAGTGTCTACCTGGTAAGAAAACACCTAGGTTGACCTCTGGCCTCCTCAGGCGCAGACACATGTACATCCGCAAAAACGATGTACGTACAGCCTGTCCACACAACCATGCATGTGTAATTTTTTATAGCATTTGTGTATTTAGCGTGTGTGTGTGTGTGTGTGTGTGTGTGTGTGTGTGTCAGAACTTGCGCGGGAGTTAGGCTCAGGCTGTAGGGCTTACTGTCAGCCCCTCGATTTTTAACTCCTGCCCCAAATATATATATCAAAGTAGAACCACAGTATACTCTGTAAACACTTAATACTGACTTATCAAATGTGATCACTTAGTTGCATTGGAAGGGTGGAAGCAGAGAAAACTGGTAAAAATTTAAGATAACAAAGTGTCCTTTTTGATAATGGAAAATGAACAGTATGCAAGATCAAACTCATCATAGACAGCAAGGTTATGGGGTTTTCCATTTTCAGTGGAAATGACTTTCTAAAGTTATAAACCTCTCTGCTCATTCCAAGCAATTCCAAACAGTGTATTTATTGGATTAAAATCTAAGTTTAGGGCTAGGTGTTGTGGCCGAGTGGCAGAGGCCGCCCTATCACGTGTAAGACACTGGGTCCACTGGGGAAAGGAATTAAAACAAGATAAGTATGAGAAGACTGGAAATAGGTCGAAGAGATTCCAAACCAGATGAGAGAAACGGAATTGGGGGGCAGAGCTGAAGGTTCCCGGTGCTGTGCTCAGGCTGATGGAGACAAGGCAGTTAGCTCCTTACCCAGCCCAGTGTCCTTCAGGATGACGGGCGCTGGAAGGTTAGAATTACACTTCCTAGATGACCTTATAGCTAGGGTTCCGGGCACAATTCTGCCCCTTCCCATTATTATTGTTATTGTTTATCCTACACGATCAGTCAATAGACAGGTTGGAAAGACGGTTCAGTGATCAAAAGCACTTGCTGCTCTTCCAGAGGCCCAGAGTTCAGGTCCCAGCACTTACAGTCAAGCAGCCTGTAAGCTGGGCTCCAAGGGATCCAATATCCTTTTCTAGCCCCCATTGGAACCCGCCTGTGGGCATGGTATGAGCACACACATCAACAAAACATGAAAAAGGAAAAAGAGAAATGAACAGAAGCGAAGCAAGTATGTTGTGTGTGCTGGGGTGGCTTCTCACCAGGACCCTGTGCCGTAGTTGCTTGCTCAGGGCGGGATTACATCCCAGGAGCACCAGGGGCTGCGTGAACGTCGGGAAGCCCGGAGTCCTCTGCGTGTATTTTTCCTCATTCACTGCTATCACGGGTCTCAGCGGCTTCAGCATGTCTCTCCCCATTTACCTTACGACTTCTTCTTGGCACATCTGAATTGCCAGCATCAGGAGTCCTAGGCTTTGGTAGCATCCTCTACCCGGGAACAGGTCTCCCATAGTCCAGGCTGCCCACAAAGCAGCCAGGTACCAGAGGCTGGCCCTGGACTCCCGGTCCTTCTGCCTCCACCTCCTAAATGCTGAGATTGTAGATGTGTGCCACCATGACCAGCCAAGGCTTTTCTTTTTTTTCTTAAAGATTTGTATCTTTACATTATGCATGTGGATATGCGCTGATGAACCCAGAGGCTGTGGTCCCCTGGAGCGGAAGTTCTTAGTCACCAGCAGCCATCTCTTCAGTCCCCAGGGCTTTATTCTTAGAGTTTCAGTGTATTTATTGTGTCCATGTGGATGCCAGAGACCATCTTTTAAGAGCCGGTCAGTTTTCTTGCTGTCAAGTCTGCTCAGCAGCTGAGCTTTTAGCCACTGAACCAGCTTGCAGGGGCCCAGCTGAGGCTTAATTATTATTACTTTTTACATTGTTATTGCGTATGTGCGAGCGTGAGTGTACGTGTGTGTGTGTGTGTGTGTGTGTGTGTGTGTGTGTGAAGGTCAGAGGACATCTTTGTAAGAGTTGAGTCTCTCCTTTTTTGGTGTGGACGCTGGGGATCAGATTAAGGAGGCGAGGCCTGGTTGCAAGTGTCTTCATTCCCTGAGCCACCTTGCTGGCCTCCAGTGGGGCTTTTTATTAGGTGAAATCCAGGTGGACAAAGCATATTATGATGGCAGTTCACCCGCTACCTGAGATGCTAAGCAACCAAACGGGCAGGTGGCGTAGACAGCATGGCTACGCCTGGCAAAGGGATGCCCCCCATCGATTTGTGAGATGACACCATGTTTCCTCATGATGCTCAGACTGGCAAGCTATGAAAAACTCATGAATTATTAATTTTTTTGGAATGTCCCACTTAATATTTTTAGACCACAGTTGATGGAATGTAATTGAAACCTTGGAAAATGAAACTGTGGGTGGGGAGTATCCTCCCCCCTTGGGTGTTTGCAGAGCTGCTAAGTGTAGCTCGGTGTAGTGACAGCTTTCCCGTCCGGTTGGTGGCTTCCTATATCTGGAGAGGCAGTGGTTCCTTCGTTAGCTCTTTTCTGCAGCCAGGACCCTCAATATCAGAGTCTACAGTCAGCCCTCTAAACAGGCTTTCCAGCAATTCCTTTACTACTTGAACCAGCTAGAGTGGAGTCCAGTGTATGCACTTGCTTTATTTTATTTTATTTTTTTCGGAGACAGGGCTTCACTATGTAGCCCAGAATGGCCTCTAACTTTCTTTCAGTCCTCCTACCTCCATCTTCCAACTGCTGGGATCCCAGGTGGATGACGCTAAGCCTAGCCTGGCCCAGCTGTTGGAACTCAGTGTGGCAGAAAAGCAGAAAGTAACATGTAAAGAGAAAGCATGGATGGGACTGGAGAGAAGGCTGAGTGGTTAGCAGCACTGACTGTTCCTACAAGGGGTCAGGGTTCAGTTCCCAGCTCCCACCCAACCATCTGTAACTGCAGTTCCAAGGGACCTGACGCCACCTTCTGGCTTCCAAGGGTTCCTACACACAGATCCTGCACATGCACTCACGCAAGTACACACACACACACACACACACACATACATATACAATTAAGAAATCAAAACAAGAAAGAAGCATGGTGGGGAGGACAAATACAACAGGGATACAAGCCTGATGATAACAAAGCAGTCCAGGGCTGGTGAATGGCTCAGTTGGTAACAGTGCCCACCACCGACCTGAGTAAATGCAGGGGACCTGAAGAGGAGGAGCAGAGAACTGACTTCTGCAAGTTGTCCTCTGAGTGCCACAAAGTCAACTTGGCACACATGAACATACACACACACACACACACACACACACACGCACGCACGCACACTAAATAAATGTAAAAAAGTCAATACATTAAAAAAAATCACAGGAAATAAAAAGGTTACATGTCATGTCTATAATCTTTTTGGTTTTGTTTTTGAGACAAGGTCTCAAATAATCCAGCCTGGCTTCAGTCTCACCACGTAGCCAAGGCTGACCTTGAACTCCTGATCCCCCTGCCTACACCACCCCCTGCTGGGATTACAGGTAGACGCCATAACGCTAAGCCTCATTTCCATACAAATTTTAAACACGAAACTTCATTTTCCACATACAGTGATTGGATTAATAAACAACACAAAATAAAAACATAAGACATGAACATAATACTAACATACTTAGGATATGTTAATTTTGAGAAATTCGAACAGGAATGGTAAATAGACAACATGAACACAGCTACTTTTTATGAAGACGAAGAATGAGGGTGAGGCTTTTTTTAATAATCTCTAAGCATATGAAGCAAAATGACGCTTTAAAAGTTTCAGTGTGGGCATGTGTTCAGGTTTGTGCTTATCACAGCCTGTGGAGGTCAAAGGACAATTTTCAGGAGTCAGTTCTCTACTTCCCCGTGAGTCATTTAGCTGGCCCCCAAGAGCCTTTTAAATTTTATTTGCAGCGCTGGAATCAAACCCAAGGGCCTAGGGCTCGTCACACAAACGCCGTACAGCTCCGCAGCATCCCCAGGCCCTGCAAAAATGTTTTGATGGTTTAATCATGAGGAGCGTGGGCGTTATTAATGTTATTTTCCGTACTTCTCTGCGTGACTCTAATACGTCCTAATTTACAAAACACAGACACGCTCAACACTCTCCAGGACATTTTGGTGCACAGCGATGTTAGAAGCAGCTTCTGAGCGGAAAGGGGAGAAAGCTGAGGAGGCAACCGGCTGTTTTAAAAAAGGCGAAACTGAAAAGACCCCGAGACGGCTCAGCCTTTAAGAGTAGTACGCAACCACTCTTGCAGGGGACATGAGTTTGGTTCCTAGACCAGTGGGATCCGGCAGCCCTGATCTCCGTGGCGAGATGCACGCACGTACATTTCCACACACTAACACATAATTAAAAATAAAAGGAATCTTAAAAAAAAATAAATAAAGGGGTAGAATTGGCCCCTGCTGAAGCTGGGGTTTTGAAGACAACACAGGGGCATTTGCAAAGAACGTGGGCAAAGAGCTGTGTGACGTGAACAGGGTGCTCCAGGCCTGGCACAGTGTCTCCAGCCGGTGTAAAGCAGGAGAGAGGGCTAGAAACCGCGCTCCGTCCTTAGACAGCCTTAGACAGAGCGAAGTGGGAGCGATGGCGACCTCGGAAGGCCACCAGGAAACTAAGCAGGGAGGGATAGGAGGAGGTAGCTGTTAGGCTCCAGGGCGGTCCAATGACCTCCAAGCGGGGTCGACCAGGTTGCACCCGCCGGCGTGAAGAGGGTAGGTGTGTTGGCACAACTCCGTGGCCAACGAGTCACCTAAAACTCCAAAGGCCGCCCCGAGGCTGGGGGCTGCGGGCCGTGGTACCCGGAGGCTCCCCCACACCGGCGCGGTTCCGCTCTGCCGACGGGGACGTAGGCGTGCGGGGCTCCCGAGGCAGGCCGGGGAGGCGGGGCCTCGGGGCGCGGGGGCGGGGCGGGGTGCGCGGAGGGCGGGGCTTCGCGTGCGGGGGCGGACCTCAGCGCGCTCCCGGCCACCCGCTGGCTCCTGCCGGGGCCGCGGCGGCTCCTCTGCCGGGTCGCGCCAGAGGACGGGCTTCGGGCGGCGGCTCGGGCGGCCTGCCGAGCGAGGGAGCGAGGGAGCGAGCGAGCGAGCGAGCGAGCGAGCGAGCGGGCGGGCCGGGCCCCGGGACCCCGCGCCCGCCGTCCGCCTCGGGCCTCGGGCGCGGGGCGCGCGCCATGGCCGCCTCGCCCGGCTCCGGGAGCGCCAACCCACGGAAGTTCAGCGAGAAGATCGCGCTGCACACGCAGCGGCAGGCGGAGGAGACGCGGGCCTTCGAGCAGCTCATGACCGACCTCACCCTGTCGCGGGTGAGGGCCGGGGCCGGCGCGGCCGGCGCGGGCGGTGCGGGCGGGCCCGCGGGGCCCGGGAGGGCGGGCGGGCGGCCGCGGCCTCGGTCCTGGCCGGCCTGGGGACCCCGAGCGCGGCTCGCGGTCGCGGTGGACGTGCGGGGCTCGCCGGGCCTTCGGTGCGGTGAGCTGGAACCGGCCGAGCCCGGGGAGGCGGGCGGCCTAAGCGGGAGGACGACCCCGGGAGGAAATGGCACGCAGCTCGGAGGCCGGACCCAGACGCGTCTGATTCGGGCGGTGCGGCTTCTCCGCGGACACCCCCCGCCTAGAGCCCTTGACCGTCGGCGTGGAAGGCCTCGGGGCCCGCGGGGTCGCACATCCTCCCCCGGGGGAGGAGGGAAGGGAGGGCTCGGCGCACGCACAAGCGAATCGACGGCCGGCCCCTGAGTGGCGGGGCCCGTGGTACCACGACGTGAGGAGTTCGTGGCTTTCCCCCTCTCGCCTCTTGGAGGTGCTTTAGGTGGTCCCGTGTGTTTGTTCAGCATCAGCTGCTCAGTGAGAAGTGACGGGATGGATGCCTGGCGCAGACGGTGGCTGAGCAGGGACCCCGGGGAGGGAGGAAGGAGCGAGCCGGGACACACACCCGGGAGGCTGGGTGACCGCGAACGGCAGAGGATGCGGAGCGGGCGTCGTCTGTGCTTGATCGCAGAGGGTCAGCGGGAGTGGGCAGCCCCGAGGATGCTGAGTCCTGGCCTTGAAGGCACATTGTCAGATGGGGGGAGGCTGTGAAGATGCTGGGCCCGGGGGAGGCTGGAAGGAGACAGATTGCGAACGGTTTCCCTGCCCTCTCAAGTGCAGACGTAGTATATTTTGGCCCCGATAGTGTTTGGGAACTTAAAAAAAAAAAAAAAAAAATATATATATATATATACGTTGCTAGGGTTTAAATTGGGAGTTTCTGTCTTTAAATATAAACTTAAAGTAAACTAAAAAGTTTTATAACATAAACTGAATTTACTTACTTTAGCAATTGTGAGACCTGGTAGCTGTCGTGAATGTTAGCACCCTCAAGTGGAGTATGGACTCTGTTTCCCTATGATACAACTCGTATCACTCACCGCCGCAGTCTCCTACCCTGAAACCGTTTGTCGTACTTAGGTAATGTTATCTTTTGGTGAAGTTAAAGGAAAAGGGAAATGGCTTCAGAGCTTTCATTGTGGCTACGCTGAAGGAAAAAAAAAATATATATATATATATATGTATGTATATATTTATGGCGAGATAAACGATAGATAAAGAAGGCTGAAGATTTCAAGAAAAAAATGTCTGCATGCCTTGGCCAGCTTCACCCCTTAGCAGCTGTCACTCACAGGCAGGCCTTTACCTTTGTGACCGTGATTAGGCCGAGCTTGACAAACTTAGAACACGTTGAGGAGGTGTGGGTAAAAGCCGTGGATGAATGTAAGGCCTGTGTTGTGACGTTAAGAGGCCCTTTGTGTGCAGACACATGGGCTATGTGTGGCTGTATACCTAGAGTTGATCCAGTCCCCTGTGCGACTTTTGAGTCCTCCTTAAATCATCCTCTGTGATGAGGTCATGAGTAGTGCACTGATTATTTTTGTTTTTATGAGACAAGGTTGCACTCTGCAGCCCAGCTGCCTCCTAGCTCGACATCCTTCTCCCTTTAGCGCATAAGGGCTGGATTATGGGCATGCGCCATCATTCCTGGTTCAGATTTTTACAAACAAAACAAAAACCCCCCAGAGATCCTCAGTTCGCTTAGTTTTGCCTTCCCTCGTGTGCATTCACACATAAACTTGTGCGTGAAGTTCTTTTGAGCTTCAGGACACCCATTCACCAAAACATTGATGTGTGCAACATAAACTCAACATTACCAATGCAATAAATCCAAGTAAAGTTTAATTTAGTATGATAAATGCTATTTTGCTGTATTCAACTTAGGCTCTCTGTGTGAATATGTTGAATTTAGCAAGCCCAATCAACTGTGGCTTTTAGGCTAACCAATTGCTTTTTCTGCTAATTACTACAAAGTTATGTCACTCTGCCCTTTACCAGGTAGAGGTACAGGGAGTCATTTGCATGCTAATCCTGCCTGTGTTTTCTCCTTGACCAGTTGTGTTCATTGTGTCTGAACACTTCTGAACAACACTGAATATGCCCAGGTGTCTTTGTCTATTTAATATTTTAAAAGATTATTTTCTCAAAGAAATCACAGAACGTAACACTTCTCATAAAGAACTCCTAGGTCCTCAAATACATGCGTAACCCGTTTGGAGAGTAATCCACCTTGTCCATGGAGGGTGTTTGGCTGGCTGGTATGCCAGCCTTCCTTCCTGCTTGTAGCAGGCATGTTAATTGATGGTCAGGCATTGGATCTCAGTATCCTTTCTTCTCAGAGCCTGTGTTGAGCCGCAAGTTCTCAGTGTAGCCACAGCCAGGCTTTCAGGGCTGAACTTGAACCCTACTTGCCAGATAGGCGGAGGTGCTACAAGTGGTTCTCAACCTGTGGGTCATGACCCCCCACAACAAGGGCTGTCAAATCAAGTATGATATTACAAATCATCACAGTGGCAAAATTACACTTATGAAGTAAACAAAGTACTTTTATGTAGCAAAGGAACTGTATTAAAAGGTTGCAGCATTAGGAAAGTTGAGAACCACCGCTCTAGATGTGCAGAATTTTTTTTTCTTCTGCCTTTAGTGGTTTAGCTTCATCAGGAAACAATGTGAAAGATTTTGTTTGTTTGGTTTCTTTTTGTTTTTTGGAGACAGGGTTTCTCAATACAGCTCTGGCTCTGTATTGACCAGGCTGGCCTCAGACTCAGAGATTCTCCTGGCTCTGCCTCCCAAGTGCTGGGCTTAAAGTGTGTACCGCCACGCCCAGCTAGCAGTGACAAAATTTTGAGAAGGGAGTAGTAGGAGGACTTGCCCATTGTGGTACCTGGGACTTCCTGGTATGGAGAGGGAGGAAATCAGAGGCAGGTCTGCGAGCTGCTGTGTTTTGATGCATTTCTGTGTTGTTGGTGAGCTGGGTGCTCCTGGTAGAGTTAGTGGGCTGTTTATGATATGCGTGTGGTGGGGTGAAGTCTAGGTGCTTCCCTTGGGCAGTCTTCTTAGTGTGGTCTCTGAGTGCTGAGTCTGCAGTATGTGCCTGGGGTTGCTCTGATACCTGGGATGTTGTAGTGAGCAAGCAACAATGCCTTCTGATGGGGTCAGGATCTAGCAAGGAAGACATTTAAGACGTCAAGACCCATTTTGGCGAATGTTGTAAAAAGGAAGTACCTGGTGCTGTGGGCTAGAATGTCCTTCCCACTCCTGAATGCCTAATGGATTGGTGGGTATGGGGAAGGAATTTGGGGATATGTGTGTGGGAGGGAAGTGTGCTTCAGGCAGAGTCCTAAGGTCCAACAGAAGGATTAGGAGAGAAATTTGAGGTGCTGGGGATGCCGTAGGGTTCAGGCTGTAGACTTTGGATTTGGGACCTGATCCTTTTTTTTTTTTTTTTTTTTGAGACAGGGTTTCTCTGTAGCCTTGGCTGTCCTGGACTTGCTTTGTAGGCCATGCTGGCCTCAAATGCACACTGACCTATCTGCCCACCTCTGTATCCCTGAGTGCTAGGAGTAAAGGCCTGTGCCACCTCGCCAGGCTTCAGTTTTCATCTCAAAAGGATCTGTCTTGCTCTAGAACCCAGAAGGAGGCCACAGTGGACAAAATGCACTGAGGCTGTGACAGTGAACTCAGGTGGGGCTGGCGGTGCTGACTAGGGGGACAGCCGATACTTACAAATGTAAGGAAAAGCTTTGGAGATGGGAGCAAGGCTGGGGGGGGGTGTGGAGATGGCCCTCAGGCTCCAGGCATGTCAGGGTCCTGCATGGAGAAAATTGGCAGGAGCAGCGTGTGGCTGTGCAGAGTTTGAGGGGCCCCTGAAGCGCGGAAGCATGTTCCAGCAGGCAGTAGTCTGGGCTCAGGAAGGAAAGCTGGGCGATGGGACACATTTGAGGCTCGTCGGAGTTTAGCCACAGGAGATCCGCTGCTTAAGAAGAGCTTAGAGACCACACGCTTCAGGAAGGGAGGGTAGTTCAATTGGAGGGTGCTCGCATCGAGTGCACCAAGTCCTGAGTTCGATCCTCAACATAAACCATGTGTGCTAGCTCATGCCTGGAATCCTAGCACTTGCAAAGTTGAGGCAGGAGGATGAGAAGTGTAAAGTCATTCTAGCTACATAGGATATTTGAGGTCAGCCTACCCTATTTCAAACAAAAGACACACACACACACACACACACACACACATGCACTACAAACTGACTGGAAGCCTACACCCTATTTTTGTCTCTCTGACATATTTTTATTTTGCTTTCTTTACCCAAAATGTATATGCATGTGTGTCTTTGTGTGTGTGTGTTTATGTGTGTCTGTATTTATGTGTCTGTGTGTGTTCATGTGTCTCTATGCTTGTATCTATTTAACAAGGGCCAGCAATGAGCATTGGAATTGTACATTAAAGTCTAGACCCTGAATTTTAGAAAGTGAGACCATTTAACAGCACCCTCCTCACATTGCTCTTTACATTAAGATATTTATTTATTTATTTTTTTTTATGTATCTAGCGTTTGCCTGTTTGTATGAAAGTGTACCATGTGGCTGTCAGGTGCTCACATAGTCCAGAAGAGGGTGCTGGATCCCCTGGGACTGGAGTTATGGCCAGATGTCAGCTGCCATGTGAGTGCTGGGAACCAAACCTGGGTTCTCTGCAAGAGCAGGAAGTGCTCTTGACCTCTGGGCCGTCTCTTTAGCTCTTCTTTTTACACTTATTCAGCATGTTTGTGTGTGTGCTCGTGTGCGTGTGCGTGCTTGTGGAGGCCAGAGGACAACTGGCTTGCAGGGGTTCTCTCCTTCCACCATGTGTGTCTTGAGGCCTGGACAGCAGGTGCTCTTACCTGCTGAGCCATCTCGCTGGCATTTCCATCTTATTCCCAGAAGCATGGCAACAATGGTCTTTGATACCCGGTTAGGTAGGACATGTATGTGGTCTTTAGCTTGCCACATTCCCCACCATCCCTGTGACATGCCTCATGCTGCTCAGGACTGCGCTGTTGACTTAGCTTCCCCACATCAGACTTGAATCTGTCTGTAAAGTAAAGCGTGGAGAGGGCAGAGAGGTCAAGGAGGCCCTGCCTTTCAAAGGGGAGGCAGAGGAGGCAGTACCATCGAAGACCAAAGACCAAGTGGAAGGGCAGGAGACAGGCCAGAGGGTTACAGTGAGGATGGGACGGCCACCAGCAGAGCCGGTACTGCTGTCTTGATTAGACGTGTCCTTTGGCCCAGTTGTGTGCAGGCTGCCTGTGCAGGATGCTGGGTGGAAGGTGGACTGTGAGGCATGGAGGGATGGAGCCTGTGGGAATCTTTGGGTGTGTACCACCAGGCCTAGTTTACACAGCCCCAAGGAGTGGACGCCAGGGCCAGGCATGTTAGGCAAGCCCTCTCCCAGCTGAGGCACATCCCTGCTCAGTCCAGTCACTGGTTTCCCAGAAAACAACAGTGTGGATGCCACAGAATGGCGAGGCCTCTGAGCCAAGAGAGAGTCAAGAAAACCCCCTGGAAAGACCAGGTTGTGGTTCAATCTGGCTCTGTCTGTGCCAGGCACAGCCCAATCTCTTCACTTGTTATCTCAGGCAGTCTTCAGAGGGACCTTGTGGTTCATTTGTCTGGATTTTCCATCCTTTCGGGGCGGAGTAAACTGAGGCTTAGAGAAGTATCTTCACAAGGCTGGAAAGGGCAGAGCTGGGATGGGAGTCCAGGTGTCACATCGGGTGTCTACACTCAAAGCCTTTACCCCCAGTAAAGGTGGGGTGTGTGTGTGTGTGTGTGTGTATCTGTCTGTCTGTCTCCCCACCCCACTTTTGGAATTGAACCTAAGGCTTATGACATACATGGCAGTGCTGACCAGCCCCTGCCTCCACCCTAGGTCTTTTTCCCAACAGCACACTGGGCTACTATAGCTTTGTAATAGATTTTACAACTGTTAACTTAAGTCTTGTGATTTGGCTGTTCTGGGGGCTGGAAAGGCAGATCAGCAGTTAAGAGCATGTGCTGCTCTTGCAGAGGACCCAGGTTTGGTTCCCACCGTCCACAGCTCGTAACTGGCCATACCTGCAGCTCCAAGGGATCCCGTGAGCTTCTGGACTCTGTAGACACCTGTGCTCATGTGTGTACATCCCCCTAGACAGACATACACATACACACATACTTGAAAAAAAATAAATATTAAAAAAATTCTCCTGCTAAGCTGGGTCATTTGCATTTGCATAACTTTTAGAATTATCTTGTCAATTTACACAAGCAAGACCAGCTGGGATCTTGCCACTTGCTTGTGTTGGGTGCTGGAAATTAAGCCCGGGGCCCTCGGAGTGCCAGCTAAGCTGTGCCCTGCCACTGAGCTGTGTGTCCAGCTCCCTCCCGGGGTTTTCATTAGGAGTGTGTTGACTGCTGTGAGACCTTTCCGGAAAAGAGTCGCTGTGGTTTCTATCTCATTTATCAGGCATTAGAAGGCATTCTGCTGAAGTGTGTGACCTCAGGTCAAATGTTGCTAATGACAATTACAGGGCGAGGTCGATAAGGAAGATGAATGGAAGGGCCAGCAATAGATGGCCAGTGGTAGCTGATTCTTAGCCATTGTGGTAACAGGGTATACTGAGACCTGGGCACACAGGACCTTCCAGGCCCTGGGTGAAGAGCAGGCAGTGTTCGCCTGCAAAAGTATTAGCTTAGGGCTAGTGAAATGGCTCTGCCGGTAAAGGTGCTGTCGCTGACTTGAATCCAGTTCCCAGGACCTACACGGGAAGGGAGATAACCAACTGTCATAAATTGCTTTCTGACTTCTGATCACATGCATGTACAAAGTTTGTATGTGAGCACACCACACACGCGTGCGAATGAGTTTAGTGCTATTTGCTCTTTTAGTCAAGAAAGTTAGAAATGTGGATTTTATGCAGTCACCCAAGTTCTAAAATTGAAAACATTGACCAAGTCAGAACTCCCTGTAGGCTGCCAGTCTGTGACCTCTGCCTTAGTCGGGTTGTATTTTAGTCTTTATTTTCATCATCTGTAAGCATGGAGGTGTTGAATTCAGTCTCAGGTTTCTAGTTTAATGATTCACAGTTTCACAAGAGGACAGTGTCAGAATAACTGAAAGGTTCTGGAGGTAGAAGAGGGCATCTGCAGAAAGAGTAGCCAGAGAGCTCGACCAGGTCTCTTGTTCACCTAACGCCACATATTTTTGATCTTCATCCTTACACCACTGTGAGGGGCACGGGATGGCTTGGCTAAGCACAGGAGAGCTCACTCCGCTGTCACCCGGTCTGGAGAGGCTCTGGGGATAGGCTTCTCCAGAGGGCGAGCAGTTGTAGGGGCCTTGGAGAGTTGAAGGCAGGTCCCTAGCTAGATTTATAATTGAGCCTGGCTGAAGTGTCAAGGCTTTTGGGTAAGGGTTGAAGCCCTTGTGGGAACTCTCAGGAGGGAGGAACTTGGCACGAGAGTATCTTTGTGAGCTTGCGCCTGGCATAGTATCCAACACACAATTAGGTATTTATAAATGAATAAGGGATGGAGTGATTCTTTGAAGAAGGAATGAAAGGTTTTAGGTCAAGGTAATCAAGAATCTTGTCTGAGCATTTCAAGGACTGCCAGTCAGATGCTTCTAGGAAGTGCGTTTAGAATGTTAAATGGGAACTCCACCGTGCCTCTTAGCTTACTGAATTTTCAAGCTTGACCTTGAGCTCTGAGTTCTGATTAATATGACGCGATTAATATGTCTCCTTATACAGCATGTTTGAGAAATCAAGTTCTGTGAGTATAAGGATGTTAAGGTCTTCATATGCCTTTAAAACTTACAAACAAACACATGCACTTGTTTTTTGAATATGCATATTAAATTAAGGGATATTATCACATGTGGGATTTCTCTCCCAGTGCCACGGGTAGTGGCTGAGGCAGTGATGAACCAGGCTGTTTCTCAGGTGGTAATTGTAGACGCTGGGGGATGGGTAGAAGATGGGTTTCATCCTAGTTGTCTCTAGTTTCCATGTATCTGAAAGCTTTCATGCTAAGTATTAGTAAATCAGAGACTCAGAGGCTCCCGAGTCTCTGTGAGCCTTTCAGTCTTTCTAAATAGCATGGTCATGATTTCCTCACTACCATACTTCCATAATATTTATGTTACGCTAGATAGTTTTCAGTAATTACTTTTTAACTTTTATTTGTGTGTGTGCCTGTGAGTTTATGTGTACTATGTGTGTACAGGGCTCTTGGGGGCCCTGGAACTAACCCTATAGCACTGTGAGCTGCCGGATGTGGATGCGGGGAACCAGATTTGGGAAGCTCCCCCGTAAGAACAATACAGTCCTAACTGCCGAGCCGTCACCCCAGCTCCCACACTGTATTAGCAGTAATCGTAATAATAAGCAGCATGGTCCTTATGGGGGAATGGTAAAGAGGAAAAGAGCATGGTAGAAATAGGAATGTGGGCTTTGAGTGAAGTGGCTGTGGCTTGCCCTTGGGCAGGACGTTGAACTTACCTGCATCTGGGTCCTCAGGTCTGTAGATTCAGGTAGTGCAACTTCCCTGCAGGACTGGGGAGAAAGCTAGGGGGAAGTGGACCAAGCGTCTGAGGACGGCCCCTCGTCGGCCCTCAGGGCTCAGGTCTGGTATACTTTTATCATTAGAGAAGGATAGAGTAATGGAAGGGTGAGAATCTGCCCCGGGGAATCTCGCTGGGGCCTCTCCTCCCTGTATGAATTACAAGTGGCGAGGGTTATGCATACGCACAGTTAACTTACGATTTTAGAAGCGTAACTGGGAAGACCCGCCTGGATCACTTTAGTGCGCAAGAACTATAACCAGTCGACTGCCCTTTCAAAAGTAAAGAGAGTGATGGCTACTGTTCGGTGCCTGTTGGCTTGGCCTCCC